>NC_136626.1:30903833-31351333 GCF_933228915.1 Telmatherina bonti
CCCTCTCACTGTGGGTGGATTGCTTCAAGAATGGCACCTCAAAAGTCTTGCGATGTTATTTGTATAAAACACAAATGTAGGGCAAGAATCGAGGACTGCATACCTGCTGCTGGTTAAAGATGTTCTGAGTAACATCTCAACATCTGATTTGTTTGACGGCACAGAGACATTTGTTTCAGCTACATGATGATTTTTTATTCAGATTTAGATAATACCAAATAACAGTATTGTTGTGCGGGTTTATGTGGAAATAATAATTGCAAATTGACTTAATTCTGCTTTAGATCGGGGAGTTGGGAAGGGTTCTGATTGGACAGGAGGGAGACGTTCACGTTCAGTCGCAACATGGAAAACTACATAATAAGTACCAGTTTTGCTGTATTTTGGTCATAATTTTGAAGCATCAGCTCAACACAAGTATACTACTGCACTTTTTTCAGCAGCTGAGAAGGAGAAAACCAAAAACGTGAGGCAAAACAAGACGCTGAATATGTGCGTGATCGGGACAAGGTAAAGGAGCATGTGCAGAATGATCGGAATTCACTTCGAGCGAAATTCAGGTTTACATAGAAGAATTAAATTATTTGGATTTAAAATGGGAATAAACCAAACACTTAAGTTTAATTCTGAATTAATCTTTTCATTCGGAGTTTACAAGGTGTAAACATGACCATTTGTCATTAGTTTAACATTAGTTTAATATTAGGGCTGTGACGATATGCTTTTGTCCCGATTCGATTCGATTCCGATTTTTTGGGTGCCGATTCGATTTAAATTGCGATTCTCAGAATTCTTTGATATTGTTGACTTTTGTTGATTAAAAACAAAAAAAATGCATAAAACTTTTTTTTTTGCACGTCATTTTTCTTGATTTCAAGTAGGAAAAAAAACACAGCAGCCAGACCATCATTCTGCTGCTATAATGCCCAAAAAGACAAGTAAAAGATCAATTAAAAAAAAATAAAAATAACAAAAATTTTATCATGGATTATTTTTATTTATTTGAAAAAAAAAAAAGAAAAAAAAAAAAGATTTTTTAAACAAAAAAATCGATTTTAAAATTGTGAAACATAAAATCCCAATTTTTGATTTTTCAGTTTGATTTTCCCACCACTATTTAATATTAACTTTTACTCGGAATCAGCGAGTAATCACAACTCTCATGTAAATGTGGCCATTATGTACATTTCTGGAGCCATTGCGACCCAGCTGCATCCCGGGGCTGAGAAAACACACTTCACAACTTTCAACTCCAGGATGGTGCGTAACACCGTTGCTTCACTTTACTCACCGTGTCACACCAGCAGATATAAACACACACCTCCATTTGAATATGCATCGTGGCAGATTCACTCAAGAGGAAATCGTGAGAGGAAGGGAGAAAAAGAAGAGAAAAAAGCACAGATCAAGAAATAGAAGTGACTTTCACATGGAGCTAAAGGGTTGAAGCAAGATGGATGCAAATTAGCCACTGAAAGGAGGCGCATCCCTGAAAAAGTCTGCCACAGATCTGGAGCGTCTCTTTAAGACGCTAAGACGCCGTGTTACAGCCCGGCTCAAAAGGCTGCAACCTGGAAGAGAGGCAGGCACAAAAGTGGGTGTTTTACAAAGAACAACTTTATTAAAGAAACATAATTAAAATAGGAACTTAACCAAAACACGACCAAAGCAACGTAAACCAAAGTAAAGCAGTGCCACGCCTGCACAAACCCAGGGTGATCTCCCAGCTCAAGCCTGGGAGACACACTGAGCTCAGGCTGGATGGAGCTTTAACAGCACACTGGGCCCAGGTGTGGCTCATGCCAGGCACTAGGACGGCACCTGCAAATGCTTAACACAGGGACAAACAATTAAACAAAGTGAATATAATGGTGGGGCAGTCACATTTGAAAAGTATTTATTTCAGACAGTGAAACAACTGGCTCGAGATGAGCTCAGGTTTCATACCGTAGATGACAGAGAAGCACGTCTATAGACCCGCTGGGGAAAAAAAACACTTCATCTCCTGATAATAAAACAACAAACAGAACAAACACTAAATATGTGAACGTGCTTCACATTCAGTGTTTTTGAGGATTATGGCTGTTTTGGAAAACAACCTCTCAGTAATTTCTGCCAGAATCCTGAAGTTCAGGTGGTGTAAGGTCATTTCTGCCTTCCCTGACCTTCACCATGACGTTCCACGGAGACGCCTTATCCATGCTTCTCAGATGACTGTAAAAGTGTTGCGAATGAAAAGACAGTGAACGCAACTACATTAAGATGTTCCAAGAAATCAGTAGTTTCCAGCTTTTCTTGCCACCTGATGTCAACAGAAAGATGACTGAGTCTCGTCATTTCTGGACACTTTCCCGCGAGCAGCGGTATCGGAGGAGCATGGAGTGTTGCAGCTGTCGCTAAATGTTGCTTTTCTTTTAGAAATTATTTAAGGTGGAACTATTATGTGTATTTCAGGCTAATTTATTTTTATTTCTGAGACCAGAAGGGCTGGGATTGATCGAGTTATTGTCACAAATCGCTTTATTTACTTCAGACCGACCCTCTCCGTAGGCTGTCAGATCAGCCTGCGGGCAAAACGAGTGGATTGAGACTCTTCCGCATTAAGCCCCGCCTCCCGCCACTGCACTACATCGGGAGCGCGCACCGCACCTGTTTTCGCCATCATTGTAACATCTCATAAACAGAAGGATTAGGCTCATATGAACTCAATAAAAAAACAAAATACAATGTCAACACATAGCATACAGCCCTACATGTTGGAACCTGAATCAGAGCCTGAAAACAAAGTGGGAAACAGCAACCCACAGCAACGAATGCAGCAGGATGTCTCTCTTTGGTAAACTCACCAGCCATCGTTGGAAATAACTTTATCCCACGTTTTCCACCCGCCTGATGTATTTGTACATCCCCTTGTTAACCAGTAGAAGGTAACCAATCACCGAAGCTTATCCCCCGGGACGTCACAAGGATTTCCAAGTAGAAAAAATTCTCTAAAACGACGCGTTTTTCCGTTGCCATGGAAACCGAACGGAGAGAGAGCTGGAACTCAAACTCAAACTCCAACATGCGTTTAGGTGATAAAAAACTGTGTCGTTTACATGTCTGATGAGGATTCAACACTGTAACACTGTAGAAAGCTCAGAAAACTTGAAATACCATAATAGCACCCCTTTAAACTACTGATTTTTGTGCTACTTGGATGGAAAAGAATCCATTTGAAAGACTCAAGACTTTTTCATTTTTCTCACCAATTTCTGGAAAAACATCAGAAATATCTGTTGGGCCCCAACGAGACACAAGTGTGGTGACAGAGTGAAGATAGCTTCCTTCCAGGCTCATTTTCAGCTTCGTGATCCATCAGACCTGCTGAAGCTGTCCAGGTTTACACACCTTCTTGACAGATGGGCCACACATCCAGAGATTGCCTTCTTTCCTCCACACACACACACTTATCCCCCCTTTCCTTTCCTTCACTCCTACGTTATCTCTCACCCTCCAGGCTCTCCTCTATCTCCCCTCACACTCTCGCTCTCTGTCCCACCCTCTCAATGACTTTGTGGATTTTTACATCTCTGTTACATAATTTCACCCAGGAGACAAGGGCACTTCAATCAATACTTCAAACAGCCGGGTCCCTGGAGGACTCCTTCTAAATGCCACGTGACAACATGAGAGGCTGACATTTGTGGAGGAAGCTGAAAGACAGCCCTGAAATACCTTTTTCTACCAGCATTGCTTACACTTTAGGGGGATAGTTATGACTGGGAGGAAGAAAGAAGACTAAGAACGCTGATGATCGAGATTAGAGAGCACTGGAGAGAGGAAGAAAAGCAAGAAAAACAACAGGCTGATAAAAACAGAATTTGGGGGTGATTCATATGTCTGGCTGAGATAAAAGCTGGTTGTAGAAACAATATGAATAAGGAATAAAATGATTCATCCCAGGGCATCGCGGGGGTAACTGGAACTTTATTTTCAAAAGGACAGAAAAGTAGCTCATACTTTTCTACGGGAAAATAAACCTTCAGGGACAAGAGTTCATGCATCCTGCTTGCACAGATGATATAAAGGTATATTATGATATATATTTCCCTGTAGCATCATGATGCCCACCAGTCCCTCAGGTCCGACCATGCATCATCCATTCTTTAAGTACTTCAGCTGGGATTCACTTTTTGTTCAAGCCCTGAGGAAGGTGAAGACCCTGGGCTCCATAAATCATTTGCTGATGCCTATTTCATCCTTATTTAGACATAAATGGGCAAAAAAGACATGACTGTGATCGTTCTCACAAGCCTTCGTTTATGTCTATTAAGTAGAGCTAATTCTTATGGGAAAAAAGCATCATAGTTGATTAAGTTGTTCAGAAATTTGGGTGAAAGACACAAATAGAAAAAGAGATTTACAAGAATTTATCATAATGCAAAGTCAGAGAGAAGCCTTGTGATCGTGTGATTAAGTGCTGATTATATGACATTAAACATGTTCAGCAAGAGATATAAAATTTGTTATCTCTCACCGGCTGCTGGGATATTTTCCAGCTTTCCCACAACCCTGCACTGAACAGGACAGTGGTACTAATATAAAATTAAATTAAATTAAATTAAATAATAAAAGAAAAGAAAAGAAAAGAAAGAATTTGGGTTATCTTTACTAACACATCCCCAGAGTTGTTTCTGGTACAGGTGTGTGTATTCCAGATCCAGAGCCTTCTGTACCATCTGCAAATCTGACCCGAATCTTTCAGCCTCCCAACATTTTATTTTAACAGTGTGTCCCAAATGTCCCAGATGAGCCTAATATAGGAGGTTACAATACCAGAATAGTGGTGCACTGTGTCAAAGCTGCTGAGTCATAGTTTTTCTGTATGTGTGTATGTACATGGATGACATGCGCCTGTTTCTCCTTTATAATTAGCACAGGAAAAGTAGAGCCTGATTAGTTCAGCGCCTTGCAGGGAAACCTAACACCTATTTATACTTTCAAACCAACATTAATTAGTAATTAAGAGTTTAAATGCTACTAACACTCACTGATTTAATTACATAGCTGGTAATGTAAACGCTTATCTTTATATAAACTACACATGATAGAGGGTGGGGTCACATTAGTTATGGTATGAAGGCGCAGAAGGAACAAACGGATCTCTTCCTGAGATTTGCAGCTGAGCCAGAGTAATTCTCCGGTAAACGAGTGAACAGATATCATTATAGATGATATTTCAACACAATCACTTGTTCATTTTGAATCATAAAAAGAGAAATGCAAACATCCTTTATTCCTTAAGCAACATCAGACATAAAAGATGAAAAACAACACATTATTTTTAAGTTAAATAGTTCTGTGCAACATTCTGTGTATTTAGCTGATGACTTTACAGATGTTTGATGAATATTTTCCATTCGGATCACAGCTGACCATTGCATTGATGTTTTGATGCTGATTGCTGTATTGTTACACTTCTAGTTTTTCTTCCCGTACTTTAGTCCAGGTAGACATCTGTATTGATCCAACTAAGAACCGAGCGTTGTAACGCTGATGTCAGGAGCAAAGATGAGTCAGAACAGAACAGACTGGTGTTTTGTTTTCAAATAAATAAATAAATAAATAAAAACACATTCCCAAATCTAACTTTTTAGATTGTGCTACTAATCATTCATTCATTCATTCATTCATTTTCTGAACCGCTTAATCCAATTCAGGGTCGCGGGGAAGCTGGAGCCTATCCCAGCTGGCTTTGGGCGACAGGCAGGGTACACCCTGGACAGCTCGCCAGTCCATCGCAGAGCTACCAATCAATCAAACTTTATTAATAAAGCAAAAAACGTTTCATGCAAGCAGCAACACAAAGTGTGTTACGTAACAAACACTTTTTCTGCACATTAACGTCAAGCTTTCATACTCACTGAAGTATTAATTTAAAAAAAACACCACATCATGATCTCCGTCACATATGCGCAGATGGATTTGCAGCTGGAGATCCAAGTCAAACAAAATCTCTTTATTACCATAAAACTCCCACAAATTATGGAGGTAAATAGATTATTTATCATTTTTGCATCATTGATAGCAGTTTTTTTTCACCCTAAACACTCTGAATCTTCTGCATGTTTGCTTTGTTCAGCTGTTTGGATCCTTCCCACAACAACAGCTCTGAAGCAAAGAACAGCAAAGGTCAAAGTTAACTTTGGTCAACTCTGATTCAGGAATGACTCCTACTGAGATGTGAGCATTATTCTCAAAACCTTTGAAATCCTGGACTCTTATGAAATTGTGAGAGCCTTTTTGTTCAAAATAACACTGACAGCAGGGCTGCAATTTGCAGAAACGTCACTGGAGCTCTTTTAAATTGCTTGTTCGCCGCACAACATGATCAATTAGTGACCAAAGGTTGTCCTAGAATGGCAGTCTTAGTCAGTGATGGCAGTGAAAAACTCAGGTGGGTGGAAATTAAAAGAAAGAAAATGGAGAAAAATAAAAGGTTCTGAAACACTATAAAAGTCTTGATTATGATTTGTCATGAATCATATGTAAGTTCAGAAAAGCTCTTTTTTTTCAGATCCACACGGCTCTGGTTTCCTCTCCTGAAGCTTTTCATGCTAAATCAGTCTGATCCTCGTTCTATAAAACTGTCCTCAGTCCTGTTATTCCTCCTCCAGGCTGGTTGTTTCCCACCTCCACCCCTGCCTGAAACCTCCCGACCCTCATCAGATCCTTTACCATCTATGTCTGCAAACCCAGACTGGTCTAGACTCTATATGGGCTCCTGTCCTGCATACTATCCCTTCCTCCATAGGACACCGTTCCACATTGTAACATAAGTATATGACTAAAATTAAAATATTATTGTATATGTGTGCACTTTTTTTGGTACTTGCTACCAACACAGTTATATTATCATGGTGAGATGATAATGCCTACAGAAAGATTTATGGAGGCACAAACATCTAAAATTGTGTCAACTAAAGAATTTTATTATATTACGCAGCTGATTTATAAACTTATCTTGAGTTAGCTCTTTTTTAAAACATATTTACTCACATAATTTAGGAAGAAATTTGGAAATGACTCATTTATTTTGGGTTTTACGGCACATGAAAAGGAGACTCACAGTCTATGTGCCAAACTAAATGATTCAAATTCAATTCTTATACTGTACTTCTTCTACTTTATTTGAGTCACAGACATGGAAGAAGGCCATGAGCTCTGTGGCTCAGTAAACAGTTTAAAACTTAATCCTCAGATTTGATTTCACAGACGCAGATTCAGACGTTTTAGGACTAATAAAAATACGGCTGTTGAATGAATTATGATGGATCTGTGTATCCTGCTGCTTTAAACCTCAGTCAGCAGAGATCAAGGCCACCGACAACATTGCCCAGTCGACATGGCCGCTTTGATACAAACTCCCGAGGACTCACATTTCTTAACGTAACTTTGTAAAAGACTTGTCAGTTTTTACTCTGCAGCGTTGCAAACATGGAGCATGGAGCGTACACCAGAGGTAAGGCACTTTTATTCGGCTATATGAACTATTAGCAGCATTTAATCCATATCTGCTGTAAATAAAGGAAAGAGGAATAAACGCAACATTAAAATGACAGATTTCCATGTGATCGTCACATGATGAGTGTCCTGTCTCGGACTTTCCGGGTTTCTCCATGAAATCTCCCCTCAGCTCCATCACACGGCTGCGACTCAGAGGCCGATCATTCACCATCAGTCCTGGTGGGATGTCATCCATCCCTGCTTCTTTAGAGGAGTTCACGACGGCCTCTTTAGTACCATATGCCCACTTTTAAGCACCATAGCCGTGAACCAGTTCCAAGAATTCATTTCACTTGCTAGAGTGCTGTTAGGATGATGATCAACACGACTAATCCCCCCTGTGTGCTCCATTCCAGTTACAGGAATGAAGAATAATACACAGTTTGGGAATTTATTCTAGGATCCAATGAGCTCTGTGTCCAAGTTGTGTGTGCTGTGTGATGTTTTCATTTAATTGCCACATGTTTAATTAATTCTGAATGAGCCTCCCACAAGTCCTCTGTTAGATAATTTTTTGGATCTTGAGAGCTCAATCCTCAGCTTGAGGCGAGATGTAATCAGTATTTCTGTACTAACAACGAGAGAAGAGTTTTTGGTTTTTTTTCCGTAATCTTGAATCCTTTGATCACAGTTTGTCTCGTGGGCTTTGCACTCATTGGTCATCTTAAACATAACCGTGTCGTGCCACATCAGGCCAATCCCTGCGTGTTTCTGCTGTCTGAAGTTACCTACAGTATGCTCAGGCTCTCTGGGTGTTAGTTGTGTTGTTAATTATCACAGCTGATGCCCACAGAGCTGAGGGAGCAGACTAAACTGTTTGCCTGCATTTGGTCCCAGTTCATTTAGCTGCCGCCTGTGGGACTAAAGCTTTTTATTATGAATGAGGCGCTTCACTGAAGTGCCTCAGAGTCAGAGACTCATTAGAGCTGAATACTGTGTGCTGGCTGCGCTTGCATCTTGATGACTCCAACAGCCGTTCCACTATGTCCCAACTCCATCACTTTGAAGCGCTGGCTGCAGCATGACTTGCATGCCTGCAAAAAAAACAGACAATAAGGAATCTTACAAATAATTCTGTATGTTGTGCTTTTTTTAATTACAAAACACAAAAATTGATTTTATCTGTTGGGAAAAATGGCATAAATGAGAATTTTTCAAATAATTTCATTCTCCGTTATTCTGAATTTACAACATAATTTTACATCAAAGTCTATTACTGCATGTCCTAAATGAAGAATAATTTTTTCTGTGTATCTGGAATGGCTAAACTTTCAGATCAAGGGAAAAAACTTGAATAGTTATGTATGGAGGAATAGGTAATATCAAATTAATTAATTAATTAATTTAATGTGTCGTGAATTATTTAAATTTGGAATTAAATGCAGAAATATTTAACTAAATACATGAATGGGTCAGGTTGACAGATAAAATAAATTCATGATGCACTCCAACACAGGACCATGAATTAATTAGAAATGTCCAATTCATATATATATATATATATATATATATATATATATATATATATATATATATATATATATATATATATATATATATATATATATACATATATATATATATATATATATATATATATATATATATATATATATATATATATATATGAATATATAAATAAAATTATTTCACTATTACATGCAATGAATTGTATTTTAATAAATTAACCACTGATATATTTATTTATATATTTTTGCATTTAATTTAAAATAATTATTGACACATTTAATTAATTATTTATTTAATGTTTTTTAATAAATGAATGACACATTTATTTAATCAATTAATTAATTATTTAATTAATACATTGTGGCACTTTTACTCCTCGATAGTTATGATTAATTTAGGTTTTTATTTGCCATTGTGGGTTTTTTTTTTTCTAATAAATGCAATTTGATTCCTTACAAAACTGCACCATGGATGATTACAGATTTTTTTCTTAGTGTGGTGGGATATCATCTGCGAGGAACCAGTACTTAGCTAATCCTGACTGATAAAACTGCATCAGCAGTCATAGTTCATGTTGATACACAAAACCATCAAGTCTAGCAAGCAAGAAACCTCACATCCAGGTCAGGTAACGTCACGCCTTCCCAAGTTATTACGTCATCTTAAACATTATATAACTTCTCAACCTTAAAACTCCACCTTATGGAACTGTAGAATGACAGAGCGACATTATGTGCGTTTCTGGAGCCAACACCGCCCTGCAGCTTCCCACAGAAAGACAACTTTTTCATTCAGGACATCACATGATGTTGCAGCTAAGTTTCACTATTCGTACTGCTTCACATGCTAGCAGGCAGATAGAAACACCTGCTCCCTGCAAGATTCAAAGAAATGCAAGAAGATGTTACAAGAGAAAAGAAAAAAGAAAAGGACAAAACAAGACATAAGACAATAGTCATGATCCAAGATGGCTGAATCAGCCTCAATATGGAGCGTGTCACTGAGAAAAACTGCAAAACTTCTGCAGTGCGTCTTTAAAACTAGCTTAGTTGTTTCACTCCGTTACTGGATCAGTTTAGTGCAAATATTTTCCATTTGAGCCATAAGACAAAAAACAGCAAGACTCTACGTGAATAAGTGAACAATATTACACAGCATGAGGTTCCCATGTAAGCTCTCTGAAATGCAAAGTTAAACATGTTGCTTCAATAAAATGTTATTTATACAGCGACTGTCTGATGGACTCCGAAGGTCGTTGGCAACAGAATAAGAGGATAAAAAATTTTATTTTGTTTAAATGGGTGGTATGTGTAGCAATGAGAATTGCATGTTTGTTTATTGTTCCTACCCGGACGGAATTAAGTGATGCACACAGATGAATAATGTGCGTGCCGTGTTGTGAAGACAGCCTGTTAAAAGTTCCCCGTGAGCCTGCTAGCATAACATTGCGCCACCGACATGAGCACTGAGCAAGAGGACAGTACGAGCATTAGAGGTACAAGAATGGATAGGCTAAAACCGCCTCAACAGTGGTGTCTGGACTCAGTTAATCTTGCCAAGTCATGGAAGACCTGGAAGGAAGAATTTCAGCTGTACGTCGAGCTAGCAATGCCGGATGCGGAGGAAAAGGCGCTTGTAAAACTTTTCTACTACCTCATCGGCGAGCGGGGCAGAGAGCTCTGTGGGACGTTAATAGGCTCAGAAGCAAGAGTGACTATTAACAGTTTGGTGTCCAAGCTTGATCAACATTGTAACCCGAAGGTGAATGAAACAGTAGAAAGATACAGATTTTTTGCACGCAATCAAGCACTTGGAGAATCTATCGACAAGTACGTGACCGACTTGAGGACGCTGGCAAGCACCTGTAATTTTGCAGCTAAAAGATTCGCTGATAAGAGACAGGATTGTTTGTGGCGCATACAGTTCAAGTTGGAGAGAAAGACTTCTCAGAGAAGACAGTCTTGACCTGGACAAATGTTTACAAATCTGTAGGTCAAAGGAGATTTCACGTGAGTACAGCAAAACAATAGAAGGACATGGCGCAGAGGACGTTCATGCAATCAAACATACAACAAGGAAATACAAGAGCAATGTGATATCTTGCAAATACTGTGGAAAAACACATGAAAGACTCAAGCAAAAGTGCCCAGCTTTTGGAAAAAGATGCAAGAAATGTGGCAAAGACAATCATTTTGCAGTGGCATGCAGAAGCAAAACAGCAGTGAAAGAGCATAAGAAAACAGTCCATACAGTGGCAGAGACAGAATCAGATTCATGTGAGGAGATAATGATAGTTACAGCAGTCACAACAACAGCGGCAGAAGTAAACCAGATCGGAGAGAAACAAAAAGGTAAAACTGAACAACTGTTTGCTGGGATGATGATAAATGAGAACGTTGTGAACTTTCAGATTGACTGGGGTGCAACCTGCAATGTCATCCCAATCAACCTGCTGAATCCAGATGTGAAATTGGAGCACACAGACAAGGTACTTGTGATGTACAATAAGTCAAAGTTGTGTCCATTAGGCAAATGCAAAGTTAAGATGAAAAATCCAAGAAATCAGAAAAAGTACAGAGTTGAGTTTCAAGTTGTTGGAGAAGAATGTAAAACACCTCTACTTGGCCGCAGCGCAAGTGAAGCGATGAAACTCATTCAGGTCCAATACGACAACATCTATGCACTCGACAGTATTGTGACAAAAGAACCAGTGACTAAAGACATTTGGCAGTTAGAAGAAATAAAGACTGAGTTTCAGGACGTGTTTATTGGTGACGGCTGCTTGCAAGGTGAATATAAACTGGAAATAGACACAACAGTTCCTGTGTCAATGATGAAACCACTCAAAGAGGAACTCGCAAGTCTCGTGGAGAGAGAGATAATAGCGCCTGTGGAAAGCAGCACCGAGTGGATCAGTGCCATGGTGTCTGTACAGAAACCCAGTGGCAGACCAAGAATTTGGATTGACCCGAGACCACTCAACAAAGCTTTAAAGAGAAGCCACTTTCCACTTCCGACAATAGACGACATTCTACCAGACCTGGCAGAGGCAAAAGTCTTCACTGTGTGTGATGTAAAGCATGGCTTCTGGCATGTGAAACTAGATGATGAGTCGACCTACCTCACAACATTCGCAACTCCCTTTGGTCGATTTCAGTGGCTGAGAATGCCAATGGGCATCAGTCCAGCGCCTTGAAGTTTTTCAACGGAAACTAACAAAGGCCCTAGAGAACTTGCCAGGCACCTACATTATTGTGGATGACATCCTGATCACAGGAGAAGGTGACACAAAAGAGGATGCAATCAGAGATCATGACAAGAACTTGAGATTTTTTCTGAAAAGATGCAGAGAAAGAAACATTAAGCTAAATGCAGACAAACTAAAGCTCAGGAAACAAGAGGTCCCATACATTGGCCATGATTGTGAGATACTAAGACAGCTCACACACAAAGAGAGTCTCTGGGAATGGACAGATGTGCAAGAAAAAGCCTTCCAAAGAATCAAAGACAAGATAACACAAGTGCCAGTATTGAAATACTACAGCCCAGAACAAGAGTTGACATTACAGTGTGATGCAAGTGAAACGGGGCTAGGAGCAGCTCTGACACAAGAAGGCAAACCAGTAGCATATGCCAGTCGAGCTTTGACAATGACAGAAAGAGGCTATGCACAAATCGAAAAAGAATGTTTGGCTATAGTCTTCGGCATGGAAAAGTTTCACCAATATACCTATGGCCGACCAGTCAGAGTTCAGTCAGACCACAAGCCTTTGGAGAACATCATCAAGAAACCACTGATAAATGCTCCTAAGAGGCTTCAACGCATGTTACTGAGATTACAGAAGTATGATTTAAACATCATTTATGTTCCTGGACGTGACATGCTACTTGCGGATATGTTGAGTAGAGCCTACCTACAAAACGCCAACAAAAGTCAGACTGAGTTGGAGACTGAATGTGTCAACATGGTGGACTATGTACCCATCTCAGCTGAAAGAATGGACAATATCTGTACAGCAACAAAAGCAGACCCAAAACTACAGACTCTGATCAAAACTATCCAACAAGGGTGGCCAAAAGATAAAAAAGATATACCTGTTGAAATAACGAACTTTTTCTCTTTACAGGATGAACTGAGTACCCAAAATGGACTGGTCTTCAGAGGCGAGAGAGTTGTGATCCCAGACTCACTCCAAAAGGATATAACAGCGGATTCACTCTTCTCACCTAGGCACAGAGGGATGCCTCAGGAGGGCCAGAGACTGTGTTTATTGGCACGGGATGAACGACCATATCAAAAAGCATGTTGCTAAATGTGACACCTGTCGTTCTGTGGACACAAAACCACAAAAAGAGACACTACAACCACATGAGATCACTATGAGACCGTGGGCTAAAGTCTTGTTCAAGTTTGACAACAAAGAGTACTTAGTGACGGTGGATTACTACTCCAATTTCTGGGAGGTGGACTACTTGCCAGATACAAGGTCAGTCACAGTTATTCGGAAATTAAAAGCTCACTTTGCACGCCAGGGTATTCCGGACATTGTCTTTTCAGACAACGGACCCCAATTCAGTTCTGCTGCATTTTCAAATTTCAGTCGCAAGTGGGAATTCAAGCACAAAACTTCCTCGCCTGGCTATCTGCAAAGTAATGGCAAGGCGGAATCAGCTGTTAAGACTGCCAAACGGCTGATGAGGAAGCAAAACTCGCTGGAGAGGACCCATATCTAGCCATTCTGGATCATCGCAACACCCCAACTCAAGGTTTGGACACAAGTCCTGCACAAAGACTCTTAAGCAGGAGAACAAGGACCCTTCTACCAATCAGAGACAGTCTACTCGAGCCTAAAGTGACCAACAATAGGTCAGGACTCATAAAGAACCGAGAGAGACAATCCAAATACTACAACCAAACAGCAAAGGACATGGACTCACTACAGCCAGGTGATGTTGTGCGTGTGCAGCCTTTTGGTACAAACACCTTATGGAGTAAGGCTACAGTGAGTACTCCACTTGGTAACAGATCCTATGCTGTCGAGCTGGACTCAGGCAGTGTTCTCAGACGGAATCGCCGCCATCTAAGAAAAGTCGTGGGAACTCAACCGGACATGTCAGAACAATCCAAAACGGAGACAAAGCGCAATCCAGTGTCCCAAAACACTGAGAGCCCAGTAACTACAACGAGGTCGGGACGTGTGGTACAGAGTCCAAAACACTTGAATGACTTTGTTTGTACTTAGCTTCAGGAAAAAAAAAAAAAAGAAAGAAAAAAAAGAAAGAAAGAAAGAAAAGTGGACTGAAGTTTAAGTAACATTTATTTTTGACAAAGGATAATATGGTTATGTTCAGAAAAATAAGCTAAAGCTATATTTGTGTTTACATTGTTTTAAAAGAAAATGTTAATTTGAAATTTTGATTTAGTATAACAAAGAATACTTTTTGTTTAAAAGAAAAGGGATGTAGCAATGAGAATTGCATGTTTGTTTATTGTTCCTACCCGGACGGAATTAAGTGATGCACACAGATGAATAATGTGCGTGCCGTGTTGTGAAGACAGCCTGTTAATAAAAGTTCCCCGTGAGCAGGGGTAATGCTCAACCGTACAGTTTGTAGAGTCATTGAGAGACAGAACGAACTGAAACAGTATGATGGTATTTGGAGTTTTCTGAGCTTTCTACAGTGTTACAGTGTTGAATCCTCATCAGACATGTGAACGGCACTGTTTTTTATCACCTAAACGCATGTTGGAGTTTGAGTTTGAGTTCCAGCACTCTCTCTGTTCGGTTTCCATGGCGACGAAAAACGCGTCGTTTTAGAGAATTTATTCTACTTGGAAATCCTTGTGACGTCCCGGGGGATAAGGTTCGGTGATTGGTTACCTTCTACTGTTTAACAAGGGGATGTACAAATACATCAGGCGGGTGGAAAACGTGGGATAAAGTTATTTCCAACAATGGCTGGTGAGTTTACCAAAGAGAGACATCCTGCTGCATTCGTTGCTGTGGGTTGCTGTTTTCCACTTCGTTTTCAGGGTCTGATTCAGGTTCCAACATGTAGGGCTGTATGCTATGTGTTGACATTGTATTTTGTTTTTTATTGAGTTCATATTAGCCTAATTCTTCTGTTTATGAGACGTTACAATGACGGCGAAAGCAGGTGTGGTGCGCGCTCCCGATGTAGTGCAGTGGCGGGAGGCGGGGCTTAATGCGGAAGAGTCTCAATCCACTTGTTTTGCCCGCAGGCTGATCTGACAGCCTACGGAGAGGGTCGGTCTGAAGTAAATACAGCGATTTCTGACAATAACTCCATCAATCCCAGCCCTTCTGGTCTCAGAAATAAAAATAAATTAACCTGAAATGCACATAATAGTTCCACTTTAACAGATGCAAAGGAATGATGATTAGGAACTGAATATGATGGCAAGTTGGTGACGTCTTCAATCAGATCAAAATTCTGTAGCGCCTCACATGTAGAGATGTGTTGCAAACATCCAGGTATGGGTTACAGGGTTCTGCAGCAAAGAGGGCAGTGAGATTTGTAGCCAGTGCAGGTACATAGTTAAGACAGAGTCTGAAGGTAATCAGGCACAGGAAATGATGGGTGAAGTTTAGCCAGATAGCAGGGAGAACTGGGGAGATCAGCTTGCAGAGGTTATATAAGGCAACAAGGGGTGCAAAATTGGTGAAAAATGATAAGCCAACAACATCCAAGTAAACAGAACAGAAGTCAAAAATCTAAGACAACATCCAGATCTTTAATCTGTTACTTTTAGCCAAGTCCAGAAGCCCGAGCAGACAGAAACCGATGATCCTGATCCAAATAAGAGTACTCACAGAATGAGAGCAGGTCTGGGGTCAAAGCCAGGTTACCCTCCGGACAATAATAATGACAAGCAACCAGAATCCGATAAACCTCAAATCCAAAATCCCCGCACAGTACGTTCAGGGGTCAGATAGCAAACATACAATATCAGCTGGGGGTGGGGCAGAGAGCAAGGTCAGAGATCAGGGTCAGAGTGAGGTCCACAATACAGCAAGTCAGATCAGATCAGATCAACATGCAGGTGCAGAACACAGCAGGCGGGAGGGTTGCGAGCTAAAAACAGGTTCCCAGACAATCTGACAAGAAGCTTGAGTTCAAACTTCATCTTACAAAGAGCGAGGAACAGGAGAAACCGGTTAGGTTAATGAGTCGCTGCTTGCTGTGAACAGAGAGAGTACAGTAGTGACAGGAAACATGACCATATAAGGCGTGGGCGAGGAAGCCACACTGGAAACTGCGACAATTGAGGCAAATTATTTTCAAGCTAACAAGCGATGGTTTTGCTGTCAGTGCCATGCCTTAATAAAACCCTACCAGGCAGCAGCATTTGGCTCATAGTTGCTAAAAATCGATTCTGCTCGACACATGAAGAAGAACTCAATGAGAAATTCATCAAAGCTTCACTTAGAGCAGAATAAACCAGATTAGCAGCAAACAATTAGACCAAGTATCTTCAGGCAAATCATTTCAGATGGCTGTGCATTACAGTTTCATCCCAACCCGTCTTACGTGATCGTCTTAGTCTGTTTGACCGGAATAGACTGTCAATAACTACTTTCAAGGATTTAACTGGAAAACTACAAAGCACCGACTGGAGCTGCTCGCAGCTTTCATTTGAATAATTTAGCATAATGACTGCACACACATGTCTTTTCTCGTCATAAAAATGACAAAAGAGTTGAAATGAAGTGAATCTGTAAATAATTTCCCAGCTGGTTCTCTGCTTTGTGTTGATTGTTATGAGACCGTTCTTTGTTGTGCCGCTACAAGCTGCCAGTGAATATTTACACGCAACAATGAAAGAACCCTCCGTTCCTCCTTCTTAGCGCATGGAAATAAGCAAAAATTTCTGTGTAATGTTTTTCACGATGCTTCTCCACAAGTGCTTATGAGAGACGGTAATTTATGGTGATGATAAGAGAGTTGATGAGCGTTGCCCCCATGGGGCTTGTTAACATGTCTATATGTAGGGTGTGTCACTGTTCTCCTTTCTCCTTCAACTGACTTATTGATCCATGCTTAATTATGTAACAATTACACTTAAAACACAGTCCATGGCCACAATCAATGCTCCTTGTTATTAGCATGTATTACAGTTTTCTTTGCAGGATTATAGGCCATCTGAATGGGGTTACGGCCAGTCTAAAGGTGCTGTAACTGACACTTGTGTGGTTGTTTATGCGTTTCCATGGCAACGTTGAAACAGCGGTAAGAGTTGTTTTGTTTTTTTTATATGTTTATAATCACATACTTGCATTCTGCCTCATAAGGTTATTGTTGTGCGTTTTAAATTTACTTGGTAAAATCTGTTGGGTTGTTAAGTTTACGTGAGTCACATGACCCGGAAGTGACAACGAGGGTCGGACAAAAAAGAAAGAGACATCACAGACAGAAAAAAGGACATTTGCACTCATCGAACTATCTACCACTGGTTTTACGTGGCGTACACGGTAATGACTGTGTTTTATTTTATCCACTGTGAAAGCTAATATGCGATGTTGTTCTTAAAACACTCTGTTATTTCCAGTTTTCACGGTGTTCCATGAATCTGCGGAGAAGAAAATAAAGGATTGTGGACATCAGTAAGAAGCGTGGATTCATTTCAACCAGGGCAGATACAGGTGCATTCGCATCAGGATAGTCACCAAGACTCGGTCCGATTGGGGACTCGGCTCAGTTGTAGGGGGGTGTATCCATTCAGACCGAGATCGCATTCACGCTGCACTTTGGTCAAACACATCAAAACTTAACAACAATATATCCCCATTCCCACGAAAGGTGGCGCTGCACTAAAATTTAGTAAATGAGAGGACAAGACCAGCGTGAAGAAGAAAACTCTGTTGTGAGTTAAACATGTAGCATGAAACTATCGCTGTTTTGGGTTTTTTTATTCTGTCTTATGCAAGTATACTACAGAAATACACTGCAACAATTCTATTCTATTCTATTCTACAGTCATTTAGCAGACGTTTTAATCCAAAGCGACTTACATATGAGTGAGAACAACACAAGCACGAAATCAACAGTAGAGGACATCGTAGGATCGAAGCTAATGGACTGTCTAGTTGGACGCAGATCCTTCCATGAAGTGCTCTTTTTCTTTTCTTTTTTTATGAACAACAGACGAGGCAAAAGACTCTTAACGCAATCACTATGTATTTACCCACAATGCAACACTACATCAAATGCAGGAAGTGACTTTTTTCTGTAGTCTGTTTACAGTATTTGATCTGCTTGAAACGCGCCGAAACCTGTTTTTGTTGGCGCATTCACAGCTCCCCAAAGGAAGCGGACTTTCCAAGCAAACAGATTTGGATTCTAATCAAAAAGGCGGATGTGAAATTGTCCTAGGAACCTTTTTTTATGTTTATATGTACAAACACATGTTGGTGATCGTTTTTTTCTGATTGGTTGGACGATCAGACAGAGATTACTTGAGCAGGTGCATCACTTGGTGTTTTCAGTCTGAGGAAGGGCTGTGGCCTGAAATGGCACTCGTTGTTGTTAATAAAACATATCGGGAGCTACCTCTGGTGAGCGGACCTATTTTTGTCACTACTTGCCTTTGGATCCGGCATCTAGTTCTATCTCAATGAGGATGTGTTTGATGTAAACCTTTTTCTACTTAATGTGCCCCAAGAAACCTTTTGGTAGTGTCTGTTTCACCACCCTGATTTATAGGCCGCTTTAAACTCAAGCTTGTCTCCAGATGGCTTTAAAGACGCATTATCTAACATTCCAACATTAAAACCTTTCTGACTTGTTTCATGACACAGTGACATTTATTATGTACATTTCTGGAGCTGTTGATACCCAGTAGGAACCCGAGACTTAGAAAGCGCACTTTGCAACTTCCAGGATGGCGAGTTTTGTCCCATGCACCGCGTCACACATCAGAAGTCGGATGGAAACCAGTTGTTTTGATGCATCCTAGACTATTAGGCAAAGAAAAACAAGAGGACATCACTGGAGGAAGAGAGGGAAAAGAAGGGGAGAGAGCAAGAGATAAGATAAATGTGAACATCAGTCTGACGTTTACTGACTGGAGAGAGTTTAGAGTGCACGTAGGATGAAAGATGGACGCTGAATTAGCTGTTGATAGGAGACACGTCAGTAAGGAAATAGTCCACAGTTCTGCAGGGCGTCTCTAAAGCCAGAAAGTATCTGAAAGTCTACAGCTCAGTTTGTCCGTAGCAGGTAAACTCTGATGCCTGCTTGTGTTTTCCACCAGTGGTTTGGATGAATGCTTTTGTTCTGCATCGCCTTTGATCCATGTGCTGCCAGATCAAGCGGTTTACGGCCATGCTTAACAAACATGACATGTCCGATTAAACTTCTGCTTGTCCAGAGAAGTAGAGACTGGCAGGAATCGCCAGCTGCATGAACATCTGTCCTCAGATAAGCCGACAGTGAGTCGTATTTCCTTTTAGTATCATCTTAAAATAAAGATAAAACATAAATCTTTATGTATTTTAGTGCGAATCTTTATGTTATACAGAAATCCGTCCATCTATTGTGGCTAATTTGTTTCTTTCCATTTGTTGTTGTTAAGTAACAACATAGACCAGCACGTGTTCATGATAGGTCAGTTTCTATTTGTGTCTGAGCCCCCGCGCCCCCCCCCCCCCTCTGGCACCTTCCCTCCCCAAACTCTCTGTGATGCTGAGCTCCACGTCTGCTGAACGTCATAGGACTGCCACAGGGAAGGTTGAGGCAGGAGAGGAGACAAAGGGAGGAGAGGGTGTAAGGAAAGCAGGAGGTGGAAGAAAGAAGCATGGCTCCATGAGTAACCTAACAGCCTTCGCCGTCTCCTGCTGAACACTGGAAGAGTCTCATTTTACATAAATACAGTACATTCATTTCTAGTTTTTTCTCTCTTTCCAGTAATCCATGAACCAACCATTTGGCTGAAAAGCTTTCAGCTGCTGTACCTGTCTCCCACCCCATTGTTCATGTCTGCGTTCTCGTCCTTTCTGACGAAACAGCTGAGGGCTTTTACGTGGCAGCTCTCCTCCGCACTCTCCCACTCATCATAATGCCTTCAGATTAAAATACCATTATTCTTTGTCTGATTCTGACCCTTTTCTGCAAAACCCTTGTCAGAAGAATGTGCAGCGATACTTGAAGATCTTATGTCACCTTTAGGTAATGAAGACTGTATCCACTGAGTGTGTAATGTGGATATTAAGAGGATTCTATGCACTGACAGGGACACAAAGCTGTCACATTGATGGAAAAGCCTGATAGTACAAACCTAATAAAAGTATTATAAATGTTACCTTTTTTTTTTCTTCATTAAAAATAGTTCATAAATGATTTCAGGTGGGATCTAATATGGGTTTTATATTGGATCGATATTGTGTGTGTATGTGTTTGTATGTATGACAGCATATGAAAAATGCTGCATTTTTCCTACAAAAGACTTATCCAGACTGCTGATACAGTGGTTGCAGTAAAACAGCTAAGATAAATATTAAGATAGTATTAAGTTATTTCACTTTGAGTGCAACTTATTTACCTTATTTATGCGTGATCTGCAAACTATGTGCTGTGTGATGCTCTGTTGTCATGTGTCATGTCAAGTCAGATTTGGTAGTCACATTTAAAATACGGCTGAAATCTAAAATAAAAAGATAAATGCCCACATGGCATTTTCCTAAAAGAACCATCGTTATCTACGTTTACTGTAATTTACCTGGTGACACCCACAACAAATATCTACGTTATTTAACATAAATGTAGGTGTCTTTGTCAGTAGGACTTAGCACTTTGGTTGGAACAAAGTGGATATTTTATTAGTAATGATTAATGTTTACTTTACAGAACTGGATCCATAAAAAAAACGGTAAAAATCTACCAAGCATCAGTCTGTATTGGCTAAAATCATTTTTGACTTGGTTTTGAGCAGCTATGAGCTTGTCCCACCCATCAAAGCTCCTTTCTGTTTCGCCAAATTTAGATGAAGCTTACCCTCATCTACTGCAGATAAGACCTTCACTGAGTTCTTCACGTAACCCTGAACATCCCTGTGTCAGAGTTGAGGAGATGCAGGAACAGGAGCCAGGAATGCTGCATGCTGCATTTAATGAAGTAACTCAGAACCGAACTGAAGCTCGAGCAAAACACAATGAACCAGCAAACAGAACTGAAACAAAGGGCAGGGAACAAAACAAGACCGGGCGAAAACCATAACAAAGGCTACACAGAAAACAAAGCAAGGGAACTGAACAGGGAAAACTACAAAATAAAACAGAAAACTAGAACTAAAGACACAACAAGAAACACATCCTGAAACATCATATCATGACACCCTGTCCTGACTGCACTTGTGTCTGCTTAAGTAAACTCCACCATGGTTGCTCCCTGTGACAGACATTACTGTGCTGAAGGAGAAAATATGCTCCGCTTCCAACGAGGACGACATACCGCAGGGCTGACGGTGTCACAGAGGCAGGGATACACAGTGACGGGTGTGACCAGAGGAGCTGAGCCTACAGTTTATGATCATAGAGACACACCAATGCAAATCCATAAGAAACAGCTCGAGCTAAACAGCCGCAGAGGTTAACCCTAAAGCTAAAGCGCACAAAGATAATATTAGCCTTCGACCAGACTGTTTTAGCACGCAGCAGATATTGTGTTGATAACTTTCTAACAACTAAAACACTAAAAAAAAAAAACCAACCGATCTTTTACTGTGAGCCTTTTTTTTATTGTAGCAATGCAGATGCTATGGTGTAAAAACTGGCTGACAAACAGATGTGTATCAGTGTGAAGCTCCGATGGTACGTACCGGGGTTGAGTGACAGCCATCAAGACGCTTCACATCAAAGACTGAGTTATCCACTGGTGGCCAGCTTCAGAGCAGAGCAGCTGCTGTGACTGGAACAGTAAGGTCAATGGCAAGATCAACACATCAGACTCCACTCTGGCAACACGCAGAGACGAGCACCGCACCGTGAAAATCAATACAACCAAGAAATACTGCAGAAGCAGAGGCAGCCGAATAACTTTCACGGAAATTCAAAATCCTAAAAAGCCTTGAACTAAAAGCTTCAGACTGACCGGAGTAAAGCTGCCAAAACAGCCACAAAATAACATCTACTCTTCCCATAATTACAACTTCTGTACTGATGTGATTTGGAGAAACATTTCTATCGAGCTTTTAAGTTTCACCACAAATAAATGAATATATTCCCACCTAATAAACATGCTGAGTTTCACCATGTTATTATGATTTTAGACCCCGATGGAAGTGCCTGCAGAGATCCAGGGCATTTTTGGACGTGCAGCTAAGTGATCACGGTAGGCCAGAGGAGGAGGAGGAGGAGGAGGAGGAGAGATGTGTGAATATTTATAAAGCCTAATTCACTCAGGGCTCCGCAGCCCCTCCCAAAATGATGTTTGCTTTCAGAAACAATAAATAGAAACAGGCCCTGAAACCTCATGGTCTTTGTGCCGTTGCCACCGCTTTGGCACTTCCCTGCACCGTCCTCTAACATCACTCCCTGCACGGTGTTTGCATGTTAGGTGCTTCTGCATGTGGCTGAATGGACGGACTGTCTAAGAAAAGGATGAGAGGATTACGTTTGTGATGAATGACTCCATCTGCTCACATTCTTGTAAGTCCTGGTCATCTGGACTGTTGCATCATAAGCCCAATTTAATCACTCCAAAACACAACAAAATGATAGTAGCTAGAACAATACAGGCACTAACAGGCTTTTTTTTTTTTTCCGTACTCTGCAACCTGAGTCAGATTTACATAATGGTTGCTTGGGTTATGAAAGATATGCTGCATGAGAACTGAGAGCCATGACATGACATTTTTCAGGTGAGGGTTTTCCTGATAGGAGAAGACGTTAAGGTGCTACAGGGAGGCAGTCTCTTCACAGATCCTGATATAAATGTCATGGAAAATTAGGCTGTGAATGCTTTCCACCTGCCATCTATTCTCAGAGGCCTGTAATGTGTTATCACAGCTTTTCCAAGGGTAGCGGATCCTGCTGGGACATGTCAGAGGCTTGAATATAAGCAGCTATATGGGGATTAAACGATAAAAAAAGGCCCCTGCACAGTCTCTCACACGCCTTGCTGAGATGCATCTTGATCAAATCCAAACCTTTAAATAAATGATCGTATTGACAGTATTATTTTTCACATTAGAGGGCGTTTTTTTTTACCAGTCGTCCTGCAGCCAATCAGGCTAATGTGCTGCTGCCAAAGGCAACTTCTAAGTGACATACGCGGTTGGCAGGAATCGCTGGTCGCCTCTCACACTGGACCGGGATAATGAGACTGTCCTGCTGTCAAGCATCTGTGGCCCTGCTCTAGTTTTCCTTCAACACACTCTTCAGTTCACACATATAAAGACAAACTCATCTTTGTAAGCATCACACATTCCCTGAAAGGGAGGAGGAATTAACATTATTTTGAAACATAAAAACATTTTAGCGGTAACTTGTGTTTGATATGTGTGAGTGAGCGTGGGGGGGCTTGAATGTGAGTGTATGACTCAAAGCGAAGGTGTAGTTTTGGCAGCACAGAGATTAAGTGCATTCATCTTCATTTGCTGGCTGGCGTTGGCTGTGTGTTACCTGCTGGAACAGCAACGCTCTGTTTCCCCCCTGAGGCTCAGACCACCGATTTGCCTCTGAAAAGTGAACCTGGCTGATTCTATATTTTCTCTTTCTCTCTGTCATCCTTTATTTCGAAGCACCCCATCCCTTCGGATTCTGTATTCTGCTCAGTACTCGTCCCTGTTGTCCCATATGTACAAATGTCTCCCTCCTTTGTTACAATCTGGCTTAGTGTCACTGTGACATTTGACAAATTACACAATGCATCCCCTGCACTTTAAATGATGTTATAACACCAGCGATTACTGAGCGCTTTCCAGAACTGTGGGCATACATGTGAAAAATAAAGCTCCTTATTATACTAGACTAATGACTTATTGAATAAATCATTATTTCCCTATATCATCTTATCAGGGCTGGGAAGATTAAAATCGACTGTCCTACTTTATCAACATGCCTTTTAGTGCAAATTAGAGTAGCAGTAATAAAATAGGAGTGCAAATGCAGAGTGAAAAATATCCAAAACTCAACCTTTGCTAGTGTGCTAGAGATGGCAGCTGGCCAGCGGTGTCGTGGCTGAGACTAATAGATGAGTTCCTGTCTGATGCGTGGTGTTTTAGTGCATATACGTGTGAAGTAAAGTGTGTAAGCTTGTATATGTGGGTTTTGAAGTGATGGAAAGCCACATTCTATTACTGCTGTGAATCGAGGTTGAGGGAAACTGTATTAGACAGAAGCACTTATATATTTCAGGTGCCACTTTGAATTAGGCTGAGAGGCTGAAGGTTACCTGCAGAAATCCTGAAAGCATTTGCTTCAGAAATGGATTCAAATGGAGTCATGAGAGAAAAAAAAATACTCAGACCACCTTTTTTCCTTTTGAATTGAACAACATCAGGACAATAAGGCACAAGAAAGACATGGAAAGCGGGATTGAAAGTGCAGCAGTGGATTATTAGATCATTGCCAAGTGGAATTGCAGAAAAAAAAAAAACAAAAGTGAATGTGCATCATGTGCCAATGCTGCTGAAAATGTTATCCAGTCAAGTTGTAGTTTTACAAACATGATAAACTAATGAGTTACCGTGAGGATCCGTAATTACAGCCACACACAAGGAGTTCTGGACAAATGACCAGTTTATTGGCGAAGGAGAATGAGCAGAAGATCAAGCCGGGTGACTGGTCTGCAGAAGAAACCAGGCTCCAGCTGGGAGGTAAGCGGAAGGGCAAATTACTCGTCCAGGCAACGACAAGGCTCGGAGATCCAAAGACAAGCAGGGTCGGTAACCAGAAGATCCGAAAAGTGGCGGTGTCCGTCGAGGGCAAGGCAAGGAGGGTAATCCAGGGGCATGAAGCAGAAGGTCGGCAACTGAGGACCAATCCGTAGAACGCTGGAACACAACTAGACATAGGTCTGACTATTATCTGGCAGAGAAGGAGAGATTGGAGGGAGCTTAAGTAGGCAGTGAGAAAAGGAAACCAGGTGAATTGAATGAGACAGCAGAGGCAATTAGGAAGCCAACAGGTGGATCGAGTTACCAATGATGAGCGCCAGGAGATCAGGATGGCAAAAACATGACAATAAACACCAAGTTTAAACTTAATTTGTTTTCCTTGACTGACATTTTAGCCTACTGAAATTAAAACTGTGAATTATAGAGACTGAGGTTTGTTTTATCTAATCAGGAGCATCTATGAGAATCTCGCAGACCTTAATTTCTAAAGGTTGGGAATTTGAGATTTTCCATTGGTTTTCATAACACCATGATAACACCATCAAAAGTCTTTTCTGTATTTTTTCTTGTCTGTTTATATGAGGCTTTATTAACATAATTAAGTACAGAAATTTTAGGGTTAAGAAAGTTTGTTTGAACGCAATGACAAATAAAAAAAAAGACAAAAACAGAAAAAAAAACATGACAAAACATTCAAAAGGAGTGGGTAGAAGCATAAGCTTATAAATAAACCCACCTCAGTGATGAAGCAACACACACATCAACAACAATAATAGAAACCATTAGCAACACAACAACAGCAACCAAACACGCCAGCGATACCCGTACAACAACAATGACATCCTCAATATATCATAATCTACAATAACACAATAATCAATCAGAGTGATGGATCAGTGCGTCAACAACACCAATAACAATATCAACAATAGAACCAATAATAACAATAGAACCACTCAGTCCACGCAACACGTCCTCATTCTATGTCTATCTGCAAGATCCCAACAATCAATTACAGTGATGAAGCAGTGCTGTAATGACAACAATTTTATATTTTTATTGTCCTCATTAAGCAACTTAATTCTTTATCATGTGATGCCAGCAAACTACTGAATAAACATGACAAAGAAAGACAGAAAAGCTGGCTAACAGCAGCTCCTTCTGTGCAGACTGACAGGTGACCGACGAGGATGTCAGGATTGGGTATAAAAGGAACATCCATCATGGTTTAGTCTTTTCAAGCAAGGATTGGTTACAGTTCAGCTATTTGTGTCAAAGTAAGAGTTTCATCCATAATTTTTCCAAACACGGATTTGAAAAAGAGATTGCAGATTTTTTTTAAAGACATACATCCACAAACTACTGTAAAATGTCTCAGAGATTCTGGAGCAATCTCAAAACACAAAGGACGGTTAGATGCTGGTGACCTCACAGACCCCTGCATGAGTCATGAAAATGATCAGTTTAGAAGACTGGGCTTGAGAGTACATCAACTATAACAAACATGATTCTGAACCAACACACTGTGATCACATTACAAAGTCAAGAAGGATGACTTTTCTGTGCCCATTTGGTGCGCTCTCAGCGCTGTCTGTTTCTATCCACACACCCCTTCTGTCATAGCTGCTTGTCAATATTTATGTTTGGTGGTGCATTTGCATTGTTCCCAAAAAATATGGATGTCACCAGCTTTTTATAACCATCTGAGACTGAATAGAAAAAGAAATTGGTAAAGGGTGTTTCAAATTGTTAAAATGTTCCTAAATTTTACATGATACTCTTCTTTTCTGCTATCTGAATCAAAATCTTTCCTGGAGGAAAGTGTGTCAGGCTAATGTGAATATTGGCTAAGAAGAGACGGAACTAGCAGGAAACTGGGCTTTGTGTATGTATGTCGGCCTGAGAGGCAAGGCAAAATAAGAGGAAGGAAAAGAAAGTGTCCTAGAGCGAAGGGGGAGATTGGTTTCACCTGCACTACTGTGTTTAGATAAACTCCAGCAGCAGGGAGCTGAGAAATCAGCAGAATTGAAACAGGATGCAGGTTTAACTCAGCACTTCAAAGACAACTCAAGAGTTCAAGAAACTCTGAATCTCTGAATCACTGAAGCAGTACACATTATAAAAGCTCGCAAAGAAGTTCTTCATAGGCTTTTTCTGACTCTTAGTACATCCTGTCATGTTATACTGTTTATTGTGAAAAAGGAGAGGAGGTAAAATGAAAACTATAAATGTCACCACTCTTTTAAGTAATGCTCATGAATAAAAAAAGGCTCGGACTAAGATGAAAATTTTCCACTAGCTACAGTCAAGTCTGATTCCAGAGACACACAAAGAATAACAAAAGGCAAAATGAATTAAATTCAACAGAATAAACTTAACTTGGAGGTGTGTGAAAATAACAAACTTAGTCCCACTTTGCAGCTGCAAGTTCTACAAACATCTGGTACATTAAAGATCACAAGCAAACAAAACAAATGTGACACTTCACTTTGTGTTAAAAAGTACTCAAATACTGAGTAGCTATTAAAATTTACAAGTAAATTCTTGAGCCAAGTTAGGAGCTGGGTTCAAATCAGTGTAAAGGAATGCTAATTAAGAGTTCTGAGTTTGTCAAACCAAATAAAAACATGCTGTTTACCATGCATTTGAAAGAACAAACTACTTTTTTCCTGTGGTGGGGATGCAAACTACAAAATATCTCCAGCTGTGAAGTAATATATTAAGCTAAGCAGGCTGTCAACGTAGCAACCATTGTCAATAGAACAGGATTATTAAAGTTGGGTGTTCATGCAGGCTCACTAGCAGCAGTGTTTCTAGTTAACCCTCAATCCGTGCATTCACATGGGAGTTTTAATTCCTCTTTGATTCCAATGAATAAAAGTTAATTCCGCTTTAATCTGATGAAAAATGACCATGTAAACACTTAACTCCTAATGCAAATTTCTATTTGGAATTAAACCTAATTCCAGTGTATGAGGCTGGTTTATTCGCATTTTAATTCCAAACTATTTAATTCCTCTGTCATGTAAACCTTAATTCTGGTCGTTCTGAGCATGCTCGTTACCTTATCCCGTTTTACCTCCCGTGTTCGGTGGTCTATCTTTCGTCTCCTTCTCAGTTTCTGCAAAAAGTGAAGTAGTATGCTCGTGTTGAGCTGCTACTTTAAAATTATAATAAAAATAGCGGCAAAACTGGTAGTTTTTACAAGTTACGACTGAAAAGACGAGAAGCAGGGAGTGAACTTTGTTTATTTCCAGTATACGTCATACGTCACATGCACCCTCTGTCCAATCAGAACCCTTCCTAACCCGCCGCTCTGAAGAGGAATTAAGTAAGGACGCGTTTCATGTAAACGTTCATTTGGAATTATTATTTTCATGTAAACTCGTAGGAGAATACATGGATTCCGCATTATTTAATTCCAAATTAAAAAACACCATGTAATCGTAGCCATTCATTCTGAATAAAATTCAGTAATTCCTGTGTGCATATATATGCATAGCCTCCCAACACTCATAACACAACTCTTAAACATGAGCATTTAATTGACTGAGCATAAAGTTTGATTGTCCTGGGCCTCCCTATCACTTTCTAACAAATCTGTTCCACTTCTTTGTCTTGTACAACACCTGGAGCAGTAAAATGAATGACAGTACAGGATTGGAAGGTACTTCTGATGAGACTCCTCAGGCACCAGGAAGAGACTGAGATAGGGAGGATGCACGTTGTGTCAGTCTGGAGGGAGAATTACAGAACAGATGAGAGTTTTAAAGCACTGGGCTCACACTGCTGGCTGCTAAAAGTAGCGGGAATGGAACTGGGGGCTGAAAGGATGATAACAGAAGCAAGAATAAGGAGTTTGACAGCGTGAGAAAAATAAAGGGACAAAGGATGGGAGAAACAAAATGTAAACACAAGGGAATGGGGTCTTCCTTATTTCATACATAAATTCTGCTGCGTCATCGTGTAGGATTTCAAACTTTAATGAAAAACAAAAAAGAGTCTGAACACACAATTCCATAAAATACTTTCTTAGATGTTTTCACAATTTCAGCATTTCAGCAACATGTCATTTGTGCCATGATAGCAAGCTAACACTAGGACCAAACACAGATGGGAACTGTGGATTAACAGGCTGACGCCATGCTAATATTAGCACCAAATACAAACAGAAACAGTGGATTGAATGGCTAAAATGAGGCTAATTTAGCCCAAATACAAACTGCAATTGTGGATTAGCAGGCTAACATCAGCATATAAAACAGGCTGATACTTATTTTTATACCAAATAATTTGTCCATAACTTGATAGACTATATAACCTTTTACCTAGGCTGCACAGTGGCAAAGTGATTAGCACTTTAGGCTCACAGCAAGAAGGTCACTGGTTTGAGCCTTGGCTGAGGGGGGTGGGGGTTGAACAGGGGCCTTTCTGTGTGGAGTTTGCATGTTCTCCCCATGTATGCGTGTGTTCTTTCTGGGTACTCCGGCTTGCCCCCACCGTCCAAAGAGATGCATTGGTTATTTTAGGTTGTTGTGACTGGTGGTTTGGCTTTCTTTGTTGTCCCTGCGTTGGAATAGTGACCTGTCCAGGGTGTACCCTGCCTCTTGCCCAATGACAGATGGATTAGGCTCCAGCTTCTTATTTTTCGACCCTAAATTGGACTAATTCAATTAAATTCAATTCAACTTTATTTATATAGTGTCAAATCACGGCAATGCCATCTCAAGACGCTTTACAGACAGAGGGGAAAACATAATGAAGGCCAATTCATAACAGCCTATATAAGGAAACCAACAGATTGAGTTGAGTCCAACTCAATCTCCCATCCTGAGCAAGCACACTGGCAACAGTGGGAAGGAAAAAACTCCCTTTTAACAGGAAGGAAACCTCCGGCAGAACTCGGCTCAAGGACAGGCAGCCATCTGCCTCTGCTGTGTGGGGGGAAGAGGACAGAAAGACAGCAGACAACAGGAACTGCTACTCCCGGCCAGGGAGACCTGCTGAGATAGGAGACATACATGTTAATGATGCAACACTGTTATTGGGGGGGGGGGGGGGGGGGGGGGGATAAAAGAGAGAGATAAAGAGAAAGAAGCTCAGTGTATCAGGAAATGTCCCTCAGCAGTCTAAACCTATAGCAGCATAACTAAGGGATGCTAACCATCCCTAGCTATAGGACTTATCAAAAAGATAAGTCTTCAGCCTAGTCTTAAAGGTGGGGAGGGTGTCTGCTTCCCTAACACTAACTGGGAGCTTATTCCATAAGAGAGGGGCCTGATAACCAAAGGCTCTGCCTCCTGCTCGGCTCTTTGAGACTCTAGGAACCACAAGTAAGCCTGCAGTCCGCAAACAAAGTACTCTGGTTGGTATATAAGGAACTATGAGGTCTTTGATATATAGTGGTGCTTGGCTGTGGAGGGCTTTATATGTAAGGAGAAGGATTTTAAATTCTATTCTAGATTCAACAGGCAGCCAATGAAGAGAGGCTAAAACTGGAGAAATATGATCTCTCATGCTGGTTCTGGTCAGGACTCTGGCTACAGAATTCTGGATCAGCTGAAGGCTTTTCAGGGCATATTTAGGACAGCCCAGTAATAGAGAGTTACAGTAATCTAGTCTCAAAGTAACAAAAGCGTGAACCAGTTTTTCTGCATCACTCCGAGACAGAATGTCCCTAATTTTGGCTATATTACGTAAATGAAAGAAGGCTGTTTTAGTAACCTGCTTAATATGTGGGCCAAAGGACAGGTCAGGGTCAAATATTACTCCAAGGTTTCTCACTGTAGCACTGGAAGCTAAAGTAATGCCATCCAGGTTCATTACAAAACCGGAAAATTTAGCTCTGAGTTTTTCAGATCCAACGAGAATTACTTCAGTCTTATCTGAGTTTAAGAGGAGAAAATTTCTAGACATCCAAGTCTTTATGTCTATGAGACAATTTTGTAGCCTATTGGGCTGATTTGTTTCATCTGGTTTAAAGGATAAGTATAGTTGAGTATCATCTGCATAACAATGAAAGTTTATCCCATGCTGTCTAATACTTTTGCCTAAAGGGAGCATATATAGCGTGAAGAGTATTGGTCCAAGTACAGAACCTTGAGGAACTCCATGACTTACTGTAGTTTGGGAGGAGGACTTGTCATTTACATGAACAAACTAAAGTCTATCAGATAAATATGATTTAAACCAGCTTAACGCTGTACCTGTAATTCCAATCACCTGTTCTAGTCTTTGTAACAGAATGTTATGATCGACTGTATCAAATGCAGCACTAAGATCAAGCAAGATAAGTACGGACACAAGTCCTTTGTCTGAGGCCATAAGAAGGTCATTAGTAACTTTCACCAATGCTGTCTCAGTACTATGATGAGCTCTAAATCCTCACTGAAACTCCTCACATAAATTATTTCTGCTCAGGTGGGCATGTAGCTGAGCTGAAACTATTTTCTCCAGAATTTTGGACATAAACGGGAGGTTAGATATAGGTCTATAATTTGCTATCACCTCTGCATCCAGAGATTGCTTTTTAAGTAAAGGCTTGATTACAGCAGTTTTAAATGATTGTGGTACATATCCTGTCACTAAAGACATATTGATAAGATTTAGTAGTGATGTATTAATTAAAGGGAAAATGTCCTTAAAGAGGCTCGTTGGGAGAGGGTCTAAGATACAGGTGGATGGTTTAGATGAAGCTATTATTTTAGTTAATTCAGAGGGTTGGACAGGACAGAAACTATTTAGACACAAGTCAGATCCTGGTTCTAAGGATAGTTCGGAGACCACAACAGGCTCAACATTATAGGTAGAAGGAAGAGTATTGTGAATTTGATCTCTAATAGTGTCAATTTTATTCCTGAAAAAATACATGAAATCATCACAGCTAAGTGAGAAAGGAATACATGGCTCCACAGCGCTCCGGCTCCTAGTAAGCCTAGCTACAGTGCTGAAAAGAAACCGAGGGTTGTTTTTGTTTTCCTCTATCAATGATGAATAATAAGCTGTTCTTGCCGTACGTAAGGCTTTTTTGTATACGATTAAACTTTCTTTCCAGGTTAAGTGAGACTCCTCTAGTCCTGATGAATGCCATCTGTTTTCCAAACGCCTTGATGCCTGTTTTAGAGCTCGAAGCTGGGAAATAAACCAGGGAGCCTTCATAATCTTACCTAATTTCTTCTTCTTTAGGGGAGCAACATTATCCAAGGTTGTACGCATTGAAGCTGTTATAGTATCAGCATGTTGATCAATCTGAGCAGGAGTAAGGCTTAAAGGGGGGCTCTCAGTCATGCTAACACATGGTAGAGGTGAAAAAATTGATTCAATTGATTGTTTAAATTTTGTAATATTATTGTCTGATAAACATCTACTATAGTAGAATTTATTTTTGGTCAGTGAGTAATCAAATAAAGTGAATTCAAAGGTTAACAAGAAGTGATCGGACAAGACAGGGTTTTGAGGAAATACTTTGAGCTTATCAGTCTCAATACCATATGTTAGAACAAGATCAAGAGTATGGCCATGAGAGTGAGTGGCTCCATTGACATTTTGTGAAAACCCAATTGAGTTTAGAATAGAGCTAAAGGAAATGTTTAAACTATCATTTTCAACGTCAACATGAATATTAAAATCACCTAGTACAATGACCTTATCAGTAGTCAGCACTAACTCAGACAAGAGATCAGAGAATTCGGTCAGAAACTCGGAGTAAGGTCCAGGTGGGCGATACACTAATGCTAAAAGGAGCGGTTTCTCTGAATTCCATTTGGGATGAGATAAATTTAATGTCAGGAATTCAAAGGATTTATAGTTAGTTTTGTGCTTAGGATTAATTAAAAATTCTGACTTAAAAATAGCTGCAACACCTCCTCCTCTGCCTGTAGTTCTAGGAATGTGAAAGTTTAAATAGTTAGCTGGCGTAGCTTCATTAATACTAACATAATCCTCTTGCTGTAACCAGGTTTCCGTAAGACAGAATAAATCAATGTGGTGATCACCTATCAAGTCATTGACTAATAAAGACTTATTTGGGAGGGATCTAATATTCAGTAGGCCACACTTTATTGTCTTATTTTCAGATTTTATTAGATCCATTGTTTTTATTTTTATGAGGTTTTCACGATTAACCCCAGAAGTGTTTTTGTGTTGTTTAATTCTTACTGCTGGGAAGTTGTATAAGGGCGGAATGGGGTTTTGGGTGGGCGGCGGCAGGTGGGAAGCTGCAGAAAAGTGTGTAGGACTACAATTCTGCCTCCTGGTCCCAACCCTGAGTTGTCAATTTAGCTGACTAATAAAAGAGTCCATATTGCTAGATAAGAGAGCGGCTCCATCCAACGTGGGATGGATGCCATCTCTCCTAATAAGACCAGGCTTTCCCCAAAAAGCTCCGCACTGGCTAATGGGGGCTTGCTAACTAACTGCTTCCCTAACTGAGTGCGGAGCTGGGCTTCTAACTCACAGAGCCTCGCCTCCAAAGCTACCAAGCTGCTACACTTAATACACCTACCGTTATCACTAAAGGAGGCGGAGGAGTAGCTAAACATCAGACACACTGAGCAAGAAAAGGCAGGGGACCGGGGTGTGGGAAGAGAGCTAGCAGCCATGCTAAAACCGAGTGCTTGAGCTGTTTAAGTCAATTATCTATAAAACCCACGTTGTTATCGGGACACCACCTAGACAACCAGCGGTTGAAGGATGACATGCGGCTAAACATGTCATCACTGATTAAATTTGGCAAGGGACCAGAGAAAACTACGGAGTCCGACATGCTCTTGGCAAAGTTACACACCGAAGCAACATTAATTTTAGTGACCTCCGATTGGCGTAACCGGGTGTCGTTACCGCCGACGTGAATTACAATCTTACGGTATTTACGTTTAGCCTTAGCCAGCAGTTTCAAATACGATTCGACGTCGCCCGCTCTGGCTATGGTCCCCGGTGTCTCTAGAGCCACGTTTCTGACTATGGAACTACCTATAATCAGGGTTTCTGCCTCAGCGGGTGTGTCACCGAGCGGGGAAAATCTGTTAGAAACGTGAACAGGTTGGTGGTGGCCAGTGGGTTTTGGTTTGGGGCTACGCTTCCGCCTGACCGTCGTCCAGCCCGCCTCGGCTCCCGGCTGCGCGGGAACTGCTGAGGGACGGCTCGGGATGGCTGCCCTGGCTGGTAGCTCCGCACTGGCTAATGGGGGCTTGCTGACTAACTGCTTCCCTAACTGAGTGCGGAGCTGGGCTTCTAACTCACAGAGCCTCGCCTCCAAAGCTGCCAAGCTGCTACACTTAATACACCTACTGTTATCACTAAAGGAGGCGGAGGAGTAGCTAAACATCAGACACACCGAGCAAGAAAAGGCAGGGGACCGGGGTGTGGGAAGAGAGCTAGCAGCCATGCTAAAACCGAGTGCTTGAGCTGTTTAAGTCAGTAAACAGAAAGCCAAAGATCCCAAAAATAAATGCAATATATAGAACAGTGGTTTGGGAAGATATTGTGCGCTAAAGTGAGTGGTTGGTTAACAATAGATAGAAGTTAGAAAGAAGTTAAAGGAGCCAACGGCTCGTAGCAATCCGCAGTGACACACGCTAGGGAAACAGGAAATGACACAATACGTTACCGCAACGTCAGCGCGTCCAGACTAAGTGGTCAAGAAAATGGATGGATGTATGGATGGATGGATAGATGGGCGAAAGGGTGGAACTTTTTACCCACCTGTAGCAAATAACTGATTCATCCATCTTCAGTGTATTGTGCAGCTGGTTCAGTTCGGCTCATGACAAAGTAACTCATTGCGTAGGATTGTCATTTTGTGCTGTTGTGCTTGCCTGCAGCACCTGTGGCTCACTGTTTCCAGGTTCAAATAGCAGTGTGAGGCAGGAAACACAAAGGAAGCCACATCTAAAATCAAGGATAACCACTGTTTTTGTGCAAAGCCTGTCACACGCATGATGGCTTTATGAAAGTAGCTATTGTAAAGAAGAAGCAAACCACAACAGAAAAAGAAAGCCTTGTACAAGGAACAAGGATTTAAGTGTATGTCTACATGTATAAAGACTTGTTTTACATAACAGCAATATCAAAACTTGAGATATTTGTGAGTCCTTTATATTATAGGTTTTACTTTTGAACAAGATTTAAATAAAGCACTATACGGTCTACTGGAATAAAATGTTTTGTAGGTTATTGCATCTCTGTTGTTTTCAACAACCGGTCCTGTCAGAACTTGTAGCGCTAACATGTGCTGCCCTTTTGGTTGACATTTCAATCCTTCATCAGAAAATATTCTCGTTTGTGAGTAGTACAGGTGGACTTTTTTTAAATTGTGCTTTTCACTCAACCTGTCAGTGTTTCATTTCATGTTTCAGCTCTATGTATTCAGGAACTCCATTTTCTCCCAAACCTCCCAAAGCAGGTTCGGGCAGTTCTCTTGTTTATGTTTCCTGACCCCGCCCACTTTTCCGCCACTTCCTGACCACCTTGGCCTGTTAGAGGTGAGCAGTTTCTGAATTCACACCAGAGCAAGGCTTCTCGTATTGGCCTGGAGTTAGAGAATTCCCCGAAGACCAGCTGTTGTATAAAATTTCTCTACTTGAGGACCGAGCAGCCAATCAGCAGGCTTCCTGTCCGGGACAAAGTCCCTGTTCGTGAGTCATTTAACTCTCCTTCCACTCCACCTCCTCTCTGAGGGGTATTACGTTTCACCCACTGCCTGACTTTACCTGTCCGGGTGAGCTGCAGTGTTGAAAGTGAACTTCGCTGATATGTAAGTAAAAATTTCCATTCCAAGTTTTTTCAGAAGGATCATTCTTGTCTGTTTTAAGAATACTTCACAGATTAAAAATTGATTGTTTTTAGGTGTCAGGAAACTTTGTTGCAGAACAGGTCATCTGTGTCATTAGCATGACAGGCGCTTGCACTGTGTCTATGTGTGTGTGTGTGTGTGTGTGTGTGTGTGTGTGTGTGTGTGTGTGTGTGTATTATTACCCTGCCCTTACATTTAAGCAGGAAATAGAGGGCAGCAATAACTCTGGATTTACTGTCACTTATGTTTTGTCCATGTACAGTACGACGTGTTCTGAGCCACTCAACCATTCTGACATTAGAAACACTTCATAGAGCTTCACATCTGCCTACAGCTGTTCGCTCCAGACTGAGGTGTCAGGTCTGGCTCAGACTCTCTGTGGAGATTGCTATGAACTAAGACACAAGCCACCACACACAAACATACATAAGGGATTCATGTAGAGATTATAAAAGGGTAGGAATTATAGTACTATACTAATACTGTTGCTCTCCATCCCATATGCTCACTCTTTATGGAACAAAATGTGCTAGATTTTAAAACACAAAAAATATCATGTTCTGTAATCTTATGTGATGATATGAGTGTTGATTTTGACTGAAATATTCATAAGAAAATAATTACTTTTTTTTTTTTTTTAAATTAAGAAACACTTTCACTGGATTACATAAATGACTCATAACAAGGTTCTTCATCTATTGATCACCGTAATTAACACCTAAAAGTTTCACTCATCAGTGTATTCTGTTACACAGAAAGAGTATCTGGTGGTTTTAGTTTCCTATTGTTTTGTTGTGTGCTGTTACAAGACTGATGTTGGGTGAAAGGAAAATAAATAGCTTACTGGAATTGTTCTGTGTTTTGGGGCAAGTCTGAACATAACCAAGTATGTTGGAATCCGTGCGTGTTGAATTTGACATACGCATAGGTGCCTTTAATTCCTGCCTGCCTCAGGGCCTGTTGGGATGGAGCTGTTTGTGATAACTGAGAAGCTGAATATTGTTTTGTATGAGCACTGATGACTGATTTGTTCAGAAGAAACTGTGTGTCAGCCACTGACGAAGTTTACTCTGAACATGACTCAAAGAGCAGTTTATGGTGTTTACAATGCAACACCAGACCTGCTGCAGGTGTATTCATTTATATTAAATGTTATGTCATTATGTTGATTCTCAAAATTAAACCTAACTAACAGATAGATTCACTCTACTGCGTCCGATCGGCAAGTTGGACCTCTCACTTTGAGGGTCTTCCTTATTTGATCAATTCAGATACTGTTTGTTTTCTCTAACTGATCATAAGAGGATGAACACAGGACAACATGCTAACTCAGTGTGGACAGCAGGAATGCTGACACAGGAACAGCTATTTTGTCACTGGGTTGTTTTTCCCAGTAAATCATTCAGGAAAGTAGCTGACTTACCACAGTCTTGTGTCATTATTACCTTGTCAAACAATTTGCTTTCACAGGAGAGAAACCTGAGACTGAATAAAAGTATTGTATAAATAAAATGTGGCATGTGTAAGGAAGAATGTACAAGCTATCTTAAACAAATAACTCTCCCTTTTCTCAGAGATTGAAAGGCAAAAGAAACGGCTTGTTGAGCCAAGCCTGAAATACTTTCTAAAGTCAAAGAAAAAACAGGAGTTTTATTGATATTTATGTAGATTTAAGAGGTAGACTTTTAGAGCCTCAAAGCCTCACCTTTCTCCTGCTTGTTGTGGATACTGTGTTGCCAGGGTGGTCACTGGTGTAACATCAGCAGTATGTCATAGTTCAACTTCAGCCAAGCCATCTTTATTTATAAAGCACTGTAACAGCTGAACATAAAATAACTAGAACATTAAACCACATTAAAAAATACAGAGGTGTATAAAGCAAAAGTAAAAGTAAAGTAAAAGTCCTACTATGTTTTGGATCTACCTGTGCATTTAGAACAGGTATGTTCACTAACAGGCTCATCTACCTTGCAGTGCAGCTAAACTAATCAAATTCAGCTGGTTTAGTGACTGGTTGGTGGCTGCTGTACAGGACTTTTACTTTATGGCACCTGGATTTTACACCTCTGTAAAAATAACATAAAATGGCACTAAATCTGATCAATATAAAAGTAATAATAAGACAAAAAAAAAAATCTGTCTGTCATCTGCATAGAAACAGAAAGCACACGTGTGCTTCCTAAGAGCAACTGCAGGCGGAGGAGATAGAAAATTATATACAGGTCTATCGGCTCTCTTGCATTTTCTTTAGTATGAGCAGTGGTCTAACAGGATTGCTGTAGCACAGCTATGCCTTTACTGATGGAATTAGGAAATAGCCAGAGAAAGTTGAAGCTCTTCAGGCACAGGTGTGTCCTCTTAATATGTCAGTTTGAAAGGAGGGTGTGTGTAGGCATATATTTGTATTCATCTGTACTTGTAGATGCACATATTCATGGGAAAGTGTTGTTGCGTAATCCTCATTCAAACTCAGATTATGATGGATTTACAAACACAGGATAAGATGTTAGTATCCTCTGTGCAAGCGCGTACCACAATTATTACCATGGTGAATGGTTGGGAAGGGGAGGGTAGAGGTAAATTGAATTTTGGAACTCATCAGCAGCACTGCTCTTCTGAATCATAGAGCGTTTCAGCCTTACGCAGTATTAAACCTCATCAGACATGGCTAGCTACAGGGTGATCAATACCTAGCTGGCGCACCATGCCCAATTCTTCATGAGCCTCTTCAATCACCATTTTCCTACTGGTGCCATTATTACAAGCTGGTTGGGTAGTTGTAAGATCGAGACGTTCTTGTCCATGCAGTACATTCACAACAATGTCAGCATGGCTGAGCGCTGCTGATGTTGTCCATGTGCACCCAGGAATCAAGGTTGGTGCATTGCTCCTTTTTATACTGTCTCAAGATTTGTACAGTGTCATCTAAAGTCATGTCTCTGCACACTCTGACTGGTAAATGGCAACATTTATTGATGTACACTGTGACTTCTTTTTTCAGCTTCTCCAGTGTTGAGATGGGTACCTCATTGATTGCAAGTGGCCACAACACCCAGAGAAAGAAACAAAATTGGACACCAAATCTTTATCTTCCCAAACAAATTAGGGGCTGTCAGTAAACTGTGGGCCCACATTGATGTTTTTTGCAGTTGTTTCATCTGGTTTCTCTCCTTTTAGGCTTGTGTTGTAGCACCCTCCATGGCTTTTGATGGGTTGTTAGGATACTGTGTGGATTGGAACACCTTGATTAAGAACTTCCGGTCAGCAAGCACGCCCCTTTACTACACAGATACTGTGTGACTTAGATGGTCTGACTCTCATACAGATCCAGCTGATATTCTCCAAACAGCCTGTATGGTACATGGCGCAGTGTAGTCTGGTTGGTGATATCATCCATGTAAGCTCTGAGTAGAGGGAGCCATAGGCAAGAAATGACATACCTATCTACTACCTACCACCCATCTTGATGCCCAAATGATGGTCTCCATAGCAATGGTGAATGCCAAGGGAGAAATGGTGCATGTGGCCGTAAGGATGATAAACGCAGATGTTGAGAAGCAGAATTGCAGGGCTGTGATGGTGTTTGGGATAGGAAAGAATCTGAACTCAGTTCAAAGGAGCTTATGAGGCACAGATGTAAAGGCCTGGAAGATCATATGGATGTCCTTTCTATTTATTTATTTATTCATTGGTTTACTTTTTGGATCAGGTGTCAGATCATGCTTGAACATCCCAGGCACCCAGGGAAGCCAGATACCTCTGCCTTCTGTACCAATGTGTCAATGTGCTCATTTCTGCAGAGGTACTTGGCCGTTCTTTTGCAGTTGTGCTGAAGAACATTTTAGCCTCCACATGAAGTACAGAAATTAGGTGGAACTGGCCAATGTCTGTTGTGTTCTCTTTAGGGATCAGGACGCCACCTGCCTTGTGCAACACTTCAGCTAAAGTTTCATTCTGCTATGCCATCATTTTGAGCTTCCATAGAAAGCTGTCATCTGGTGCATTCTTATACAATTTGTATGGACTCCATTTGTCAAGTGACTGATGCTGATCTCGCAGATGGACTAGGCTTTCCACCTTTCCAGGTTGGAGAGTCAGTTTCAAAGCAATGCTTTTAAAGGTGCAATTGGCAGGATGTCTGATAGGATGGGCAAATTATTATTGTGCCTTGAACTGGAGTGAGTTTTTACAAATGCTCCTCCCGGGCAGCCCTTTGTTATTTTTAGGCTTTGAACGTTTCCTCTAGATCCTAATAGAAGCATGTATAGAACTGTGTTCTTGTAAATGTTCTTCATTCTTTGTTTCCTTAATTTCTCTGCTCTGCAGAGGGATGTCAGAAGGATTTTGATGTCATTTTGAATAGCATTTATACCTTATATTTTGACTCCAAACGTGCTCTTCCACCATTTCCTTAAACTCTCCTTCTTTGAACAAGGTATTTGATCTAATGTTGCCTTGTGGCGACTGGTGGGATAAAAACCTCTTTAGAAGCAAATCATTTTAGCAATGTACTGGATGACGGCTTCCTAAGAGTCTAAGGTGCTCATGTGTGGAAATTGATTTAAATAATATAATGCTGGGGAGAGCATCAAACCACTTTCATTTTTCACATTTCCATCTCATTCAGGTAGACATTCTCTCCCTCTCTTTCATTTTCCATCTCTGGCTTGCCTGTGATGAAAGTGCCACCTCCATTGATCAGGCCAGACCTCAGATGCAGCAGGTGCCACAGTGTGTGATGAATCAGCCATGTCACTGCAAGTTCTCTGGGGAAAAGTTCACTTTGTTAAGACTTCTCTGTCTTCTTATTAGCCTTACTCTCCCAAAAACGCTGAAGGACACAGAGTTTTATGACTGGTGTCGGCTTCATAATGATAATATATCAATTAAGAAGCTGCTCATTTAGGCAACTTAGTGGTCGCTTGGTAAATAGCTTCGTATATGCTCTGATACGTAACTGTATGGCCTACCATGCAAGGGTTGTACATCAAAGTTTGTTTCTTGCTGTGCTTTTCAAAAACGAACAATCAAGGAGGAATCTAAGATCATGGAAATGTGTTCATTTGTATTAGAAATAGCACTCACATTACAGTTAAATATTGTTGAGACCCCAAGTTTTGTTATTGGTGATGGTTTTTTGGATTTTTTTAATAGGATATAGTGTCTCATTAAGTAGCCAAGTCCAGTCCAGAAACAAAGCAAGCGAAGCGCCAACAAGATTGCTGTTGCCAAGGTGACGTGTGCCTGACTGAGCCCATCTGTTTGTGTCCATGTGCTCGAGGAGCCTGCCTGTTTTAGATATGACGTGTACACTGGCAAGCTTGCAATAAAGAGCACAATGTAAGCCTGTATAGTGGTAAATAATAACTTAACATGATTGAAATCATGTTGCATCCCGCCATGGATTAACAGTGATGAGTGATTGTCATGCAGCCCACTGAGCAGAGAACCTGAGACTTGTATCTGTATGAATCTGTGTCTGTAGTGGCTGCTGAGATGAGTAGTATTGATGTTCCTGCATTGAGAGCAGAAATCTCTCTAGTTCGATATCTCTGTTCTGTGCCAGTGGTGAAAATCAAGGAAACAGAGGAGAAAAATTGGTGACTGCTGCACTGTTCAAATGCTGCACTTGTTTACATGTGTGAAAAGAAGATCTCTGCATTCCTGGTCCCCTCCCACAAGAAAAAAAAAACTTTATAAGTATCTTCAGACCTCTGTAATTATGGCCTTCATCTCTTTTTCTTCAAACATGCAAAGTAACTAGCATTGCTAAGATACTCCATGGTACTTTATTCAGGTCCTTTTCTTTTTACAGCTCTGTCCCTGAAGGAAAGAGTTATTTCCCCACCTTGACTTGTTTAATTTTAGACAGCCCCTAAAATGAACAGTTGATTGATTTGGCATGGAAGGAGCATGTTTTGAATGATGGTATCCTAAAGGGATATTTGGTTTGCTCAGTGTCTCACCTGCAGTAAACAGCAATCATAGCACTCTTAGTTTAGAGAAGGCGGAATAAATGTTTATGAGTTGGAAATGAGTTGGAACAAGTTGTTGCACACAAGAGGGACACATAAGAGTAATATTTTTATTTACCCAATTAATATCTAGTCTGTGTCACTGCATGTATAATAGGCTGTAAATCTTGTTACTGCTGATTAGCTGTGTGTCAGGGTTTCTGGGTTCATTATTCAGCTTTTGATTGGATTTCTGTTAATCTTTGGTTTCTGGTCATGTATATAAATGTTTGGGTCACAACCTTCACCTAAACTGAACTTGAACCTGGTTTCAACTAATGCTTCATCCTTTTGATGGAAAGAGTCACTTTTGCTTGCTGCCAGACATTTTGTTGTGAGCATCACATGCTGCCAGCGCATAAAGCCAGTTGTATCATAGACACGGATTTACTTGATTTATTTGTGTCCATGTTTTGTAAGAATGTAAAATAGTAATTCTTATTTGTGTGTATGTGTGTGTGAGTGTGTGGCCAGATAAGGGCTTAAAAAACAAGGGATAAAGATGTACAATCTGATTTCGCTCTGTGTACTAACCGCAAAATGCTAATCTGTACTTGTTATTATACGTTGCTCTGTATTTCTACCAGATCTCCACTGCTGATGACATCTTCACCAATTCCAACATGACATCCCACATCATGTCCTCCAAATGAGCAACAGGAAGAAAGTATACAGTCGGAAGTTGCCACGGTGATGGCGGAAGCATTAACTCCTCCCCTCTCCCCATCAGACTATGGAATCTTGTCTCCACCTCCTGACTTGTGCGCATCATGTGGTCACAGTCACAAAGTGGAGGAGAACCACGAGTATCTCTACAAAGACGACGTAGATGATGATCTTGTCTGCCACATCTGTTTGCAGCCTCTCATCAGGCCTCTGGACACGCCCTGTGGACACACCTACTGCCAGGAGTGTCTCACTAGCTTCTTGTTGGAGAGCGATTTCTGCCCCGTGTGCCGCACGCCCCTCATGCTGCAAACCTGCAGGAAGCCCAGTCTGCTGGTGCACAAGCTGCTGGACAAGTTGACTGTAGCTTGTCCCTTCACTGACCATTGCACTGAAACACTGCCTCGTGGTGAACTGGAAGACCACATCAAGAGCAGGTAGGCTGGAAGAGACGTTCTAACCACTGTTATGGAAAATAAGTTGACATTAATAAACATGTCTGCATGCATGCACATGAACCTGTCTTTAATTTACTGTCTCTATTTGTCCTTGCTGTCTGCAAAAACTACAACGACCTACAGTTAACACCCACTCTAAGTTTCCCACCCTTCTTTGCCCATCATCATTAACCCACAGATCCAGTCCCAAATGGGAGGGCTCATCCTCCAACCAGGCTTTCATCTACCATGGTGCCCTTCTTCTACTTATATATCATTAAAAGGTTGTACTTTGGTATCCCTCAGTGTTTGTTTACATTCATTAATGCTCATTAACACTCCTCTAGCCCAAACGCAAAAGGATAAGTGTATCCAACCAAACATCACACACAAGTACCATGGTGTTTCCTTTTTATTTGCATTTAAAACCTAGACATAGTTTGCTTAAAGCCCCCTTAAACCGTAAAAAAAGTACTTTTTTTTCTTCCTATTCTTTTCTTCCTATTTCATTTCACCTACAAGCTGTACACACTCCCATTTCCAATCCTGCTTTTCCCTATTACATCATTCTTCTTACTCCATCTTTCCCTCTTTCAGTTTTCTCATACTCCTTTCCTACATGTGGTGTGAACGTTATAATGAGGTATGGATCTCTGAGGCCGTTTCCCAGTAGAGTTTGGCTCTTCTCCCACAGTTAGAGTGTTATCTGTTGAGGTGAGGGGGTCATGTCCAGGGAGATGACTCTACACATTGGTTGCAGTTAAAAAGGCTTTTCTTTCATGCTCCTGTGGTTGTGACTTCAACATGCCTCCGGTTTAACAGATTTTGCCTAACAATGCTGCAAAGGATTCTTGGAACGACATATTGAGCTTAAAACAGTTTTTAAGTAAAGAATGATGTCAGACTAATGGAGCAAATAGTGTGAGCGTGGGCAGGGAAAGGTCACAGTGGCAAAATGTATCAAGCAAATGTCAGATAGAAGCACAGGAGAGTAGTTATTGCATTTGATTACCATCCCAATGGTTTCTTTTCAGTATAGCCATTAGCAATAACATAGGGGGTTTTATTATTTGAACTTTGACTGCAAAAGTCTAATAAATATAATGGAAACCCAACTTCTACTGTTATGTAATAGTTCTGTAAGCCTAATTAAGTAGTTTATTATTTTTGCAGCACTGAGCTGTATTTTGATGTTTAACTAACCTCAAAATGCACTTTCAACCTTTCAGTGACCATTCTGTGTGCTGTGTGGAAGCTATCAGCATTACACGGCATTCTCTGTTTGTTAATTGCCTCCCCATCTGTTAGCATCTGATATATTAAAATCTCATTCGTATTGACATTAATTTAAACAAGATTAAATTCTAAAATGCTTCCTATTGCAGGGTCTGAACCATGATACTCTAATCTCAACTCAGAAATGTTTCCACATCCCAATAATCGTAAACACTCTAATGGCTGTAATGGGAATAAAGCCCTAGAGATATGTTTCACAGCCTGTGTACATGACATCACTCTCTCTCTCTCTGACTTTATTTTTGGTGCTAATGATAACTCAGTACATCATCTCTGGCTTTGCTTCCCCAAAGTCTGGCAGTAGGTCAGGAGCTGTAATGGCTGAGACAGCCACACCATCTGGTCAGAGCTGATTTCATACTAATCTAATCATTCATGACCTTTATTGGCCTTTGGATGGAGGAACCGACTTTCTGAATGCATCTACTGCAAGGCAAGTCCAAAATCTTAGATGAAGTGTGTGATCTGTGGTATTTCGGTTGGCTTTGTTAGTTTGTCCTGTAAGGACTTGCAAAGCATTCAGACAGAAAGCGCTCTAATATCTGCTGAAGTATTCTTTTTTTTTTTTCTTTTTGTACACACCAACAAGTCGATGTGTGTGAAGGAGTTGCTTCTGTTCAGGCCTGAATCTGTCATGCTTTTTATGCTAGTCAGGTTATGCACATATATGTCAATAAATATAGGTGCCTTGAGGATGTTGGTGCTATTTTATACTTCTTCTTGTTCTTACACCTATTTTTCTTAACTTTTTCTCCAAAAGAAATTACATAATTAAAGTCATGAAGCTGTTGAATTTTGCTGAATGAATGCTTGAGCACAGTAAAGGCACATTTACATATATTATTGCATGTTTTCCTCCCAGAGTGATGGATAGAACTACATAAAGTGGTCCCATTGCAGTTGTTTACCAAAATGCAGGAAGAGAAAGTGAACACTTGTTGGAGACTACTTCTTTTAGAGTTTTCCAAACCTCCTCCTCTTTGCTTTGTGGTGCTTTTACAGATAATCCCCTCGCTTTGTACTCATAGTACCTCTCTTGTTAGATTGTCTCAGTACATTTGAACAAGAAGAATATCTGAAATTACATAACATCTTTGAAAAGAGTTGTTGGTGGGAAATGGAAAGGAGTAATCGGTTGAGAGTATGCACATATGTGTACATTATGATGCATTTTTGTGCGATCGAGTTAATGTGAGTGCATGAAATGACTCCTGTGGGGCAGACTGGCTTCTGTTCACAAAACTGCATCCTGTCACAATCCAATTACTTTTCCATTTCCTGCATGCCCTGTGGTCTTGTTGATGTACGCTCTGTTCAAATACCGCAGGACAAGGTATGCCCCGGCATACTCGCATGCACGCATTAGCACAGATGCACACATGCAAACAAAGCAGGCCTGTAACCACGCTACCTCCATCCATTAAATATTTATTCAAACTGGGTATTTACACCAGTTAAGTGACTTTCTCGAGGGCATGAGGCAGAGTTATAAATTTGAATAAGAGGAGGAGAAAAAGTAGGTAAAAAATGGTTTTGATGGTTAGATTAAGATAGAATGGTTAAAAAAAAAGTTTTTTCTCTTTAAAGTTGTTTTTTTTTTTTTATCCCTTTTTGCTGTGTTTACAGGTGGATAAAGGAGATATAAAAGGACATAGGTTGTCCTATATGAACTCTTGAAGGAACCTCCCTACTATTAACATTTCTCTTGTCCTTATAAATAAAATCTTGTCTTAAAGGTAAAGCTAGCTGCTGCTACACTAACATTCACCTCTCCACCAGTCCCTCCCCAGTCCCCCAGATATCAACACGGTCAATCCAAACAGGCAGGGGACGTTGAATGGGTTTAACCTTTGATATAATGAATCACCAATCGCCTTTTATCTTTCCCTCTCTCCTTGCGCGTTCTAAAACTGAATGGATCTGTAGATGAATGACTTTGTAAGTTAATCAAACGTTCACTTGGTGCATTAAAGACTTAACTCCAAATCCTCCTCTTTTTCTCCTCATCTTTCTCATTCATGTCACCCAGTACAACAAGCTCCCAGTCCTTCAAAGAATATTGATTTGCCGGTGTGTTTTGGTCATGCTCTGCCTTTTTTTTTTTCACCCATGTAGGCAGATTCTTCTGAGTGATCAGACCAATCTGCTGCACTGGGAGCAGTCTATTGTGGAAGAGAGGTAGAGGGTATGGAAGGCAACATTTCCTCTCTCTCCCCTCTATCCTCCCCATGCAGAGGAGTGCATGTGCAAGCAGAGGGGGGTAAATGCAGAGGTGGTATGTGTGTGTATATGTATCTAAGAGTGTATGTGTGTACATGCATGAGGAAAAGGCAGAGCCAATCAGAGCAGCTCCAGGTACATTCACCCCCGTCTTTGTTCTTTTTGGTCTGCTCCATCCCCCCCTTCAGTGGTTTCTGCTGCAGTATAAGTCACAGCCTGCGCTGTTCTCTCTGACATCCACACACACACACACACAGAGGGAGACGGACATGCACACACACGCATACGAGCACAAATCCTCTTACAACTCGTCAGTGCCCAGAGCAGATTAAGGGGCTGCACATCGCAAACTGTATTCCAAATGTGCCACCTTTGCATGGGTCTCCTTCCTCTTCCTCCTGCACTTTCTCCTCTTCCTGCTGTGCCACAACAGGACTTCTCCTCTGCACCTTCTGCTGCTGCTGCTGCTGCTTCTACCTCTTTCGCTCCGTCTTCAGCCTCTGGCAAGCAGCCCGTTCGACTGCAGCTGAGATGACCAGGCAGCCGGCTTGAGGCAGAGGAAGAAACTTGCACACAGGCAGAAGTAGACAAGGCTGGTGAAGAACAGAGGGGAGAGGGGGGGGGGGGGGGGGGGGGGGGGACTGAAAAGGTAGGAAGTAAAGGACTAAACTGCATCTGACAGCACTTCTGTGGAAGGAAGGAAGAAAAAGGAAGGCAAGGCGGGTTTGGGTTTGGAGGGGTCAGCACGGCCAGGGTCGGAGAATTGGAGGTGGAGGAGGGGGAGGGGGAGGAGGGGGGGAACCGGAGAGGAGACAGCCACAGTTCAGGGAGAAGAGAACGAGGGAGCAGAGAGCTGGAGGGGGTGGGAAGGGAGGAGAGGAAAAAAAGAGCTGAGCGTTGATCATGAAGGCTCTGTTGCTGCTGGTTCTGCCCTGGCTCAGCCCGGCCAACTACACAGACAATTTGGGCAATCTGCACATCCTCTATTCTGAACTGTGAGTACAACACCAGCATCACCCCATCCCTCTCCATCCATCAACACGCTGTGCAGCTGTTAACGTGCTGTTGTGCGTTTCCCCTCACTTTTCTCAGCCATCTGTGTGCGTGCCTTCATGCGGCCAGCTCATGCGTGTTGCAATGTTTACATTTGGATCATCCCACGTAGAGTTAGAGCGCTCTGTGTTGTGAAAATGAGCAGCCAATGGCTTCCCGAGGCTTTGGTAACTGGTGGCTGTGGCACTGGTATGCAGCAGAACTAGCGGGTAGTGCTCTGCGCTGTCCAGGGCAGTTTGGATGCTACACTGCAGCATGGCCATCTCTCCTCCTCTCTGTCTCTGTTCAGCAGCATGCCAGTGTGGAACCTCTGTATTGATGGGAGCAAACTGTCAGCACACGTTTGCTGACAACTGTGGACTTTAAACGCTGTGTATAAATCGAGTCTGGCAGAGCATGTGGACAGATGTTACTACTGCGTTTGCTTGTGGAATTAACTCTTATTTCTGCATTAGAAATTTAAAACTGTCTTCTCTCAGGTGGCAAGTCACACAATCCTTAATGCACACACAAAATTGATTTAAAAAGTAGCTTGTTGCACAACAAAAAGTCTGAATTTCCACCTTTTATTTGATATTGTGTTAGTGGGAAGATGGAAACTTTATTTTTTTAATAAATTCCGATACCACTCATGAGCTTGAATGATTAGCAACACAGTAAACCAAACGGTGTTTTAAGCTCTGTATTGGCCCCCAGAGTCTAATTGCACTTGTCAGTGTTGGCCTGAGCTCTCCCATCCCCGAGCAGGTCTACCGCTCGCCTTTTCCAGTTGGACGGAAATGTCTCATTATGTCTTATAATTACATAGAACCATGGAGCACCATGCAAATCCCCTCATTTCATCGTATGCTCTCTTTCCACCGAGTGAAGCTTTAGCTGCTGTCGCCACCAGGAACCTGTGTGAGACAACGATGCCATAAAGGGAGCAGAGATAAATGAAAGGAGAATGATGCAGGAAAATATAGTGAGAAGGTTGGGAGATGTTTGAGTGCTTCCACAGAAAGAATAGCAGAGCGATGTGAGAAGAGAATGAAATGGATGTGTTGGTGCTGCAGAGGTGAGAGGAAAGGGGAGATGAGAGGAGACAGGAGGGTGTAAGGTCACTTCCTGTGCCTGCCCTTCCATCTGGTCATACATACAGCTGCCATGGTGATGGCACCCAGCATGCCCAGCAGGCAGGCTCTCTCAGAGGATCTGTTTGTAAATAAACCCATCAGCGTCCTCTCTGACGCTCAATGAGCCCGCAAAGCGAGGAATATTGACAGGGTGTGTTGGAGAGTGTTTCTGTGCCGGTGACAGTGAGGCTTTTTTTTTTTTGCTGATTATGACATGACAGCGAGAGAAACCAGGAGCAGACAAACGCAGACGTGGTGTTTTTCTGCCTGGCTAGAGAGCAGTGCCACACCATTTGTCTCCATCCACACCGTTGACAGGAGCAGCCTCCAGCTCTGCCTGCCTCTTCTCCTTCCCCCGTCTTTCTTTCACCCATGTCTTTCAATTTATGTGATTACCACGGTTAGTTTATATTGCACAAGAAAAACGAGAGCGGCTGTGCTCTGTCTCAATCACACTGATTTGTATGCACGCTGTACCTGCTATGTCTAGATGTAACCAACACTGCAGAGGGAGGATACATTTTTCTTTCTAATGCTAAATAGACTTTCTTTATTGTCATGAACACAGCACTGACGCAAAGAGGAGAGCAACTGGGTTGTCATACTGTATTTTCTTCCTAGCAGACGTACACAACACAACGCTTTGTTTATGCCCTCCCCCAGCCCATATGGCCTCCCTTCATAATGGTGGAGTGCTGTAGAGCATTTATGATTAATCTGCGTTTATTTCCGAGCCCGAGCTGAGACCCCTTAAACATTACGATTAGCTTAGCTTCCGTCATTTCAGCCCTCATCTAGGAGGTGTTTGATCACAATGAGCCGCGCGCACTCCCAGTGATCCGGACATCTTCAGCATGGACGCATCCTGACAGGATTAGCCACCCGGCCGCCGAGCACTCATTGAGTCTGAACAATACCAATCATTTGTTTATACCAGGTCCACCCGAGTTAAAGGCTAAGCATCATGCAGTGCTCTCTTTGGCCTTTCGTCTGCTGCAAGTGTGCGGCGGGCTTAACTAATTAGACTTTTGCCTGGATTAAATATTAATCCCTGCTCTGTACTCAGACAGCGCTCCTTGTCATATTGTATTTAGCAAGTCCAAATAGGCTACTTGAAAGCCAGTGGGAGAGTGGGTGAAGGATGAAAAAAATCTTCCTGCTCTCCTAACCTCTTTAACCGCTCACATGGCTCCTGGAAAGAAAAATCATGGGAATGATTCCTTTGTTCGGTCTGAAGCGCATTCAATGAATCTATCATGGGAGTATTTATATGCATGGGTGAACCCAGGCTACAAGCAACAGAACGGTCAAACAAGAAAGGGAACACAGAGCAAAGATGCAAGGAGGCAATGTACTAAAGATGTAAAAAAAAAAAAAAGAAGTCAAGCCTAAATCTCACATTACACGTCACATAAATCAAACATGCGCTAAACAACACGCCGAAAACCCACATTTAACTGGGTGAAATTGAAGTGTGCAAGGTTTATGCGCACATTTTTACAGTTACAAAGAGCAGCTGAAATATGTATGTATTAATTTATTCATGAGGATAAATGAGCAGCGGGTCAGAACGCCGTCCTCTCAGGTTTGTCGCTGTTCAAGCACAAAGGCAGCGAAGTGAACAGGTATCGGTAACAGCTACTGGTATCGGCATCACAGATGGGATTAGGCTTGCTTTTTTATGAAAAAAAGAACATATTTTTTACTTAATTTAAATGTAATTGTCTTTAAAATGGGTGCTTTCATGTTTGTGCTGAATCATAAACACCTTGTGTCCTATTTGGTAGCGTCACTGAGGATAGTGAAAAGAGTTTGCTGTTTGCCGGTGACGGCGAGCCGCTGTCTTTTCAGGCTTGATATGTTTAACATGAAGTAACATCCTCAGCCTCCTGTCTGCAGCAGGCTAATCTGTAGGAGTGCTTCCATATGAGACGCCAGCAGAGCGTAACTGACAGCAGAGAGGCGAGCGGTGTGGAGTTAATCTCTCACGAGCGGCGGCCTGGCGTGTGCCAGGGCTTTGGGTCAGGCAGACCAGTGCTGGCTGTGGTTCAGGCTGTTGTACTGTGGCACGTGGAGGGAGATAAAACCAGAACACTGCCAAGGGGTAGTGTGGCACAAAGAGAGAAATATAAGCTAAAAGGTGCCAGGAGCAATGTGGGACAGCAGCCTTGTGGGGATTCTCGAAGATCAGGCACCGTATAGTGTATAGGGGATTACAGTTGGAGCTGCTAGCGTTTCAGTGAGAGAAAAACAAGCATTTGCAATAAGGCTGCAGGACTGGAAAGCAGCCACTGTTGAGGTGGACATGCATAAGGTGCATTAGTAAGCTGAGATCCAGCCAGGCAGCAGCAAATAAATCAGCTCTACTACTTCCTCTGCTCTTCTTCTGTGCTGACAAAAGGAGGAAGAGATTGGCCTCTTGGTGGAAACCAGACACTGACACAGTAACGGCTGCATAAATACTCTTCCACCCTGATCATGGGGTCAGGGCTCAACTGATGATCACACATATTGATTAGCCAGAAAAAAGCATGACTCAGAGTTTGGGCTGCTTCTAACCGGCTGACTCGACTGACATTATGCTGGCCACAAAGCTCGTTCTCCTCGGCGCTCGTAAACACTCAGATGCACTGAGCGCGCTCAACCTGCCGGGCCTCTGAGCGAGAACGCAACGGAAAAAACGTCGGCGCCCAGGTTTATCTGCTGCTCCACGCCTTCCCTCTTGTTTTCATTCATCTTCAAAGGAACTGAGAAGTTACACCCAACAGGCCCTGGTGTCCCACTTGCGGCTCAGTCCCGCTAGCTGCAGCCTCACCCCCTCCTCATGCAGAAGATGGGATTACCCCTCAAAGCAGGCGGATCCAATCAACACACCAGTGCATACTCTGATTAACACTCCTCTAGTTCATCATTAACTGGATTACTCTGTCTTTACGCCGCTCTCCTCTCGCTCGCCCTATTTATCTATCCATCTATCAACCTGTCTATTCTGTCCTAATCAAACGTAACTTTATGGGTTTGGCATGTGTCCCTTGTGTGTGGGAAGGAAGTAATTGATACACTAATCTAATTATGGAAAGATATTTTATTCTCATCCTTTTCCACATAAATTCAGTTCATTTCTATCCACTTCCAAAGTTTCAATAGCATCCTTCGTCGTATACCTGTTTGTTTTTATGAGTGTATTGCCTGAGTGTGTTATGACCACAAGTGCTTTCCCAGAGCCCCGTATTGGCTTTTTTTTCTGGTTTTTTTTCTTCTCTTAAGCAATGTATACTTGGGTCTTAGCCTAAAGCTGTAACAGATAGTGTTTTCTTCTTGAATCAGCTGGATTTGATGTTCAGCAAGGCCAAGTCCATAAAGAATTACTGGATTTTAAAGGTTTTTTTTTTTTCTGACGTTGCATTTCTGTGCTGCATCATGAGTGTAGTGAGGAATAAAAGAAGCTGAAAAGGAACTTCTTATTGCTGGTGGTTGGTTAAAAGCTATTGAGCAGATACAAAAGTGTTTCTGAGCTTTAAACTGACAAACAGGTGAATATATCACCAACTGTTGCCACCAGTCCTCACCTTCATTAGTGTTGTTAGAACACACACACACACACACACACACACACACACACGCACACACACACTTGAAATCCTCACGCTCTCTGCTGAAAATAACCCGCAGGCTGCCTTTAGGCTCATTTTCTTTCAGACAATGCTTCTCTTTTCCCTTATGATCTCACACGTCAGGTGATGTTGGGATTTTTACTTTAAAAAGGCAACAAAAAGTCACCTGGAGGAACAGAATCCTGGTGCTGCTTTCATCCTCACAAAGCTTTTACAAACACACAGTATAAACATATGCTGTAAAAATGATGCCAATTTCTATATCTGACCTGGAATTGTCACCTCGGTGTGGGTAATTTGTATTGTATGGAAAGTGTGGTCCCACATGATTGTTCGCTGTAGAAAGGGAGCGGGGAGAGTATTTGGGTTAGGAAGGATAATCCACTGACCCCTAAAGAGGATTGGAGAATCTCATGGGCTTTGATGAGTCGTGAGCTGGTGTTTATATCACATCACAAGAACAAGGCTGTTTGTATCACCGCCAGGGCGCTTCGGTACCACCACTCCGTCCCCCAACAGAATTGTGGGTAATTGTTATTGTACATAACAGAGGACAGGAAAGAGGAGGAGTAGGTAGGGGAACATTAGGTAGCAAAGGAGCATAAGTGTGTGTCTGCACTCTTTATCATGCCACAGATCCTTGGCTTTAGAGAGATGATGTGATAACTCCGGCTTGCCGGAGACAAGGCTACAGCACTGCTAATGAGCCCCCTCTAAGCTCAGTGATCATCCCCTGAAAACAGGGAGCATTAGAATAGCTTTGCCTAAGCACTCAAAGTTCCACCATTACACACAAAAACATCTTTGTCCTTAGAAGAAAAAGAAAACTGGTGGTGTGACAGGATACATGAAAATATTCCCCTTTCTGACAAGCACGCTTAGATGTCTTACTTCTGTTGGTTTTCACGTTTCAGGACCATCAACAACAACAACTTCAGTCACACTTTCCAGCTTCTCACAATGTCTCCCAACAGTGCAAACTTTGACCGTGACTCTCAACGTCAGACATTAAACACAAAGCATGTGGAAGTCTCACAGTCTCCGCAAAGTAAGAAGGTTTTAATTAAAGGGAGACAAAGCCTTAAGTAAACCAATCACACACCAAACAATAGCCAAGTGTTTCTGTCTCATAAACTCTGTGCAGTCCCAATGCTCCTTATCTCAATATACCTATGACTCGTTTCCTTTGTTCCCTCTAATGCAACACTTCAAATGTGTCTGAGCTTTGAAATCACAGTGCAAGAAATAAAAGCCTAAAGTCCTCCGCTCTCATACGTATGATCTGAATGTAGGGTGCATTCTATGAAAAAAGCCTCTATTAGTTTGGTAACTGAATGAATCTTGCTGTAATGGTGCTTGTCCAGTGCCACTTCCAGCACTTCCAGTCCTCGAGGGCCGGTATCCTGCAGGTTTTGTTGTCTCCATGCTGCAACACACCTGCTCAAAATTCATAAATAGGTTGACTAGAAGCTGCTTGAAGCATTTGATTTGAATCAGTTGTGTTGGTAGAGGGAAACAACAAAAATACCGGCCCTCGAGGACTGGAGTTTGACATCCCTGGTCTACATTGTTAGTGCAATTGGTAGATTCACATTAAAGCCCATCAAAACTGTGTACGCGTGCACCAGTTTTTGTGGAGAAAAGGGGATGAAATGTTTAAGTCCGGATCTACAGAGCAATCAGTACTGCTACATGCGGCTTTAGAGGAGTGAATCTATATGTAAATGAAGATGTTGAGTTTAGCTGGTAGGAATGTATGTTAAGCAGGATATTTACAGGTTTTTTTAATGCTGGTTTTTCCTCATTTGCTTTTAAATCATATGGATTTTTTAAAAATGGGTAATAGGAATAATAAAAATCAGAAAAATCCTCCAAGAATGCACAGAAGATCTCCAGGCTCAAGCTGGTTTGAGAGACGATTATGTAAGCATTAGTAAGGAATGGAAATAACCGGCAAAGATTAAAATGTCTCGAAGCGCCAGATGTTTCTGGACTGAGCCGGCAAACAATAAACTTATGTGACTGATGGACGTCTTCTCAGATATCATTTCCTGAATGTTTTCAGAGACTAAAAAGATTCCTGAAAAAAAAGAAGAAAAAAAAGACAAAGCTCTCTTCACTTTCATCATCCGGATGTCCACCACAGCTGTTGGGATTTTTCCCTTCTTTATCTTGTTTCCAGCTGAAAATGCAACGTAATTTACAATGCTAACTTCTAGCGACACTGCTTGAGTATTGCTTTTCATTAGAAAGCTCCAGATTAGCATCACTAGTTTTACATTTTTTCAGTCCACACTTCATACCTGTCAAGTTTTGGATTTTAAAATACGGGAAATTCTCAGGCAACCACCCAGAGGGTCGTGGTGTGAGTAGGATAGGTGTCGTTCACCAGTCGTTCCCGATCGTCTGCAGGAAGGAGGATACAGCTATGACACTTTTTCTGGCTCTGAGTCAGCATTTAGGCATAATTTTGCTACCGTGTGGAACTATTTCATTCGTGGCCAGAAGGTGAAATAAGCAGAAGATGATCAAACGATCAACAGATGATCAACAGTCAGCCCTGGGCAACCACTACAAAAGCAAAGCCATCATATGCTCTCAGTGCTGTGAGTGCCTGTGTTCATCTTTAATTCCTTTAATTGACAGTGAGTGACATGAGAAAAGCTTCTGTCCCCTCGAGACTGGAGTGGAGAAGACTGGAGTGCTGCCCTTTACTCCACTGCAGATTGAAATATTGCTCTATTCAACCACTTCACTAAGTTGAGTGGTATGTTGCTGCACAGGCATGCTTAGTAACGTTCAATTTACTTACTGAAGGAACATGAATAACTCACAGTGGCAATGGCCAAACACAGGTACTCACACATGCTGTGTATCACAGTGTCTTTAGGGAGTGAGATCGATAGGTGCTTTAGATTTGTGTATGGCTGGGACTCTAACTCCAAGCTACAAGTGAGATGTGGAAACCTCTTCTGGATGAAATCATTTTCAATGTGAGGTATGGACAGAGTGCACAACCTGCTCCGACAGCTCAGTAATTGAGACAAAATGCGTCTTCTGATGGTTCAGTGCCTCAAGGGGCCGATGGCCTCCTCGGGCTCAAATGGCTCGCCAGTGTGTAATCATGTTTCTTTTACTTCGATCTGTTTTGATTTCAGCCATTTTGCCTTGTTTTTACTTTGCCTTCTCCTTTTCTCTCTCTGTCTCGTGAAATCGCAAAGCCTTCTAGCGCAGGAGAATAGATATAGCTCCTCCTGTGTTTTCTGAGCTACTGTTGAAGCAAAGTCTGGGTCCGATCCAGCTCATTAAAATCCAGTTAATGTTTGTGCTGATGGCTCCACAGAGACAACTGGAGAGACAAGCCAGAGTTATTTCTGCCTCTGATGAAGCCTTGATGGCTTACAGATGGAGGAAAATTCACCAATAATACAACACTCTGCTCTGCAGGGAAATCTTTGATTCACACACAAACATTCTCAATTTAATATTGTTATTGTGGAAAGCCTTTTATGGCTTGTAGCATATTATGTGGATGAGTGTATCTTTCTGTGTGTGTGTGTGTGTGTGTGTGTGTGTGTGTGTGTGTGTGTGTGCGTGTGAGCGTGAAGCAGAGGAAATGTGGAGTGGTTTATACTGTTGTTGACAGCCAGAAGACATCTGGAACTCAGGAATTACATTTGTTTTTGAGAAAAACAACAATCAAATGATTTTTGTTTTATACTCCGATGCTGTGTCAGTTCCACACCCTCTCTTCACCAGCGGGTGTTTTCTTGCATTTGTATTCAATCAGCTGTCAGTGATGCTCATGCTCGGTGCCAGAGAGACAACCTAACCTGCATGTGATTATGGTTACTGTCATCAGGATGGTGTACGGGCAGCAGAGAATTATATTTCCATTTTCTTTTTAAAGAAAAAAGGTTTTTCTCTGGTAGATTCACAAAGAGATGCAAAGAGTGCAGGATAGCATATGTTCCCACAGCATTTGTGGTTTGTTGTACAGGCTGTGTGGTATCTGACAGAGCTGCAGTTTGAGCGTTAAGGTCAGATAAGACGTCTTTGTGTGAGGCTGTCCCACTGCACAAGACCAAGCCTGGAGGAGATGCTGAAATCTGATCATATTTGTGTTGTGAATCTGACCTTTCCATGAAATGTTAACATAATCAGTTTACTCACACTGTTCCAGCTTCAACATCTAGTTCATTATTTGAGCATCCAATTAATCATCATCAGCCTCACTTAGTCTGTGTGTGTGTAGTATTAATTTCACCTCATCTTCTCACTACATAATCTGACTTTATGATGTTTTTTTTATTTCCTACATTCAGGTGTAAAGGGGCGTCTCATTATGGGCTCTCAGCAGACCGAAAGCGGCGCTCACAGGAGGGTGAGTGCACTGACAGCACGTCAGAACTCACCATCGCAACCTTGCCCAATGACGGACCCACCTCTGCCGCCGTGGCCCTCCTGTCTGACGAACCGGGTCTGGTCAACCCTGCCTTCGACCCCAGCATGGAGGACAACAGTCAGTCAGGCAGCATGACCAGCCTGGCGGCTCGCAGCAGCAGCAAGAAGAGTGAGTGTGAGTGGGCGAGTGGATGTTTGTGTGCACTGTGCGTGCAGTTGTGTTCAGTCCTGCATGATGTTACTCTGAAATCATTTGGCAGAAAAGAGAGAGCCAGAATGACAGACTGAAAATCAATAGCGAGTGAGATCCTCTGTCACGGTTACATTGTCAAAAGTGGATGTCTGGGATCTGTATTCAAACATGTATTTACACCTGTGGTTTACCCAGGCGCCCATTCAGCCTCGGATACCGTCTCTGTTCTGCTTAATGGTCTCTGATAGAAATCCTATTAACAAATTAGCTCTACTTCTCTTTTCCCCACCAATCCATAAAATCTCTCTTTGTAGAAAACAGTAGAGACGCACAGGGACAAATTCATGGAGGGTAAGCTTGCTGTGCAGTGAAGGAGAACTGGATCGAGAAGCAGGTTAGCTCGTGCAAACTCGCAATGATGTAGTGAAGCACTTCAACCATTTCCTCCATCCGTGACAGTCATGAGAAACCAGGAAGTAGTCATGAGAGTTCCTCTCATGGCTGAAGCAAGCTTGCAGGACACCAAATGATGCTGCACCAGCACTTTACGCTCAGCTGGCTGGGCCCCACCACCACCATCACCATCTAGAGCGCCACTACTGCTGAACAAGCTGTCAAGTCCAGCAGCCACTGGCGCTTTTTAAAGAATAATGTGGCTGTCAGGAGCCCTTGCATCTTCCCAGGCCCACAGAGGGAGGGAGTGGTGCTGCAGAGGTTCACTCCCCACCACCATGCTCAGAACATCCTCCCATAGCCTCAAAAGCAAACTATCAGGCTGTCTCTCTGGGCAGGTCTGCTTTGGATTTGGTCGCTAGAGTCCAAAGTGTGTTACATCACTGCTGTAGACTGGCTTTATTAATTAAAGAGTCACATGTTGACAGCAGTTCCTCCACACACAAAAAAAATGCATCACTTCAGCTTGCTGAAAGTTTCTCAGCAAAACTTGGTTAGGAAGCTTTAACAACAGTAAGTCTCATTGTTTCTGTAAAATCACAGAACGGTTTTCTCACCAAAACAAAAAAACTCAACTTGTGCTTTTGTTCTAGAAGTGCAGCTGTTTTCTTGAAAATTTTAATTTATCGCATCAAAGTTTGTGATATGAATCTCTCATATGTTCAAAAGTTTGGCTCATTTGTCCAGTTAGAATCTCCATTAGGAAATGAAAATGCAGCCAGATGCATCCTGAATATTTTTTGGCTAAATGATGGCTGCTGTGTCACCTCCGAACTCTTAGCTGAACATTGATGTAAGAACGTACACGTTGGGGCTGCAAAATGCAAACAGCATGCTCCAGTGATTCCATAACCTGATTTTTGTCATGTTCATTATCTACAATATCAGAACATAAAACATGGTGTCTGGCCACATCATAAATCTCAACTGCTTTTATGTCGATCCGCTACTGCAAGGCGGAGGAGACATTGGGTTTGTTGGCAACTGGAATTTATCCTCTGCACCTTCAAGGACCTTTTTACACGGGTATTGTGCCTCATCAGTTTAAAAAAGAAAGGTTAGGGAGTAAAATGTAAATTTCTTAGAGCGATATGGTCTGACATTTAAGTCGTCTGCACAAATGCATCGATTCACCGCTGGGACTATCTCTGTTGCCATCTCAGAAACATATCAGTGGCACATCGACTTTGTCCCCCCCACAGTCCACATATGTATCTACGGACAGGAAGTCGGAACTCCATTGGAAAAGCTGTACAGCAGAAAGCTCAAAGTCCAGTCCTCGAGGGCCACTTTCCTCAATGCTTAGATGTTTCCCTGCTGCAACACACCTGATTCAAATTAAATAAATTCAACAGCTTTTTGTCAAGTTCTGCACAATGACCCATTAATGTGAATCAGTTGTTTTCAAAGCAGGACAGCGTACCTCAAGCAACAGGTTTGCTCATCCCTGCTGAACAAACAGGTGAAAAGTCTGCAAAGTGCGTGGAGCTTCAAAAGGCTACTAAGATGTCAAAATTGTCTTTTTGTATGGGTTCCGGAAAGCCCCCAACAATCTGATGAGCTGAAAGGAATATAAAGTCTGCCTTACAGCTTTTCACATGTACAACTGGTCATCCCACAGTCATCGAAAACAGGTGGAAACTGCAGAGAAAAGCTTCAGTAAATTTCATATGAAAATGTCCTGTCATTGTGTGTCATTAAGCGCTGTTTAAGCAAACTAGATTTTCATTGTCATACAGGTATTTCAGCTGTATAACAGTACTTACTGAAACATGTGAACAGAGGTCTTTTGTACAGAGGTTTGGGACTGGCTGTTACAGCCAGACTCAGACATGTCTGGGCATGTTGAGAATGAGATCACTTATAAAGGGCCTCTCTTCCTGCCCTCTTTCACTGCAGTCAGAAATTTTGACCGTTCTTCAGTGAGGAGCCGCTCCTTCAGGAGGCTGAACCGGGCTTTCAGCGTCCTACGGAGGACCAAGAGTGGCAATGCAGTCAGCAACGAGACTTCGGAGGAGAGAGACAATGCCAGGAATTCCAGTGTGCCACAGGAAGGTATGGGTCAAATCTTTTACACCAATCTCCTTAATTCCATATCTGGGTTATTCAGCTCGGCATCATTGGGGCTGCAGTCCTGCAGGTCTTCAGTGTATCCCTGCTTCAACCCATCTGACTCATATAAAAAGGACCCAACAAACTATGAAGTTCTGCACAATGGCTCATTAGTTTGAGTCAGGTGAGTTTGGAGCAGGGAAACACTATAAAACTTAGGACTGCGGCTGAATATCCTGATGAGAGAGATGGTAAGACATAGAGACTCTATATATATGTTTAAAATGTGTATATTTGAGATGTTCCCCCAGCTGGACAGGGAAGGTGACATGGCTTGGGACCCATCATGTAACAGCAGCATATGTTCTTTTAATAATTCAGCTGTAGATTGCAGATTGCATAACTCCACTGGTGCATCACAACAGACAGATCAGGAGCCTGATGAGGATTGGCTGCCTGGGGCACTTTGGCTAGTGTTGGGATTACAGACGTCACTGGAGATAGTGCCGATGACATTCCACTTCCTTTCACTGCCCCTTGTTCTTCTTTTCTAATCCCTCTCCTCTCAGTCGTCCCCCTCTTTTTCTCCATCCTAAATAACCCCTCAGTCCCTTATCCTTTACTTTTCACCTTCAGACTTACATAAAACAGTCCTTCCTTAGGGAAACAGAGTTCTTGACATCCAGATCCATAAAAAACAAGCCGTGTAAAACTGAAACTACCACAAGAGAAACTTTGTAATGGTAAAGTGGAGGACATATTGTCAATCTGTTAGACTATGATGCTTGTCCTCGTTGCTGTGAGCCAATGTTTATGGAGAGACGAGCATGCACAACGGAAACAAAGGGGGGGGGGGGGGGGGGGGGGGGGGATGATGAGTTTTTCCGGTTCCAGTTCGATGACACCATAAGAGCAGTGTGTTCGAGTGATCTGTCCTCATGATGACAGTGCCAGTAAAACTACAACAGAACATTATATTGAATCTCAGCTGCGGTGCGATGGAAGAGGAGAAGAAATGTGGTATTGCGTAAGAATGAAGGCTGACGAATGATCGGGGGGTGGATTATTCCCAGCGGCCATCACTGAGGAGGCTGAGTGAATAGATTAAATATTCATTGCCTGCCGCTTGAGAAACAAAGATAGACAGGAAAAGGGAAGTAGAGAAAGAGGAGATGGATATTTTTAAAAAAGTAAAGAAAACACAGATTTAAATCTAGGGATTATAATTTTCCTAATTTATGAATGGAAACGTCCAGTAGGGACTAAAGAAATGACTAGATGAGCTGAGATATACTGAACGGGTGTGCCATGGCATGAAAGAAGGGTTACATAAGAGCTGCAGGACCCTGTTACTGTGCTTTCCACCCTTTACCCGCAGCAATCTGCTGTGATGAAGACTAAATATTGACTTTGGGATAGAGAAAGTGCTGCACTGAGTTGAACGAACAGCCAAGGCTACAGTGCTTAGAGACACAGAGGGAGATGTCCCCACTGAGGAATAAGAGAAAAGAAAAAGAAGTAAGGTGAGAAATACATCTTCTGTGTCAGTGAATGGGCAAAACTATTTGCCAAAATAGCCACAGAAGGTCTCCACCTATTTCCACAAGGTCTACTTCAGGATGTGTCATTTTGTTGTGGGGTGTGTGTGAGGGGAAGCTCGTACAAGTGAAACAGACATCTAGAGGGAAAAGCCCATTTTCCATAGAAAGGATGAATGATGCCAGTATTGTCACAGGAAAACCCGGAGTCCTGATCATGTTAATAGACTTTTGAAGTGAAATCAAGCGACTTTTCCAAATCATACTTTTGACATCTTTTGAAAGCCTTTTCTTTAAGTTAACATCTTAAATGGGGAGTATTTAGTTTGAAGTTTGTGTGTATAAAAATCTTGTATCACCCCCACCCAAGTCCTTACTCTGGAAATTTGAAAAGGATTGTTTTCCCAGGCATATTTGCTGCAGATGTACTGTATGTGACTAATGATGCAAACATCGAACAGGATAATCAGCCAAGGAAATCTTCCCTCTTGGCTTGTACGAGTTTGTTTTAGTAACCTGAGGGAGTAGAGACAGCTGGTTCCACTGCTGAACCTCTCCACCACGGTCTACCACTCTCTCTCCCTTGATGCGGCTCTCTTTTCCGCCATTTCCTCTCCTGTTTTATCTGGATGTTTCTCAAATTTGCTTTTTCTTGTCAATGAGTTCTTGAACTAAAGTCAGCCTCTTTTGTTCCCCCCGAATCCTCTCCCGTAGTGCTGGCTCTTCCTCAGCTGCATCACCTAATCCCTGATGGTGAACTTACCAGTATTAAAATCACACGAGCAGATCCCTCAGATCCGCTGGCCATCAGCATCGTCGGTGGCAACGAGACTCCTCTGGTCCGTATCCTCATCCAGGATATCTACAGAGAGGGTGTCATTGCTCGGGATGGGCGATTGCTTCCTGGGGACATGATCCTGAAGGTAAAACAAAGTTTTTAGTAACATTTAGAAGAAGGACAACATTTAAATTCCTTTTTTAACAGCGTTTCGGTTTTCCCTCTCAGGTGAACGGCATTGACATCAGCAATGTACCCCACTGCTTTGCAGTGGCAACCCTAAAGCAGCCCTGCCAGCTCCTCCGGCTAACCGTCCTCAGAGAACAGCACCACCGCTACCGCTCACATCGGCACCCACACAGCCACGGCCATGATGTTGCAGGTGGTCACCAATCTCATGGCCTGCCCCACATTCCCATGAGAGACGACAGCGTCCATGTGGTGCTGAATAAGAACACTCCAGAAGAACAGCTTGGCATTAAGCTGGTGCGGCGGCCAGAAGAGCATGGGGTGTATATCTTTCATCTGCTGGAGGGCGGCCTGGCTGCACGGGATGGACAGTTGTGTATAGGTGACCGCGTGCTGGCCATCAACGGGCATGACCTTCGTTATGGGGCGCCAGAGCACGCTGCTCTGCTTATTCAGGTCAGTCAGCGGGGGCTACAGGAAAGACAACAAGCATTAGTATTACACAGAAAGTCCACAGTTGTGACCAAACTCTGCTGCATAACACAACACAACTAAGCTGTGGTCTTACTCTGCATCCCTGAGGTATTAAAGATAATTGTGGTGATTCAAGCTAATTGTGTAGTGTTGTTGTGTCTGCACCCACTGCAGTTAATTGTATTTAATTGTGGTGACTCGCTGATGGAGCTAGCCATGCGGCTGCCTCTGGCCCCTGGTTGATGCCATTTAGCGATGGCGTGCGTTTGGTTAATGTTGGTTAATTGTCATGTATTTTTGCAGCTGACTCTGCAGGGTCTCGGAGCTCTGAGTTCCTGTCTGGCTCTTCAGGGTCTCTGAGGAGCCAGGATAGCCTCACAGAGCATTGACTTTCTGATAGAGATTAAGAACTGGCCAGGAAAAAAATTAAATTAGACCAATTAAGGCAATAATGGGCTGGGCTGCCTAATTCAGGCTTCAACGGAAGTCTCAATGGAAGGAGAGAATGGGGAGAAGGATTGGAGTCATTCAGTCCTTTTGCTGTAAAACTGCTTACATGTGGACAAATGAATAAATGGATCAGCAGCACAGTACAACTGTATAATAAGCCGCAACCTGTTTGAAAATTTCACCCGAAATAAGAAAACAAATTTCCATACAACCACATAACCACGCTCATTTTCACATCATCTAACAGTCACCTGTTGTGTGTTGTTTTCTGTAGGCAAGCGAGCAATGTGTCCACTTCATAGTTTCTCGCCAGATCTGCCTGCCCACCCCAGATATCCTACAAGAAGCTCCTTGGGGCATGGATGGCCCCCCACCATATTCCCCTGTGGATATAGAGCAAACACTGCTGGTGAGCAACACACACTGACATATATATATGCAACAGATGTGAGCAGTGCCAAGAAGCAAAAAGCAGCTTTGTTCCCTGTCGACTATCCCCCAAGATAATTTATTCCTTTAGGGGAGCAAATGATCCACAGAGATGTTAATCTTCCCATCAAAGCAGAAACATGTCATTCATGCAATACAGCAGGAGAGTCCTGAGATTGTTACACTCATTTCAGCCATCTTTACTTCACCACACATAAAACCACCATACATGACAGGGTCTACTTTTCTTCCACCACATTCACCAGTTCACCTTTACTTTCTACAAAGAGTTTATAGTGATACTGACCACTTTGTTGATCTTAAATGTCACTCATTTGTTGATTTCAAGTGGTATATCTTTAAGCTTTATGGTTTAATTGGAAAATCTCTTTAAATCAAATCAGCTTCAACATGAAATTCAAGACAGATGCAAATATTTTATGTGTCAAATATTCCACTTTGTTGTTTCACTGAAAGAACTTGGCTTGTGGCTTTTTCTACACTTTAGCTCACTTTAAAGATTACATTGTAATTACACATGTAAATCCTTTTATCACACAAAGAAAAACAAAAAATACTGATGGAGTTCAACATAAAAAGGAGACTTAAGCTCATGACATCCTCCACGATAAGCAAATTTTTTTCTTGTTCTCGAGGCCCCGAGAAGAAAATGAAGTCATTTTGTTCTTGCGGACGTGCTTGAAGACAGTTCTCGAAACATCAGGCTGGCAGAACTTTTTCTTGCAGGGCTCCGAGAAGTATTGTGTGATTGGTCGGAGATTTGAGGTGGGCGTTGTTGATAAGGAAAAGCATTAAGCGGAAAGTTGCCGCTTCCACGTTTTTGCTGTTGCAGGTAAAACGGCTTGTTTTGATAAAACTGCTGTCCGATGTGGTGAGGAAGCCCGAACATCTTTACAACACGTGGCACTAAAACACATGGACCAGCCCCATGCACAATCCGTCCTGCCGCGGACAAAGTTGCTTGTTAAATATGAAACTAGAAAAGCACTCGGAGAGCGGAAACCTCCGCCTAGCACAATGTTAAAGAAGTCTTTAAGAAAAACTCTTTGATAAAACCATGATCCAGATCATTACCAAAACTAAATCAGTTCTTCCTTTTCACATTTCCAACAACCCCTGAAAATTTGATTAAAATCCATTCATCACTTTTTGAGTTATCTTGAACACAAACAGATAAATGCCGGTAAAAACTTACATCCTTGGCAGAGGTAACAACCAGGTTCACTGCACATAAAAGCAGACTTCACCACTCGCAGTGAGCCCTCCCCACTGCAGACGTGATTCTCGTGGAGTATGAATGGACCTAACGAAAAATTATTTTTCATGTTCTTGCAGCCTCGAGAGCGAGAACACAGTTCTTGCTTCTTGTGGACGATGTAACAAGCTTGATACCACCACTACTTTACATTAATAGGACTTACAGGACACAACTTTCCCAGTCTCACCCTGCTAGAACAAGGTCTCTTTCCCACCTCAAGACATGTATCTCTTTTTCTGTTTCATCAAAGTTACCAGTACTTGTTAACTGTTTGCACATGTGTGGTGTTGTTATCCGCTCAGTCTGCCTGAAAAAATGTTGATGACGTTCTTTCCCCTTTAACATACTTTCTGAGAGCTCATCTTACATGTAAATACAACTCAAATCCTTAAAGTTAGCGCACAGTCTGACACAATGTCAGACTCATTTTGCCATCTGACAAGGTAACATGGAAATGCGTGACTTTAGAACTACGTCATTAGGAATTTGGATGTAGTAAAATCAAGTAAATGTGAGTACAGACAGTATGAGAAAAGCACTGCCAAGCAATGGGCTGTTAGCTTAGCCTAGTAGTGACCTACAAGGCATTAAGGTGACAAAACCTGTAATGTTATGGAAGTAGCAATAATGTTGTTTAAATAAAAGAAAACCACCATGTAGAAGAGCAGAACTCATGAGTCATCCACAGTGTTGTGTGTGGGAAAGCACAGCACATTGGCAGTTTTGACATGGCTCCAGTCAGAGCTGTGCCCTCAGGTCAGTAACGTGACTGCAAGTGATCCACTGTGAGCGCAGCAGAAATGTGTGAATGCAGCACATTAGCGAAGCAGCGCAAGCTACATCCCATCAACTTCAATGTGTCCATGTGTTAGTCATTACTACACATCTCTCCCCCATCCCACTCACAAACACGCTCGCCATAAATAAAGTCTCACTCACTTCATCCCACACGCTGCCTCGTTCTCTGCACTAAATGGCGTGTCACGACGTGTGAATAAATCAGTTTATCCTCAGTGTGGATGAGGAGGTACTTTAGCTTCATGTCCTAAACCACCTATCACTGAAATTTTATACCTTACCAGTTATGCTAACGAGGTCATTCATCAATTAGCTATCAGCCATGGCTGCATTATTAAAATCATGTTCCCACAGCACAGCATGGGTGGCACTCATGTGACTTCTCCCACCATTATCTCAAGTCTCACAGAAAATAGTAATTATTATTATGCAAATTTGCTCCTTCACAACTTAATTAGACCGTGCGGTCTACAGAAGGTGCCCTTGGTGTGCATTCACAACATGTTTTGAGTTATTGAGTCAACATGAGCGTAAATTCTCAAAGAGCTGAAGATGCCACCACGACAACATGTCGGGACAGAATTCACTTGAACTTTTCTCTTTCTCTGCTTTTCCGCCGTCTGTGAAGGACTCGTGTCAGAAGCCTGCTTGCTATGAGAAGACAGTGACTCTAACTAAAGAGCCGTATGACTCCTTGGGCATGACGGTGGCAGGTGGGATGTCGAGCCGAGGGTGGGACCTCCCCATCTATGTCACAAATGTGGATCCTGATGGAGTGGTGGCGCAGGAAGGCTCCATCCGCAAAGGTAGAATAATTAACCAATCAGTTCATTGTGTAATTATCAGCATATGACTCCTTAGAGGTGCTGTTTATTGCTTTCGTACAAAAAAAAGATGTATTACTGGTTTTCTCTAGTTACTCACTTTCCAATCATTAAGACTGTCATGGTTGTATCTTCGATGATGAGCACAGACGATTGATTGATAAACACTTGATGCTCGTGTTTCATTAAGTCAGTAATTTGCTTCAGTGCTTTGCAGAAGCACTGAAGCAAAGCACTGACCTATATGAAAACAGTCTGAAACATATTATGCTCTGGAAGATCATTTATCATGTAGGTAGGTAATTATATGTTATATGGGCTCAGTCAGGTCTGAAGCAGGAAAATATGAAGAGGCAGATTAATAACTGGATTCAAATGTGGTGGCCTTTGAGGTCATATTATGCAGCTGAAGGCTAGGGAGTGGGTTATTTGCACCCCAAATGCTGATTCCAGCAATCCATCTTAAGAGATAACTATATTAAGCCCTCCATGACACTCACCCCACCCCCCCCCCCCCCTCCCTTCATCTGGATGAATATAAGAAAAATTGGAGAAATACTTTCATGCTGTTGTATAAATGTTTCATAAATTAGACCGAGTCTGTTGTCTTGTGTACAGTTCAAGGTGCATATTCCTGTATTCATGTGGGACACAGCAGCAGCAGCTGTCTCTGTTTGTCTGCTTATGAAACATGTTTGCGTATTGTAATGAAGCATTCATTTGCATTTGCATATCCTCTCAGGGCAAATGTGTCCTTTGAGTTGCTTACTAGCAAGCTGGACTATGCTGTCTATCTTTACACCACTTTCATCACCCGAGGCTTTTTTAAAGCGCAGGTGGTGCTTGGTTTCTGTCCTTTTGTGTTGCAGCTCGGAGGCTAATGAATATTAAATAGGCGAATTATGAATCCGTGCCCTGTGATGTCTTTTATGAAGCGATTATCAGGGCAGCAACCCCTGCACAGAAGATGAACATGCTGTCCTCTTCTTCCTCCACAGGTGATATTTTGCAGAATGTGAATGGCGTGGACCTGACCGGGGTGACTCGCGGCGAGGCCGTGGCCAACTTGAAGAACACTTCCTCTCCTGTTGTTCTCAAGGTCCTAGAGATGCGTCCTCCTGATGAAAGCCTGCAAGAGTATGCACTGCCACCTTGTCTCACACCTTCCCCCACAGACAGCACCAAGAGCCCGCTGCCCAATGATGATTACTCCCCACAGTGGGTGTCATGGCTGCAGCTACCCAGGTGAGCACTCTGATATCGGCGCGTCCTCACATAACGGTGTATACCTTTTGAGCCCAGTGTGATTCATACACCTGACACTGGTGCCTTTGACCTCCACCACCTGGTGCCAGCTGAAGTTTTGACAGGGCCACCTGGGAAGAGAAAGCTCATTATACATTCAGATGTAACACCAAAAACAATGGCTGCGCCTGTGTCTGTAAAACTGATTTACTATGTTTTTCCTAAAATATTGATAAAATAACAAGTTCAAACTAAAAAGAGTTACTGTGGTTATGTTGCCTACACCTGAAAGAATGCATATAGTTGCTATTTAGCCTCAAGCTACTGAAATAAAAGCTGGTTTTAGCTGCTGGACATGTACTCACTATAGACAAATAGTGTAGAACTTGAAGTTACTGTTGAGAGATTAGTGTGTTTAATCTCCTTCTTGGCTTATGCAGACATCTCTACTGCTGCAAAGACATCGTCCTGCGGCGGAGCACTTCAGGCAGTCTGGGCTTCAGTATTGTGGGGGGTCAGGAGGAGGTCAACTGCAATCAATCCTTTTTTATCCGCTCCATCGTGGAGGGAACACCAGCCTACAATGATGGAAGGATAAGGTATTCACCCACATACTTGCGTCCAAAATGTCATAAAGCAGCTTTAACACTATATTTACATGTAAAAACACGTTTAAAGTCTTGCATGTGAAATCATTTTAATGGTCACCTCTCTCTGTGCAGATGTGGGGACATCCTGCTCGAGGTGAATGGGAAGAGTACATGGGGGATGACCCACACAGCGTTGGTTCGGCTTCTGAAGGAGCTTCGAGGCAGAATCACCCTGACCATTGTCTCTTGGCCGGGCAGCCTGCTGTAGGGGTGCTCCAAGCCATCCAGCACTGCTTTGGTGGCACCGACCAAGGAATGTGGAAAGCAGGGCTTTAGACTGGCTAACCACCCTAAGCTTGCTGTGTGGGGAGAAGCTTAGAATAGTGCTGTTTGGATACAAGGTCTTCTGATGGACAGCTGAGACTTTTCTGGGAGTTGGAGGAAGACATGAGACTGGATTGTTACCAGAGAGTTGACTTGCTCCTCCTGGAATGCTGACATGGGAGGATCCAGGCCTGAGCCACTTCAAACTACGACACTGGGCGTTATGTGTTTAGTGGACGTTCTCGTTGTCCGGAACAGCATTCAGTGAGTTGGGTGGGAGGATCGAAAGGACACACAACATGTTGCCAATTCCAGTAGATATATATTATGATATGCGATAAGCTGGACACGGATTTCTTTACGTAAATGTTGGGTGTCTAACAAAATACTGATCCAAGCACTTGTAAAATGTTTTTTTTGTTTGTTGTATGGCCTTTAAATGTAGGCTTTATTCTGTTTGTACTGACGGTGGTTGTCATCTTCATTCGATTACCTGACGACACGTTGCCAAGTAGTAGTCTGTGAGGTTTTTTTCTGTTGTCTCAGAAGCTATGGCTAAAATATCAAAACCACTGGCAAGGATAATATATAAAAAATAAAGGATCAATGTGTTCATAACATGTTAAAGTAACATTTTATTAGGTGACATTGTGGAGGCCTTACTAATTTTCTTACTTTTAAGAAATAAAAAACTGACTTGGTTTCTGTATATCAGTGGATGGCCCGAGGCTCATCGACTGTGGTTCTGTCTGTCACGCTTTGGCCTGTGTTGTATATCTGACGGTATAATTGGTTAAATGATCAATAAAGTTGTTTGAAAAAGAGTTCAATATGATGAACCCTGATTAAAAGCGTATGGGCTCACACAGCTGCCATACGACACAAAAAGATGCACTTAGCAAACAAAACAAACATGAAATGAACCTTAGGGGTTTTCTCCAAAATGAAATTCAAATGTTAAAATATGCTACAGACCAAATCATTTTCTCATGCAAAGTGTTTGAATAAGCCGCAGGGAAATTCTTCTCTTTAAACAGGTTGGCGGAGTTGGAAAGCCAGATTTTAATTTCTATTTTTCCTGCCTCTTTTCTTTGCTTTTTTCTTTCTCTTGCTTGTGTTTGTGTCTTCTGTTCTCGTCTTCTCCGTCATTCTTTGTGCTTCTGCGGATAAATATGAAACATGATCTGACAGATGAACAAACTGTCATTTTGGCTTTCAGTGTATGTGAATACATCTGAGATGGTTTTATTGTTGCCCTCCCTCGCTTTTTCCCTTCTGCCCCTTACCTGTACTAGGATGTTTGTGCCCATGTTCCGTAGACCTCCTCCGCTTCTTTTGCTTTGCCACACTACTGAAAAAAGTCACACTAATTCAGTTTATTTGCTTTTGTTTAAGCTGCATGTTTTTATGTTGGGATGAAACACAGAAGCTAGACAATGTGATGACTCAGCATAATGAGACTTACTCTTTAATCCACATGAAGAGGGAGAAAAGAGTGAAATGAAAAAAAAACCTTTGATTAAAGTCCCTGTTCAAATGCAACTGATTAAAATGAATGAGTCATTGTGCAGAACTTCATAGTCTACTGGATCCATTTAACTTGGCTCAGGTGTGTTGGAGCAGGGAAATATTGAAAACCTGCAGGACTGTGGGCCAAAGTGAGTCACCCAGTTACCAAGCACGTATTCTTACTGGTATCGCCTGACTCTCTGACCACACAGACTGAACACAGACCATCAAAAACGTCCCATGTTAAAAACTCACAATAAGATACCACAGACACCTTGCTACTGACCACAGCCAGCACACACACCTACAGAGGTACTCTCAGTGGCACCAGTTGAGCCAGTATACCACACAAAAACCCTTGCAGTGCCAATGCAAGACTGGTGTGGATTAGTACAGTTTATTTAATCCATTTTTAACACAACAACAAAAAGCAAACAAAATACCAATGCAAGAATGAAATCCAGTGGGGTGTAACAGCTACGCCTCTAAATAAAGGTTTTTCCAGAAGCGCATTAGAATTTTAATGAGTCTACAGACATGCAAATCAGAGGGAAAGAGTGGCCTGATCATGAGCATCTTAAACTCAAAATTGCTATACTGGACACAATAGTCACATTTGTCTGCCACCAAATGGACTTTAGCAGTCAATAACCAAACAAAGTACTCACAATGTTACTACACAATCTAATTGTCACTAGATGTAGTCTTAATCAAACACGAAATGTTATCACCAGTGGGAAAAAAGACTTCAAATGTTTCCACAATATAACAAGGTTCAGGTTCAAGTTCGGGTTCAGGTTCAGTTTGCTTTATTTGTGTGCAGTCAGTGAGCTGTAACGTACAGGTTGAGTAGCAGGTCACAGGAAATAAAAACAACAGGAAACATACTCTTACACGGTGATGCTGAGAAAGTAAAGATGGAAGATTCCAGCAGTAAAGCAAACAAAGCTGTAAGGTACAATCCTTTGAAATCAAAATAAAAACTCAGGAAATAACTAGACCTTCATTAAGCCGGGTTTTGTTAAAAAAAAAAACAACAAAACAGTACATTTAGGATAAAAATAGATGCTGACATAAATGCCTGAACAAACAGATATGTGTGTGTGTGCAAAATGCTACATTTTGTTCAACTCAGCAATAGCAAGAGAAACCAATCTTTTAACTTCTTGATGCATAAAGTTTCATCTTTTAGAGAAGATTGATCAAATGAAGACACCAAAGAAAAAGACAAAACCGATTCTATAAAATCACAGTTTGAATAAATACTTTATTGTTATTTAACCGGCACAACTCCAGTACAAACCACCCAAGAGTGGACAAACATCATACACATAAATATAAACAGGACCAGGGAGACTGGGCAGCAGCCACGTGCACAGCGCACCTCTTTTACAGACGAGGGAAAAGATAACATGAGGAAGGGGACGTGTGAGGGGCAAAAAAAGAGGCGTCTGCACTGTGCCAGAAAAGGTAAAGTGTAGACATACAATAAAACACACACATCAGTACAAAAAAGCACATATTCAGACAGCCACCACATAAAAGAAATACACAGAAGACATGATAAACATAATGGAACATGGTGATTATTGTCAATGTAAAAATGAGATGATTTCCTTAAACAATACGAATGCAGGTGAGTCTTGTTCCACGCCATTTCACAGTTAGTCTTACTCTCGCATATGACTGCACTCACTCTATGGTCTGAGCTTTAATTCTAAGTCTCTCCTAAAATCAATCAGCATCTTCAGTTTCTGATACATTAAGATGGAGGTGAGATTCCTCACACCAAACAAGAAAGCCATCATCAACAGGGCTGGGACTGGTCTAATTCAATTCAATTCAATTCAATTCAATTCTATTCTATTCTATTTATACAGCATCAAATCACGGCAATGCCATCTCAAGACGCTTTACAGACAGAAAAAAAACATAATGAAAGCCAATTCATAATAGCTTATATAAGGAAACCAACAGATTGAGTTGGAGGATCCAACTCAATCTCCCATTCTGAGCAAGCACATTGAGCAATATGTGAATCATCAGCCTTTATGATGTTTATAGTGTCATATCTGCTTTCACATGCAGCTGTATACAAACTAGACAAAAGGGGTGGCAGCACGCACCCAAGTGGTGACCCTGTGGATGTATGTTTTTGGTCAGACAGGAAATCGTTTACTCTGACCCTGTGAGTCCTGTCAGCAAGTACTTAAATTAATTGAAGCAAATACTCATGTGACCAACCACAAACAGAAAGACAGACCCACACACAAAGATGACAACTAGTGTTGCTCACAACTGAAAGAGCTTTAAGCTTTTACCCAATGAGTACTGTCATTAAGTAAGATCATATCAGAGAAAACACAATACACTCACTTTATCTTTACATAACAGTCCAGAAGTGCTGGACTGCTTATGCATACAGAGGGCATATCCACACAAAAATGCAACATTAATTCACCAGATTCTTGTCATGGATCGTACATACTCTTACATGAACATAAGAGCATCACTGGCAGACACTCCAAACACTAAAACTGTTCCTGTTCAACATGCACAGGTTAAGCTCATTGACATCCTTAACTAACTAACCCCAAAGTAAAACTAAAAGACTAAAAATCAGCCTCTACTGTAAATTCAAGCTTACTGAATGAGAATATTGCAGCCCACTGAGCCTGATTGTAACTGTCAATTTTTCCTTTACTGCATGATGTGGCATCTTTACAGGTGATGCCTTGCTAAGGATCTACAAAAAAAGATATGAAAGTAGTTCAATACTCTACTGACATATAAATTAACAATGAGATAAAATCATTCTGATATGTGGGGACAGATTATTTTTGTGAATTGATCAACACCATTATCCAGATTGTGAAACAAATGGTTGTCCACCCAGTTTCCCAAATTCTGCTCTCAATGGAAGAATGTGTTCAGTGAAGGACTGATATGTGTAATCTACTTGTGGGAGCTCATAAACAAAGAAAACAAAGAGCCATCTGACAACACAACACCCACAGCATGAAACTAAACTCGGAGATCTCCTCTGATCCAAGGATAATAAATACACCTGCCAGAAGACGCAAACAGGGATGGACAGAAGGTATATTATTCAGAGGCTTGTTGAAGGTTAAAAACATTACCAAAGAAAAAAACTGCACATAAATGGAGAAACGAAGCTACAAGCTGAGGGTTAATATTAAAGAAAAGGCAGTTTTTTAGTGTAAATTGATCATCTTGGAACAGAAAAAGGAGAAATGGGAACATAAATCGTCTGTGTTCATGCAAACAGTTTTCAGAGCAGCAGGATCGATGAATAGTTGTTAAAAATCCAGAATGACTGATTGCTTTTACCTCAAATGTCATCACAGTCATACCTGCTTTCCCAGTTTCAGTCTTGGTCAACAAAAAACAAAAATCTTACTGTAGAAAGGAACCTTACTTACAGCTGCAGCTGAATGTGAAGTGAAGTGTTTCCCTAATGGTCTATAAAAGTAGAATCTCTCTTGAAAAATTACAGATACAGCAGAACTAACGCAGACCCGGCTCTAGTAATTATTACCATTCACTCGATCAACACGCACACAAACACACACACTAAGAGAGCCTTAAGGGGCAATGTTGTTCCAAGTACAAAGCTAAATATATTAAATATTGAAAGACGTTATGTTTGCAGCAACGATTCGGTCCCAAGGCTCACATTTGTTCCTGCTAAGAGCCATTATTTGTAACACAGAAACAAACACGTCACATATAACCAAGGACTCAAATAAAAAGGCTCCATAGCAATAATATTTAAACCCCATTTTGTAAGCCTTGGGATTGGCTATCACATTTGTACTGACAGAGCAGCACAAAATTTAGAGAATGCTCCAAACTACTGAAGGATCAGTTCGCCTGCTTTACTTTCTTTTTTTTTGTCTTTTTTTGTTTTGTCCAGCATTTAAGCAAGCATAATGATTATCTGAATGCTGTGTTCTGCTGAGCAAATTTACTTTGACAATGGAAGCACTATAGATATAATGCTCCCCTTGATGTTCTGGATTCTTATTTTATTTTCTATTTATTTTGCATAATTGTTTGTATTACAAAGTCTGTATTGCTACACCGGACCGGAGAGGACAGAAGAGGGACAGAAAGAGAATCGAGAAGAAGAGAAAACAAAAAAACACCCCATAGAGAGATAAAGAGAGAGAGAGAGAAAGAAAGACAGAGAGAGAGAACAACCTACATACATATGCATTTACATAAGGAAACATACACACCCGCCTATATATACACATATATACACCTATACACATATATACATAGGAGTCATGTTCCCCCTGTAGGAGGACGAAGCTGTCAACTGTAAGAAGAACCAGAAACTAACAAGCGAAATCAGAAACAGAAAGAAAACTAGCTGTTGTTAGTAAATGAACCTGCAGACGACTCAGTGACTGTGTCACATGCAGAACATACAGAGTGGAACGTGTTCAGAGAAGAGTGACCATGTCAATGTGACCCCGCCCACACAAAGGCAAGAGGAAGGCCAGGAGAACCCAGAGACCCGGGCAGCCGGCCCCAAGCAAAGACCCCAACCACCCCACACCAGAGCCAGCCATGCACCCTCCCAGGAGTTGGCAGAGGGGGGCTCCAGCCAGAGCCCCCCACAGTCAGGGGGAACAGGCTCCAGCGGGCCTGCAAAGACCGGCAAAGGCTCCACCAGGCACCGGCTACCCAGGGCAGACAGAGCGCGGGCCCCAGGGCCCCAAGAGCCTGAAGGCAACCCCACACCCCTGCAGGCAGAGGGCCAGGCCACGCCAATAGAGAACCAGGACATCCGGAATGCCACCGAGTGGCAGCCAGGTTGCACCCTCGCGCACCAGTTGTGCTCCCCGGGCACCAAGACCCCCCTCCCCTCTAACCCCACACACACACACACACACACACATCCACCCACACACACAGACACGCTGCCTCCTTACACACACCCTATCTACCCAGTCACTTACACACACTCCATCTCGCACTCCCCCGCCCCTCTGCCCCCCCTCACATACTCCTCCATACACACATACACACCCCACAACATGCCCTCCCACACACACTCCCCATCAACACACCCTAACACTACTTATTACACACCCCCTACTCAGTCCCCATTCACACACTTCCCACGCTTCACCCCAACCCCCATCCCTCCACTCACACACTGCCCCCTAAACATGCCCACAACTCCCACCCCATCCCTCCACCTCTATACACCCACACAAGCTCCATCAGACACCCCCTACTCTACCCCCACTTACATACCCCTCCTTTATTCACCCACACGCCCCATCACATACTCCACTCTACACACATACACACCCCTAGCCCCCCTTCCGGGGGACAACCACCAGAAGGCCATCGTAAGGCAACTCCAACCACTGACCCACCCAAGACCCCCAGGACTGGAAACTCAGCCGTCCCAGCAGCAAAGCAGCCAATATCCCCACCCAGGAGGCTACCACAGACCCGCAGCCACCAGAGACCCCCAACCAGCCCTCAATGTCGGAGCAACAAGGTCACATTCTCCCCCCAACACTAAGTGATGGAGCTGATCAGGGGGGACCAGAGAGAACAAAATTCATCCAGCTGATGTCTAGAGGAGGCAGACATCATCTCATTCCTGACGTGGTCTGAAAGGAAGTTTCTAAACTGAATAATGCTTAAATTTTTTTTCCCTCCAATTCATGAGAATAGTTTTCTTTGTCATCCATAAAGCAGTCAGGGCAATACGTGCAGTGGTACTTTCCATGTTAGTATCACCAAAGTGACCAAGTATGCAAAGAGAGGCGGAAGCTGGGATTCTACATTTGAGCCATGTTGATAAATCTCTGCAAACCTCAAGCCAGAAGTTTTGCACTGGTGACCAGGACCATACAGTATGCATGTAGTCATCCGGTCTGTTATCTGTGCACTGTGAACACAGTTTAGATGTTGCAAGACTCATCTGAAACATTCTTTTTCCTGTATAATGTCTTCTGTGAAGAATTTTATATTGTATAAGTTGTAAGTTTGGGTGTTTAATCATTGTGAAGGTGTTTGAACATATTTGTGACCAGAAGGTCTGACTAAGGTTAACAGATAAATCTGTTTCCCATTTTAAGGTTGTTGGAGAGAGTGTCTCATCCATTTCAGACATCAATCTAAATTTTTTTTATATTAATTTGAGGTTGCTGAAATGAAAAAACTTTGCTACCCTGATAGGAAGTTGGCTGCTCTACTTTCCCAAACATGTAACTGATAAGCAGGAAAAATGCATTTTCAAGTTAGCTACTGACACAATTAAAATCAAAGGCAGCACGCAATAAAATCAGCAGAACTAAACAGCAGAAGCAAGTACTACAGGGTAATATATTTTTATTTAATTAAGATGATATTTGAGGAAAATTTTGGTCAGTGCAACATAAAACACCCCAATACCAGGCAGTACTTCAGGGTCAGCAGTCAACAACAGAATATATGATGAATGCTATTAAAAACTAGCATGGGTATAACCAGTTACCATTATCCTCTTTGGCTTATTTGTTTTAGCTCTTCACTCACAATCATGCATGGATTTAAAATCTTTTTCAGATAAAGAGATGTTATGAATTGTTTTTTAAATGGCATGCCTTGAAATCATATGCAGCCAACTTTAAGTAAAAGTACATTTAAAAAAAATGTTGGTAGAAGAACGATTAAAATGCAAGATTGTGTCTGACCTTTCAGTTTGTGATAATCATCAGAGCAGCTGGAGATGTTACAGAATTATGATGAGGAACACCAATATCAATTAACTTTGTGCATATAAACCAAGCTCTGAGGTGTGACCTTTCATTTGGGTATTTCAAAAAGCAGATTGTCCCATCAAAACACACATCCTTTCACCCAAAATGAATCAAAGTGACTGATAAAATGACAACAGGAAGCAGTGTAGAACGTCTGCAGACGTGTATTTACAGGTGACATAATAAGGAGAAATGATTGAGAAGCTTCTTATATTAGGAAAATATTGATATGCATGAAGTTTAGAAAGAAGAAATTCTATTTTGTCCTTGAAAAATTTGATCCTTTAAATATATAGTTCTCCCTTTTGTTTTTATTTGGTCTCTGTTTTTGAGCAGGAAGTGAATTTTTAAGTATCCATTAATTTATTCCAGGTAGAATAAATCCATTTCTATCAATTTCTGAACCAGCTATTATTTAGGGATGAGAGATGGGATACACCCTACACAGGTCACTGAACTAACAAAAAAGCTTTTTAACCTGGCATACAGGTTTTTGAAATTTGGAAGATCATGAAATCTCCATGAGGAAAATCCTCATCTGTGGTTTGAGCAACGAACCTCAGCTGGAATTAATCTTGCTTAAAGCAATCAAGTAAGTGTTGCTGGCTGTGAAAGAGGAATGAAGAAAGAAAAGAGGAAAATGCTAAAAGAACATAATGTCTACTATAAGAGAAAGCAAAGAAATGATGTCATACTTAAAGTTAAAAAATAACAGCATGCAGCGTGCACTGAAGCAGAAAGTAAAAGTGTGTCACATTAAGAGCTAAAGCAAGTTGGGTGGAGGGAAAATAAAAACAGATGTGGGAGACAGACCCAAAAGTCAAGATAAATGTAGCATCAGGCACAAAAGCAGCTGAGGAACTCAAGACGTAACATTTTATTCTGCTCTTCTCTAGTTACAGTAAACGAATGCTAGCTCTTAGATGAGTCAATATCTCCTAAATGTTCAACAAATTCTTAGAAGGAGACAGCTGTGTTTCTCAAAACCACAAGGCTTCTGTTGCATTGTAGTAAAGGAATATTTAAACATTACCTTAACTAACGAAACGCATGAAAATCTAACGGGAATAACTGTTCATGAAAATGCAGTTGTTGACTTTGGCAAAGCCAAATGAAATGTCATGCTTCTGAATTAGCAGGACCTTAGTTTGACTCCAGAACATGGTATTACAAGGGCCTTGTTTTAATTATCAGATAATCATCCTGCTGGATCCTTACAGCACATTTTAATCATAATTTTACTGCAAGTTTAAGTAAAAGGATAATTATCCTTTTTTTCATTTCTTCATTTCACTAAGACATCATTAATATATGACCTGTCTGAGTCAGGTTTTTATTTCTTTTTTCCAGACCTAAACTAGCTGAGGAGAATTTCAATTAGATTTATAATTCCCAGTGTGAACCAATGACACGTGTAGAAATGGACCAAGATAAAAAGCTGATGCTGCATGTTGTCTCTGTCCTGTGCACACGTGGGCAGATGTGCACATGGAGGAGATCATAAGAAAGGGAAAGGCTGTGCCAGCTGGAAAAATCTGCATTTATCGTGTGAAGAAGAGATTTACAACCAGGGGACAAGTGTTGACCAAATGCCCAACCAGCTTCCTTTCACTTCTATCCTCAAGAAAAGCTTAAAGCTGTCAGAAGCAAACAGTATATCATTCAGTCTTAATAAATAAATGGGTGAAACTATGAGGGTTTGCCTCATGGAGTCTATTAGTAGTGGTGGTAAATCTAAAGCATGCTGTCACAACCACAGCTGATAACCAGTAGCTGACCGTCCATGTGTGTTACTCTGAGCAGGACAAGCAGCAGCACAAATCTGCAATGTAGCACTCACTGACCTCATCAATGACCAATAAGGATGGCTAAAAAACAAAGGCTCCATCTGTTTCTATTTCCCTCCCCTACACACACACACACGCAAACACACACACACACACACACACACAAAACAGTGTATTCTAGTTCCAGGCTAAAAATAATCTAGAGCACAGCTATAAATCATCATAAGGAAAAAAACATAGAACCTGTACATATGCACATGTGTGATAAGCACAGTGTGAAACCTGATCATGTGACCTGAATGTAGGGCAAACGCATCAGCAGAGCGTAGAATAAGTGAGCAGCACTCACAGAGCCAGAGGAACGGTCCTGTGTGACGTTAACATTAAAATAAATATGAAGCATGAATAGTTAAATCTCCGGAGCATTCGCAGAGTGCCTGTCACACACATGTGATTCCTGTTCTTCCTGTCTTCTGCGGTTAGCCTTCAGCTCCCCAGCTGTCCCCATGTCCCACTTCCCTTGCCTGACCTAAAGAGTGTTCTGAGCTTTACGTAGAAACCTAAATGCACTTATCTACTGCCTGGTTCCAGAAAACATAAATCCGCTAAGTGCAGGAACAGTGTTGAAAAGCAAAACTGTTAACGAGGGTATTTAAGCAACACGTAAAAATGTGCACATTCGAATGAATGAAAAGTCAGCAACATGCAGGATGGCACCCATGGACAGTCTGAGAAGCAAGCCAAAAGGGGAAAAGGTCGAGCGACTGAGTCAGAAGTATCGAAGTATATGTGTCTCAACGAGAAATGCTCTCGCTGATGCTCTTGCACAAAGAAAAAAAAGCCAAAGTCAATCTTTTATCCAGCGTGCAGCAGCCTCAGGTCAGCAGAGCTTTGTGCAAGGAAGAGGAAAATAGGCATGTGTGTATTATAGTTGGCAGCTGTCTGCGTAGATAATAATTAAATAGACATCTGGCTAATGGTAAACACCCAGTGTGCAAAGCAAATGTAGGGCAGGATTTGGCTTGCGCTCACGTGTGAGCTGAAGTGTTTGAGTTCATGTACAGTAGCGCTTTGACTGTCAGGCTGTAGGGTAGTGGGGCACTGTGTGAAATCTCAAGTAGAAATCAGATTTGCTCTTTTTATTTGCAAGCCACAGTGAGGAAGGGTCCAAATTCCACCCAGAGGAGTGTAAACATGATTATGTCTGACCAATAGCTGCTGAAAAGAGTGAATTATTCCCTCAATTCACTGCACAAGAACCCCTAGAATAGTTCTGCTTATGTTGGCAGTAATTTCCCATGGCCTTGCAATAGTTATGATTTGTGTCACAATTATGCTCTTTTGCAACAGTGTGCATTTTTTTACAATAACAATATCTTGGCATTTCCTCAAACCTCTCTTAATGTTTATATTATAGCAAAAGTAAAATGTCCTTATTTATGTAATTTGGAAATATTTTACAGTGGGTCTTTTCAGAGATGTTTGTCAAACCCTTGTCCTCGCTGAATGAACTTTTTGGCGACGTGCCGAGGACTATGAAATTAGCAAAGGACAATTCAAAAGATATTATTTTCTAAGTCCGATCAGCTCTGCTTCATGTGTTTTCAGACACTTTGGCTCTTTGGTTCTGGGCCACTTGGCGCTGTCAGTGTAACACAGAAAGTAGCAGCTTTTCCTGCTCTGTAGTCAGGCTGATATAATATGCTGCTGTGGTGCCAATATGCATACCACATTGACTAGAGTTTCTACAGTTCTGTCACTTTTCTGCAACTTTTCTTTCTCTGCACCTCTATCTGTGTGTGTTTCAAAGAAAGGAGGCTTTCTGAAATTGCAATTGCTTTGAGCCAGGCAAGAATAAATTGAAAAACCTGGCCTAGAACCAAAGTTCTACAGTAGGCTATATGTTACCTTATCCAGAAACACAGCTGCTCAGCAGATTTGCGTTTATCTACTGCACAGCCACCCAACATAAGAAAAGGGGAAATGAGGGGCAAGATCTTAAACTTTAGTGTGTACTTGATCATCCTGACATGTAAATGGCAATCCAACTCAAGACTTATATTCTGTTTATTAAATAAACTGACTGATCTGGTCATGAATATTCATAACTTCAAATCACAGAGACCCACCTGTTGTGTGAAGAAGAGGAGTTCTGATTCTCTCTGTCTCTGCATCTTTTCCTTTCTTTATCACGAGCACCTGCTCTGGATCTGTTCCTGTCTTTCTTGCACTTTCCACGACCTAAGTAACATTTCAAGGACTTGGTAGTAAAAAATCATAACAGGGCTGTTTGTTATGTTTCCCTTTGATTAAAGATGATACAGTCATAAGGACAGAACAAAAAGGGACAGACTACTGTCAACAACAGCAGCAGCAACAGCAGGCAACTTTTAGTTAATCTGTGTATACGTGAAGTATTTCTGAAGGCATTAAGAGTGGCACTTTTTATGCTTTTTTTTTTTTACTTTCCTTTGACTTTTTTTCAATTGGAAACCGGTTTGTATAGTAGTGTACTTATATAGAAGAGCATGTGAGAAACACACATGTGGTGCAGCTGCTGGATGGAAGCAATCAAATCTTCAAAAGCTGTGTCCAAGTCCAAATCATATGTTTTCATGAACATAAGGAAGTGTCTCAGCTTTCTAACACCTGTGATAGAAATGGTTGGCTGCGTTAGAGGTGCCAATTTACACAGCGCCCACATTAGCAGGGGCAGGAGAAATTCACAAGACTGGCTGTCTAATCATAATGGTGTAATGAGTAGTGAAGCCCCTTTAATTTGAAACATATGTTCTATGATCTGTTGATGTATTTGCCTTTTACAGAAACAGCCTTACCTGAGAAACGTTGGCACCGTGACGTTGAAGGGCCATAAAAGCCTTGATTGTGTTCACTGAAAAGAGAAATCAAAGAAATATTAACCAGATCTTTAATAAAAAACACAATAAATGAGTATAAGATGAGAAGACATTTCGACATTTCCATGTAGAGTGATTCAATACTAGCTGTTTTAAATTCTAGCATTTGTCCGGTCATTTTCTTGGCAGACTGAGCGGCAAATTGTAATTTAGCTTAATGTAATGTTTAAGAGCGTTGATTCTAATAAAAGCAAAGTAAGTACTGCGAGCAAACAAATTCACAACTGAATCAATAAATAAAAAAAACAAATGGATCGGCTTGCAAAATGATCAAAGCCCTTTTTTCTGAATACACAGCTGTGCTTTCCAAGCGTTTGAAGTGAATGGCTCATTGTCAAGACGCAGTGTGTGTTAGCCAGCCCATGAGGAACGGATGGAGGGCATTCTGCGGATGCTATCTGGATCTTCTTCGTCGTCCATGTGGCTTGGACACACACTACTTCCAACCGACAACTTCCGAGTGTGCTGACTGCAAACTGTATTTGTCTGAAGCCGATCCAGTGGAGCGAGTCCAAATGCAGGGCGCCATAAATTCAATAGTAAATAGTACATCTCGCTTGAATTCTATTTCTGGTGTAGCAGAGATACAGAGATGGAGAAAGGCCTCCTTATGAATGGGGCATGATGAATGAATAGAAAAGGGAGTCTGCTTTAGAGAGCATGTGGCTGACAGAAAAAACACTAGAGCAGGATAATGTGATACAGAGAAAGTACTCACGCACCACTAATTACAGATTTCCTCTTTTATTTACAGGTTTATAAGCAAACTAAAGCTCAGGTGGTTTCTATAGATGTGACTCACACCACTGGCACCTGTGTAGCTCTAGATCTGTGGGTTTCAAGTAAGGGGGATGCCCCAAAAGAAATTATGATTTATTTGAAAAAAGTAGAAAAATGTAGAAAAAAAGATACGGGTTTTAATTTAAAATTAAATGTGTGTGTGGAAGACTGAAATCTGAGATGCATGACAATGGCATGCCATCAGTTATTCTATGGGAAATTTAACCAAATCAGATGCAATCAAATACTGAATATGGATTTTGAAAGCCCAACTGGCGCTTGGCTTTCCAACCAGTACGGGAAGCCGGAGACCAGGTTGTGCCAGAAACACCTGCTGTTCCTAATATCCTCAAGGGAAAATCTGAGCATCCACAGGCAGGCAGGGACTGTCCGTGTAAATGCTGCACACATGTGTGTGTAAAAAAATAAATAAAATGTTTTTTAAAAAAAAGGAAATGATTCATAAAGAACACTGGAGCTGGCTGGCAGAGTTCAGAAGAACAGCAGGTCCCAGAAGGATGTGAGGATTTAGTAGATGGACTGAGATGTGAGGGGAAAATCTCTTTTTTAGGACAACATTCAGGCACACATTGGATATGGAACATTAGGAGATAGGAAGGGAGTAGGATCAAGAAAGGGATGAGAAATGGAGTAGGAAGGACAGGAAGTCAAAGAGACAGACAAACAGAGGTTGAGACGAGCTGGACACAGACAACATCCAAAGGAAACAAGCACATCACTAAACAGAAACATGTAGGAGCTTGGGGTACAACGTGTCCCACTTGTGACCTTTGTTGTATAAATTAGGAGTAAAACGTGGGAGTTTGCAGACAGGTTGTGACAGATCGGAAGAGCAGAGTGGGGGATGCTTTGGATACCGATAAACAGGAGACTGGAGGCATAAACAAGGTTTTGATCTGACTCTTTACCGTATTTGGCTAGTGATTCAGTTGCAAGATGAGCAACAGGATACACTGATGAATTCCATTAAACTAAGAGACAGCAGGCATGCCAGAAAAACCAAAGCACAGTTTTACCTTTGGTGTTCAGTAAAACTCTAGTTAATTTCAGAAATAACACTTCAGATATTGTTTTCAACCTTCAAGCCTTGATGCTCCTAACAATCATTTTAATTTTGAGTAAAGGTTTTCTTTTCTCTCCTTTTCATATTTTTCTGATTTTGTTTCACTATTTAACAACATCAGACATTGGTAAATCTGTGTACTCTTTACCAGATTAATAAAGAGAACATATTAATTTGTTTTTTTATTTATAGAGTACAGACACTGTCTCATCTGTCCTCTAAACTGTGTGTGTGCCACACAATAAACACATATAGACTCACCTGCCCAGCACTGCAGAAGAGGACGAAGGAGGATGTTCTGGTTGAAAAAGGGAAGCTGTGTGGGAAAAAAGAAAAGGCTACAGTCATCATGTCAGCGATCATGTCAGTAAGTTTACAGTCTAATACATATACATTAAGATCTGAGACAATATTTTTTATATAGTTACCAACATATATATGTGTATATATGTGTGTGTGTGTGTGTGTGTGTATATATATATATACACACACATATATATCTATATATCTATCTATACATATATATATATATATATATATATATATATATATATATATATATATATATATATATATATATATATATATATATATATATATATATATATATATATATATATATATATATATATATATATGTGTGTGTGTGTGTGTGTGTGTGTGTGTGTGTGTGTCTGTGTATATATTTTTTTCTTTTTTTTTCTAGTCTTTCTTCTTTTTCTGCCTCAGTTTCTATGCACACAATTTTCTGCATTGTTTGTCAGGGCTGGTTCCACAATTAGCCATGAGAGGAAGCAAGATGCAAGAGGAAAGCGCCACTTAACTGTGGGGCTCCTTGTTTTGTTGGGCTGACTACGTGGATTTCTGCCTTTGCTCATGAGGCTTTTACTCCACAATTTATAGAACAAAGTAAATGCAGCCTGAGCAAAAAGACTTCAGGTGTTTGTTCGGAAGGTAATTAGGATTTCAGCAACTCCAAGGTGCTTACACAGCACAGCGGAGACAAGTCTAGGCACGAGAGCAAAATCAGGGTTTAATAATCTTTTATCTTGGATTACTAACTCTCAGTTGTGTGATATAATGTGAAAAGAATGAAATACTTTGCATGTGAAAGTCCAGACAAAACACTGCACTCTGCATCAGTATTAAAATAAGAGAATACAAATCAGATCTGCAAAATAACAGTTCAACACAAACAGCATGAGACTTTACTGACAAAAACCGATGTGGTGTATTAAATGTGAGATGCAAAATAAAATAAAAACAAATCAGTATGGAAAAGTTCTTATTTACAGTGATGCTGCAATAAATAAAAGGAATACAAGACAGTTCTAAAACAGCTCTAAAACGTCACCAAGCAACGTGACAAAATCATTTATATTGCAAAACCTTTTAGGGCAGAGAAATTAGATCAACCTCAAAATGCCAACACAACAAATGCAGTAAGGCCTAGCTGCTCATTCCTCCATCAATAAAACAGAACGCTTGAGTTCACTCTTAATGGTCCCATTTGTGATAATTCCCAAATTTGACCAAGCAAGACATTCAGCTAAAAATGACACACTTAGCTTGCACTAAGCACACACACATAAATAAATACTATGCAGAGACACCTTTAAAGATTCAAGACACAAATGCACATCTGGATACCATCCCCACCTTTTTCTCCTCTTCCCTTTTTCAAGCTGCAGAACACAAACATACTTAAAGAGGAGAAAGGATCAATCTTCTCCATCTCATGAAAAAAAAAATTAAAATTTCTTTCCAATTGAAGTCCCATACAGTTTAAACTGGTCACTATGGAGGACTGACAGCGGGGACTTGACACCCAAGACATGTGGACACCCTGGGGAAGAGCAGAACTGTAAATGCAGACACAAACTTCAAACAACAAAGCCTCAAAGTGAAGTGCTGGAGGCCCTCAGGCGATTCCTTTCAAGGGAGCAAACCAAAAGACAACAGTCCTTTTCTTTATTCATCAGGAATAAAGAAGAGGACTGCATGCAAACAACCACCTGATGTGCTGAATTACAGCATGAGGTCACTGCATGACACAACACATAAAACATAAACACAAGACATAAATGACTCTGTGCAAAACACTGAGGCACATAAAAAAAAAAAATGCTGCATGCACAAGCATACTGATGAAACCATGCAATGGCTGTAAACGCCTGCTTATCCACGCACATGCTTTCAGTGTTAGCGTGAGTGAGTAATTGTTTCTACCTGCAGTAATCTAACATGAGTGTTTGATGAGGGCTGGAGCTCCATGCTTGGCAGCATATAAGAGAACTAATGGCTGACGGCTAATTGCTGCCGACTGTGTTTGCGTGGCTTTCTGTCTCATGCTAATCTTTCACAGAGGTTCAGGCTGCAGAGTTTTAGATGGAGCTGATATCTCACATTGGACCACAGGCTGCTGTTCTGCACAACAAAAGAGATGCGGGTGTAGTTTGTGAGAGTAAAACTCCTGTCTCCCACACTTTTAGACTGAATAACATGCATGGACAGATTTATACAATGCTTCTTATGGCATCTAATTGTAACATGTAGGTTCTATTAGTCCTTGATAAGAAATTTAAAAAAAACCTGTAGTATCTTAAAAGTCTAAATCACAGAATCAGTACTGAGCACAGACTTCTGATGTTCTTAGCTGGGAACAAAAGACTTCATGCATTCAAAGTATGTTTGAATGAAAAAAAAGAAATCCAATGTCATGTGCGAGGTGCTACTGGATATCTAGTCTGGTGCTGATACTGCTCAGCTCAATTAAACAATAATCTACAATAATAAAAATACATTAAATTAAACTATATTAGTAACTATCCTCGAAGGCCAGTCCTTCAAACTTTAAATGTTTTCCCACTGAAACACACCTGATTCCAATTAACAGACTTGTGGAGAAATTCACAACAGGCTATTGCAGAACTATATTAGTTGAACCAAAAAAGTTGCAGCAGGAAAACATCTAAAGCCTGAAGGACGTCATCCATCGAGGACTGGATTGTCCATCCCCGGTTTAGAGGTCAGTACTTCTCAAAAGTGGGTCAGAGGGTGTGTGGTAATACTTCCGTTAGTTCAGTAAAACATTTGTTTGACTCTGATCTTTACAAACTAATGCTTCTGTTGCTGAAGTGACCTACTAACCGGCTGAGGGGGAAAACTAAGCTGCAGCGCACCGCAGCAAGCAGCCTACGCTTGCTATGAGCACTGCTGCATTTATAAATGACACAAGTACAACCTTGTAATGACACAGTTCTTTTCCAAAATCTGCACCTACCAAACACACAAGACATCTAATGTGACCTCACTGAAAAGCAGACAAAAATTAAAACAGCCCCCTCCTCTCCTCTGCCCTGTCCCCCACGGTCAGTCTGTTCAGCACATTTCTCATCCCACAATCTGCAGAGCCAGCACTTTTTTTTTTTTTAGACCAGGGGGCTATTTTTATCATGTTGCACATTTGCATCACAAAAGGAGGCAGGGCTTATAACTTAAAGAAGGGGAGTTGCTCAGATAAAAGCCATACATACACACTTCAAAGCTGGTGTTGACTGTTCAAAGCTGCAGTCGACAGGATGTTTGATATTTTGGTTGTATTAGCTGCCCTGGCATGGGATTGCTGCACAATATGGGGCTCATAGGGTGAGGGGTAAGAGTGAGGTCTAAGCTGGGGTCTATTTTGGAACCTTTGAAGATGAAGATACCACATGTGCTCAGCTGTGTGCTTGCACTCGGGAGGCCTTTTGGATTTCTATCTGATTCACTACAAAAACCAACAGGAAGTCTAATGACTGACAGCCAGGACAGAATCCCTTCTGGATAGGACTACAGACACCTGGCTGCTGGCAAACACAAACACATGCGAGCGCCCGCACACACCCACACTCATGCACTTCTTCATCAGTGTTCACCTCTTGTCCTTGGACTCCACAGGATCATATATTTTGACACGTGTTGCAGCTTCACAAACACAAGCTCAAGTTGCCATTAGTCATTTTTGCAGCTGCATGGTGTGTCCTATGGACAATATGAGGTCCCCCAGGAGACCCCTCTACCTGAAAATCCCAGTATTCAATCTAAACAATCTTACCCTGGTTCTTAAATAGCACCTCGTCTGTTCATAATCATCACATCAGATGAGAGAGGACAACATACAAGGACATTAGACAGACAGCTCCAGCGATATTGTAGATGAGTGTTTGTATAAATAAACTGGCTGCTTTTACCCGATGGCAAGATGACTTACATGGTGGAGGGAAAAATGCAAACAGAGACTTGTTGTCGACCCGAAGCGGCATAAGATTATTAGAAGTGGTGCTATCCTCCATGCGGAACATCTCACTGACGACCTGCAATGCAAAAATAAGTGATCGTTTCAAGGAAAAACTAAGGGAAAAAACATTAAAACAGCTTTAGTTAAGTTTTACAAATGATTCAATAAGTTTATGGAACTCTATAAGTTGGATATAAAAGGAATCTGCTGATGCTGCTGAAAGGCATCCTGAAGAGAAGTCTTCAGAACAATAACATACAGCAGAGAGGATGGTTGTATGATTCCTTTCCAACCCTTCCCCCACAAACCAACTGTATGCCGAGCTACAAAACATAACAATAATGTTGCTGTACTGATGCAAATGTCGAACTGAGGTGTAAACAGCTACATCTTTGGGATGGCAGAGTGTGACTAAGCATGGAAGAGGAAGATGTCCATATAGTTGTGATCTGTTTTGATGCCAGATGACCAGCTTCTTCTGCGTAGTAATGCATTATACCAACACACTGCTGTTCGTTTTATTTTATTTTACAATCTTTTGCCCCTCTTCACTTCTGTTCTGCATACTTCACATTTATGCATGTAAAGACTTTTATATCTATGGTTCATGTTTTATACGTTAATCATAGACCATTTTATATGTTTACCATATGGTTTATACCTTTGTGTCTTGTTGGTACCCTTTGTGTTTTTTGTTTGTGTTATTTTTGTTTTCACACATTTACCCCGACATAAATTACTTGTTTGTTTAAACGGAGTTGGTAATAAAGCCTGAATCTGATTATGATTCTATTCAAGTTATAGTCATGGTCTGCTCCCCATTCAATGACTTCTAGGAGGCATTTCCAAAATGACTACTGAGTGATAAAACTTATACAGGACTTTATTATGTACCATTTTTCCCAAATATATTCCCTGATTTGGTTTTTGTTGCTGATTACAAGGAATGTTGTCTCAAATACAACACAAAGGTGTTCTAGGGACCGTAAATGCTTGGTTTCATTGTTTACATCTGTTCCCCACTCATGGAACCCACAGTGACACCACATGTCTTATAGATATGGATACTGTCATTCTAGACCTTCCTTCTAAATATGTCAACGGTGAACAGTCAGAAACAACTTTATATGGATTTTTTCCTCTATGAATATGAAAAGGACTGAAACCATTCATTCATTCATTCATTTTCCGAACCGCTTATTCCAATTCAGGGTCGCGGGGAAGCTGGAGCCTATCCCAGCTGGCTTTGGGCGACAGGCAGGGTACACCCTGGACAGCTCGCCAGTCCATCGCAGGGCCACACAGAGAGACGAACAACCACACTCACGCTCACTCCTAGGGGCAATTTAAAGTGACCAATTAACCTATCATGCATGTGTTTGGATGGTGGGAGGAAGCCGGAGTACCCGGAGAGAACCCACGCATACACGGGGAGAACATGCAAACTCCACACAGAAAGGCCACTGACCAAACCAGCCAAGGATTGAACCAGCAACCTTCTTGCTGTGAGGCCACAGTGCTAACCACTGTGACACCGTGCAGCCCGGACTGAAACCATTCCAGCAAAATGTTCCTCACTACTCAACAGAGACTTTACATCCTCCTGCTGTAGCACAGAGTGGGGGAAGGGTCAGAAGTTCCAGTTTTTTCTTTTGTCACCCTTTTATAGCTATTAATCGTGAAAAAAAAAAAACAGTGTCTTTGCATCTAATTTCAAATAAATATACAACCTGAGTAGTTTTGGCTCCATCACTGAGGCATGGACGCCCGTCTGCTGCCCTGCTGCATCCATCTCGTCCTCCACTCACATCAATGTCGCCGTTTGACTCTCTGTTATTCAGATAATATGATGAACACCCTGCTTACACAACAACAAATAAATAAATTTATCACGTCTATGCAATAGCTTGACACGCTGGCACAAAACGGCATATCGAAGGTCCTAAAACATTCGTCAGTTGTCATGCTTAACATGATCTTATGTTCTGCTGATGTGCACTTAGAATATCTTAAAAACAGGACATTAGTTTGACCTAATCTCAGCTTCAGTGTCCCCAGTTAAACTCTCTGCTGATCCATTAATGCATTAAACTTCCTTATCTGGGTCATCTCGCTTTCTTCACTAAACAGCCCTTTACTGTACTAACCCCCACTACCCCCACCTCCTCATCCCAACCTCGCTGAACAGACACATACTCACACAGATGGGACACTAACCTCTTTATGTCACTTGGACTTAATCAGTAGCAGAGAAAAAATACATAAATAACACACACACACACAAAAAGAATAACAACCATATCTGATAGTAACTCATTACGGAAGCGCTTGCAGCTTCTTCGTCTCTAAAGCTTTGAAAAACACATTTACATTTGAACCAAAGCTTTATTCAAATAGAACACAATATTTTTACTATATCATAAAGAAAGGGAAAATATCAAATGTGTGAAGAGATAAAACTTTTATTATATTCCAAAAGTCAAATATCTTAAGTGGCTGGTACGTTCAACACACACAAGACAAGACAAGCAAGCAGCAGGCTCTTAGGGACCAAAACTGTGGTTGTATCTAAATTAAGATGTTTATTTGGATTACAGCATGTAAGTGTTTTCAACATGCTACAGAACAGCTTCCTGCACACTTTCCTTCAGTCCGGCTCTGCCACACGAGCAGAGGGAGATGCGTGACACCACATAGCACTCAGATTCACATGATCTCCCCTGAAGGGTAACCTTGCCGGTGGAGGAGGACATCATCAAGGGAGGGATCGTTAATTAAGTGGCATGTTCTGCGAGTCAGCTCCGGCTGACAGTCAGGCCTCCAGTGGGCTTCATCATCAACCATTACGCTCAATGGCAGGAAATGAGGAAAAATGTCTGGCTTGTGTTTTGAAAAGGCCGTAAGCACCTGGTCAATATGGATGCAAAAATACACGCAAATGTATTTGTATGCAAATTGCTATTATTGTTATCATCATTATTTATGGAAAATGCTGAAAAAAAATGTAGGATACCAACTTCTTTTTTAAAAAATACTGGATTCCTCCTCATGATTACTTTTGTAATACTCATGTAGGTTTTTTTCTTTTGTAAAGGAATTAACTACTTCATTTTTATAAAGATGCGAAATACTTAAAATCGGCAATAAAGATGACAGATTAATAGCTTTTTAAGTAGTAACCAGAGTTATCACATAAAAGTTACATGAAATGCCAAAGAAAAGCACTGCTCAATGCTGGTAATGAGTACAAGATACTGTTGGCCAAACCAACCCAAATGAATTATATATTAGGAGTAAAAGAGTGTCTGTGTGTCTAACCTTCTATGAAAATGTGCCTCAGCTTTAGACAAAATGAACACATTTCTGTGTATGCCTCAGCTCTTGCCAGAACAATTTTATTGTGCTGAGCCCATCTTAGAACCACAGAAAACAGATGGCATCAGTCAGATAATTGCTGTGTCACTTACAAACAGAAACAACCAGCTGCCAGCCTCTCTTGGCTCTGAGCTCTGAGCTGCAGGACAAAATAGAGTCTACTGCATGGTGGAGCATCAGGGACACACGTAGTGAGAGTTAATAGAAAACACCCTACAAACCTGGAATTGGGAATAGATGATCTGTCCGAGGAAGAATAAGAACAGCAAGGCTCTTCTTCTCCATCTTCCATCAGCATCCTCTGGGCCTGAGTGGAATAACAACAACTCTTAGTCATCATATTTACTCGCAGCTCACTTGTAGTTTAAATTAAAACAAGAGCAGTAGCATCTGTTCTGATGCATGTTTGGAGATAAAGTTCTTATGTTTGTGGTTTCCAGAAAAGAAGAGCACATCTATAATGTCTTGTCTTACTGTGATTTTGGCATGTTGTCTTCTGAATGCTAGAAGTTCGGTCTGTTTCTTACAGTAGGCATTCCATGTTTCTTCATCAAAACCGTAGTTAAAGTAATCTGAGATATTAGCACCTACAATCAAGATATAAAATTGCAAATAAAACTAATCAATCAATATTCACACTGTGAATGGAAAGGTTACTTGATGGGAGGAGTCATATACTTACTAATTACAACTCACCAGGTCTCATCCAGAGCTTTTTATCAAAAAAACGTCTTTTTTTATTCATTCCTCTGGTGGTTTCTGACACATTCATCCCTTGTCCCTCTGCAGCCTCTGTAGAGAAATCACATTTGTCATCATGAATGCATCATTCAACAAAACTGCAGTGTAATTTCCCTCATGCACATTTGAACTAATGATGAAAATGTTAGAAGTGGACGTTTTAGAATGAAAACTAATCAATTTACTGCTTTTTGTTTTTGTGTTGTTTCACTGAGTAGTCATGCTTTCTTGGTCATTCATAAAAAGGTTCACCAAAACACCTCCTTACCAGCTGCATATGTCTCCATTTCAGAGCAAACCTCAGGATTCACAGGTGAGAGCTCAGGGCTGCAAGATATTGAGATTCAGGTTACAACAGCTGTTATCTCCACCATCATATCAATAATTTGGTCTTGGAGAAACACTGTGGTGTCGGTTAGATGCTAATAGCCTAATTTAGGAAAGTGTCTCAACGTAAAAGACTAATAGATCACATACCTTATAAAAGAAAGAAAAAAGTCAAAGACATCTCAAAGCTATGCTTTGACAGAAATGGGTTCCAGACAAATAATGTCCCTCATATTATGGCCAACAGGGAGAAAAACACAATTAAAAGCTAGAAATTCATCATTTTGTTGCCAGCAGACAGATGGTAAACAGTGACTGTCTCATACTGCATGCACAGCTGCACACCTGCAGAGAAGGCAGTGTCATTGTTACTGTCATCTTCTTGGATATTTTCCCATAAAACAAAGGAAAAATATGAAAAAAATAATGCATCTGAATTTGCACATGTAAACAACCTGAGAAGAGCACTGGATATAACATTTGATTATAAAAAGAATTGTACTGGTTACAGCATAAAGAAGCAAATGAAAATACAAAACATCCCATAAATGTAGGTTTATTGAAAACAGTAAATTTCTTTGTGTGCTACTCTAAACCTCAGCCATCCGGGCATCATGTCAACAGCAAATACAAAAAATGTGTCCTCCAACTTTTATATTCAATGTCAATTAATAAACAAAGAGAAAAAGGTCAAATAAATTTGTTATGATACCTTTCTGTAATTGGCAGTTTATGCTTCTTTTTTTCTCAGACTAAAGGCTTAAAAAATACCGATTGCAGATAGCATTAATGCTCCACGCGTGGAGCCTTCGCATTTTCTAAATCTCAAACACATTTTTCAGGGCAGCAGATTTAATGAGCATCAAATACTTATTAATGTGCCACATGACTGACTGCACAACACATGTACTGTGAAACTATAATGATCTTTGTCATTATTCTGCTGTGAAAACTGTATTATACCTGAACCCTTCATTACAACACTGCCAACACAAAAAATATGCCTGGAAGTATTCAGACCTCATCATTAATTCGATGTAGACTTTCATTCAGTCATTCATTTTCCGAACCGCTTATTCCAATTCAGGGTTGCGGGGAAGCTGGAGCCTATCCCAGCCGGCTTTGGGCGACAGGCAGGGTACACCCTGGACAGCTCGCCAGTCCATCGCAGGGCCACACACAGAGAGACGAACATCGATGTAGACTTTTCAACTCAAAATCATATGACCTCAAAAAGACCTATTGGATTTGTACTCAATGTTTGCAGGTGATATGTAGCTGGCTAATATAGAAAGGTTTGGCCCTGTAATTATCACATGTGTATGCAGCTAACAGTTAGAATAACACACGTCAAGAAAAAAAGTTTCTTTTCTTTTTTTCCCTCAGCAGTTTTTTGTTTGTTTATTTGTTTATTTCGAACAGTAATTAGATTATAACTCAAACTTGGATATAAAACGACAAAGCAAACAAAATTAAGAGTTCACACGTGGTGCAAAAAATCTAATTTACAAGGGAACAATCTATATGTTCGAAAAGGAGGAGGAAGAAGTGTAAAACTTATTAAATCCAACCCCTTCTTCTGATTGTCAATGTTACATATCATATAATCGCACTAACTACACAGCATAAATCCACATGTAAGTACATAGTTACAGCTTCAGACATCAGACCATGCATATTAGTCTAGTCACCCATATAGGGCATACAAGATCTTAACTCACACATAATCACCCCAGACTACATTATCCATGATCACACAATCCAGAACATAGCAATGCACAATACTCCATCATATTTACTACAATTCACAATCATCTGTGCCTAAATACTACCACATAACCCACCAAGCACATCCATGTGCTACCTGCAAAAGCATACTAAGCCTACTCATTCCCATACCTGTTGAATATACCGTTTATATTTTTTCTTAAAAAGGAAGATGTTTGGACATTGTTTCATCTCCACATTCAGTCTGTTCCAGCGTTTCACTCCATTAATTTTTATACTAAATCCTTTTTTAGTTGTTTGATATCGCCTTATTTTAAATTCTGACCGGTCTCTAAAGTTAAACCCCCCACTTCTTTTCAAAAACATTAAAGTTACATTTGTCCATGCAGGAGTCCAGTTTGGCATATAATTCAGCTATAGAGTACAATGGATTTGGCTGTAGGTAGTAGAGCGCATTCCCACATAAAGGCCCATTTTGAATCCTTCCCATCATAGCCAGTCTCTTATTTAATTTTGTAATATAGAGTGAATAGAAATGAAAGCGTATTGAAGAGACAGTTAAATGGGATGAACTAACCACATTGAAATCATTTGAAATTTATTGAGGATAGCCCCGTGAGATGATACATCTAATTTTTGAGGGGGTCCTCAACACAGACAGACAGATACAAATGACATAACCATAGCATTCACACTAGACAAACGCTCTCTAATCTCCCCCATAAACCCAACCCTCGGTACAAGCAAAATAAAATGCATTTAACAGAAAAGTACAGTATATCCATGGATATACACATTTAAATAACAATCGTGATGGACCATTACACAGCATAGCTCAAAGTAAAATTGTTTAGGAGAATAAAACAATATCAGAAGCAAGAGCAAGCTGTTCTACGTAGCTGAATATAGCTGTCTTAAAGCTTTGCTGAGAAGTGATGGATCTGATTGACACAGGTAAATTGTTTCAGTCTGATGGGGCTTTGAATTTGAATGCTCGACGGCCAAATTCTTTCTTAATTTCTTAATCATATTTTATTTCTTTATCTGGTGTTGTGTGTCTCACATTTGGTGTAACACAGTCCATTTATGTTTAGGAAAATGGTGCTTGTGTAAAATAACATACCTGTAAGGAAATTTCTCCTCCAAGTCATATGATTGGAGATCATATATCCCTGAAAAACACAAATATGACCCACAAGATAGTTTGATACAGTAAATAGTTGTAAATTCAGGCTGAAGTATTACTAAAGAATTCAAAAGATTTTTTTAGCATGTTAAAGGATTAGATTAATAACAGACGACCAAATACATAAATAAACTTTTTTTGTTTGTTTGTTTGAAGGGGAAAGAGGCCTGTTTAAACTTATCTACATCCGTAAAGTCTCTCCTCCTCTTCATTCTTGGCAGCAGCCGTCATTTCCGATCCTGACAAAGACATTTCGGTGCAAAATCTTGTTTTAAATGACCACGGACAAGAAAGTCAAACTTTTGATGTAGCTACTAAAATTGTTCTTGTCAAAACCGGGACATTTTTATCAGCCATTTAATTAGTACTGTTAGTACATAGGAAATGTGTTTAACTGTCAGTTGAGGTGATCTCCATGGAGACAGAAAAAACCGTCAAGATTTGAATTTAATAAACTGCAAATGTTTAACAACATTTTTTTTAAAATTTGACATGTTTTAATTTTTAAAAAATGTATGAGTCCTGCTTCTACAAATGATAATAAATATATAAAATATTCTGAAATAAATAAATAAGTAAATAAAAACATTACTTTTAGCTAACAATGTTAACTTGTGGAAGCGAATTAGCCTGTTTAAAATTGCCATGGCAACGTTTGGGCGACGTCTTTATACTTTTGTGATAAACTGCAAATTTTACCAACAACAAAAATATGGTTTTTAATTTGATATGTTTTAGTTCTAAAATTGTATGAGTCCTGCTTCTCCAAATGGAAATAATTTTTTTTTTTTTTTTAAATTGAAATAAATTAGTAAAAACATTACTTGTTAACTTGTGAAAGTGAATTAGCCATATTTTCTTGCAGAACTGAAATTATATATCAACTCATTACAAAATGTGGAAAAAACCGAAAAGCAATAAGGACCCTTCAAGCACTAAAAGAACTGCACATTTGACTCACAAAGACATTGTTGAAATTGAATGGACAGACCGCGTTACCTCTACCCTCTTTCTGATTCGGTGGTTCATTGTTTCTTTTTTTTCTTTTAATTTGTGTTTTTTCTCTGTAAAATGTCAATACAAGAAATAAAGTTGAGAAAATAATAATTTTTAAAAAATTAAAAGAAAATACGGTTTAAAATTGCCATGGCAACGTTTGGGTGACGTCTTTATGCTGCGCATGTGCCACGTCACCATTAAGAGACTCGTGTATTTGTTTTGTTGCAGCGACTCGACCTAACATTTCCTCATGTGTTTCCTGTTTCATTGTATTTAGATAGTAGTTGTAACAGCCAACATGATTACAGTTGAGGAATTTTCACAGTTTCCTCTCCAGATGTGGGAAAAGGTGCTGTCGAAGGTAAAGAAAGCAGTTGTTTTCATGGATGACAAGTGTGCAGAGGCTCTGCACTGGAGCGGAGGGGCTGCTGTATTATTGGAGGCTGGAGCCAGAAATGTCAAGCAGTTTTCAAGCTTCGAAGCCTGCGGTGTAAATGAGCCCAAAGCCGTATTTGTGGTGAGCACTTTGCTAAAGGGGAGAACTGTCGACATCATTAGAGACATCATATCTCTCAGTCACTTTCAGTATTGTGTTGTGATCACCACTGTTGCTCACTCCGTACACCTCCTTGCCAACAATGTCACGGCAGAAATGGAAGGTAACCCGGTGTTTGAGCAGTTTGAAGAAAAGCTCTGTGAGTGGATGGGAAACATGAACTACACTTCAGAAGTCATGCATGTGCCTGTGGTCTTCGCCCCTGTGTCACAGCAGCTGATCGTCATGCCAGCGTTTGCACACCTCTTTCCCCTTCTGTCACCAGACCTGGACTCAATAAATGCAAAACGACCCGAAAAGAAGAGATTTGTGAGCCTTAATGACACAGATATTCACGCTCTCCCTGCTGGATTGCAGATTGAAGTCAAATCCCTGGTTTCAGCATTGAGCTCAATGTTTGAAGCTACAGGTATGAAGGAGGAGAGCTTTGCTGTGGGTCCACTGAGTAGAATCATCGCAGGGGAATTGGCCAATCACCCTCAAGCAAAAAACCGTAGGAAGACTGCGCCTAATAAAGCATCAATCATCTTTATGGACCGGACAATGGATCTGACAGGTGATACCTACGTTAGAGAACTGTGATCATATCATGGATAAACTCATGGATAAACATTGTTAAGACTAAGAGTGTTCTAAAATCCTTATGAGTTTAGGTGTCAGCATGTGTTACTGTGCTTTATGAATTACAATATTGCTTATTTGCAGGGGCTGCTGGTCACCATGGCGACAACTTGGTTGAGAAGATTCTGACTGTGCTAAAACCTTTACCCGGCCATGTGACTGATGTGCAGGTGGACATGCTGGAACTGACAAGTCTACAGCAAACCTCTCACTCCCAGAACACTGTGGCTCCAGGCTGTCTTGCACAGACCCAGTGAGTGCATTTAATTTCTATACAGACATGTAATGTTTACTTACAGCTACAGCTCCTTCTTATCTTTCATTAAACACGCTCACTGTAGTTGTAGAGAAATGATTACACCATCACTGTTTTCCAAACAAAAGCATGTTTATTTGTTTTTAAGTATTAGAAATTAACAGGAAACTTTGGTAAACAAAGGTGGACTTATTGTTTTGTCCGCCATTGTAGGTCTCTTGTCATTATGATGCAACTGTCACAAAAATCTGAGCTGACCATCATAACTTTTGAACAAATATTTCTTTTCCTCATACAAAAACATTGAGATGAAGTTAAAACAATTACTAATAATTTTTGGTTCCTGAGTGAAGAAATATATTTATCACAAGTCACTTCACTTCTTTTGATGTTTGTTGAAATTAAAGTTGTGATTTGCTCTCACTGCTCACCTTTACTAGGTCAACGTATTCAGTTGCTTGTTAAACAAATGGCTAATCAGCCATTTACATGGTAGGAACTCATTACATGTAGCCATGTGCACAAGGTTAACTTGGTCATGGATTTAAGTTACTTTGAACATGGCATGGTTGTTGGTCTGAGTATTTCAGAAACTGCTGGTCTACTAGGATTTAACACACACACACACACACACACACACACAGCCAAACATCTTTAGGGTTTATGACACCAAGAATTAAGGCAGTACTGAGTGAAAAAGAAGGTCCAACCTGGTATGAGCAAAGTGAACCTGATTAAGTGGCCAAAAAGTTTAGTTTTAAAGCCAAACATCACATAACTATTTGGGCTCATTATTGGGCTCAAGTATAGCAGCAGAAGAAAAAAACAAAACTACATGTAGATCTTGCCCAACCCACTGGAACAGTGTTAGTCCAGTGGATACTGCCAGTAAAAAACAAACAAAATACAGATAAATATGTCATTAACTATCTGGCTCTATCCTACCACTCAAATAGAAAGTAGGAGAGGCTGCACATCTGCATGTGAATTACACGTATAGTTGGTCCAATATGCGCTGTGCAGTTTTTGTCCATAAAGCTGAAAATCACAGAGATATGTTGTTTTTATTTTAGTGTATATTAATTAATATTCAGTTACAAAAAGATGCCTCTTTTGTTTTGCATTGTTTTGTTATAAATATGATCATTAAACTTATGTCAGACTAATTGTACTATTCTTGTTTATTGAAATAATAATTACTTGCATTGAAGAATTAACCTTAATTAAAATACAGTCACAGTAATAGCAAATCTCTTTATTTAATTTATTTTTCTCTTTTTTTTTTTACTTTCAATATTTACCACAAAAAACTGACAAGTAGGACTGTATTTTTATATTATTTTGTCAGCATGCCATGTTATCTGTAAATGGCTCTATTAAGATTTCAGCTACATTACTATGGTAGTGTTTAAATGTGAAAAAAGTAAAAATCAGTCCTTTTGTCTTGCAGAGGTAAGCAGCTACTCTGGAATTTATTGGCTCCTTTAAAAGTGGAGGATTTTTTGTAAAAATCATAACCATCTGGAACTTTAGCCTCATAGCATAATTGCCAGAGGTTTTTGGAAATGATGATGCACTGGGAATCAGCAGTGATAAGAGGGTGAAGTTGGGTAGATATCAGAATTTGGCAGAATAATCCACAAAGCTAATTACACATGTTTGACTTGTCCCTCATTGTCATTTGGCAGTAAATAAAATTATGAAGCTTAATCCTTTTTTTTTTTTACTTTTAGAGAATAAAATGTTTGATGTTTGCCAAGACAGTTTTCTGTAAAATCACAGTACCAGTCAAAAGTTTGGACACACTTTCCCAATAAGTCCAATAGGAAAGTGTGTCCGAACATTTGACTAGTAGTGTACATAAAAACACTTTGCTATCATATAGCTGGTTTTAAAGGTCCTCCTGGGTAATATGAACTTAATCTCATCAACTTCTATTCTTATTATAGAAACATGCATCCAGCATTCTCACAGAGCTCATTGTTGGTGTTAAAGAAAGTCGCCTAACTTTACACCCTATGAATAAAAATAATAAACCACATTAAAGTAAAAGGGGAAAAAAGGGAGAAGTTGATCTGGGTTTAAACTTCTCCACCAGTGATGGCCCATTATGTAGACTTTCCATGTTCCTTGTCTTCCTCTTTCCTCTTGGGGATCCAGCTTCTTACCACATTGCAAACATGCTGGTCAGATTAATTGATGCTCTGCATGATCCCACGAGTTTCCCAGAATAAAACTCTTGTCTGCAACTTGTCAGCTTCTAAAATGTTATCCAGGTTGATATTAGTTACCAGGCCTTGGGCTTGGGGTTAGGAATAGGAGGGGCCCACCTTGCTTCACTCAGTGGGTTGGGTGGCAGAGACTAGCACTGGGAAGCAATGGTTTGGGTTTGGTGGAGTTTAGTACTCTGGTCTTGCAGGTAGCTGTTTTAGGCGCCTGTGGTGAGGCTGGTCTTCATGGCAAGAATGAGTCCTACATCATGTGTTCCACTTGGGCTTTGCTGCATTATGTGGTTGCAGGAGGAAAACACGGCCTGGGATTGGAAATGCAGTACGCCAGCTCATGGTAGTCTCACACGTCCCAGATATCCTCTGTCGATGCCCTCAGTGCATGTGTCCTCTACAGTATAATATGTTCTCAATTCAATTCAATTCAATTCAACTTTATTTATATAGCGTCAAATCACGGCAATGCCATCTCAAGACGCTTTCCAGACAGGAAAAAAAACCCAGTTCATAATAGCCTATATAAGCAAACCAACAGATTCTGAGCAATGGATCAGGTGTGTCTCGCCGTGTGACAGAACCTGCAAGAGGCTCACAACTTTTGCAAAATGATTCAAAGAGAAAAGTTTGCCTGTCTGATGTAGAAAAAAGGCCATGAGTGCATTTTCAGCAGAGAGCTCTCAGGAGAGACTGCTAGCTGAACAGAAGCAAGCTTTGCAATCATCATTCCACATCTTTTCACCAAACACAACCGGAGTCTCAAACACCTTCATCTCACAACATTCAGATGACTGATTCAGATACCGTGCGCAAGCGCTCGCAGGTGCTCAAACACAAACACACAGACAAAGTGAAGGGTAGCTGAGAGCAGCGAGCGAGCGAGCGATTACGACGGCTGTGCTTGTGTGTGTCTGATCGGGGCCAGCCGGATCAGCAGGAGTGTTATTGCCTGCGCTATCTCTGAGCAGATGGCCCAGTTGCGTCTTATCACTGGTGTTTAGGAGACTGAAGTACTGCCGAGGCAGAACAAGAAAGACCAGAGTTACCGCTATATTTAACAGCCTCAAAGTGCACAGCTCAACACTGACGCACTTTGTAGCAGCCAATGTTGAAGACAGGGCTGCAAAGCGTGCTTTTCTATGTTATAGTTGTCTGTAAAAGCACAACATTTGCAAAAGGGGCTCTTCCAGTTGCATGATGTGAAGTGTTCACAGCAGTAGACCCTGCTGGTGTGACCCGGTGGTGTGATTGTCTAATGAGTTCCCTCCCGCTGCATGTTTATGCACCTGTGGTTTTCTGAGCTATTTTTAGCCTGGACCACGGCATGTTTTGATTGGTTTAATTATGTGAACCATCTCAAACCTTTAAGTATTAGGTGTGGAGTTAGTTCAGACCTTGTTGTATGATACATATCCTTCAGTAATTCCAGGATATTTTTTTTAGATTACTGTGTCTTAAACATTCTGTGGGTGGTTGTTGACTCTAGCTCCACCAGCGAGACCCCACATGTACTTTGAAATTACTGTTATATTGTCTTTCATAAGCTGCTGAAAATATTCCATATCCTACAACCTGACTTTCACTCTGTGGTCGCGGTGATTATGCCAGGGAGAAAGTAGACTTTGTGTGTGTTAGTTTGATTGGACATCCACACATTTTCACTCTGGAGACTTTTTTTTTTGTTGTTATTCCACTCCTGAACGATGGCATTCGTCTTCCTCCATTAAATGGTTCCAGGATGTGCTTTTCCTTATGAGTAAAAAGATGTTGTGGAAAGCGGCAGGAGAAATGTGTGTGTGTGTGTCTTTGTGGTGAAGCACCTTCCAGCCCAGTCTGTGTAATTTGCTGTGCTTGGCTTCACAGCCCTTTTTGATCTCGAGCGAGACATGTGAACCCCACTGGCAGAGGGCACAGAGTTTTCCCTCAGTCTCCAACCGAAACCTGCTTTCTAGTCGTCATTTCGCCGCCTCGGACCTTGATGCTGCGGTGGGAGCGTGTGCAGTGTGGGCGAACCGGCGTACGGGTGGCCAGGGGGACTCTTGGTCTGCCTCAGGGGCTGCTGAGATTGTGCCAGGCGGAGAAAGCAACCGCACCCTGCCATGTGAAAACACTGCAAGGCTGCAGTCTCCTGAAATTTGCCCTGCACATCCTGTGCACACACCACCACGAAGGGGAGGGAACACACCTATTTCTGTCTCAGCTGGGAAATATGAGCATGAATAAAGCAGCCATGCATTGTGATTTGAGTCGAGGCTGTTTTGGAAAGTTAACAAAAGCAGGAGATAAATTAAAGTCCGGAGAGCAAATGAAAGACAGATGAGGGTAGCTAGCCCTGTTTTTACTTCACCAAGAAAAGCACAGGAAGAGGAAAACTTGCTGTTTCATGCCGAGGGTTCCTTTCAGAGGGCAGACTGTTTTCCCATTCTGTTCTCAGACGTAGAACAATGACACTCACAGCCAAGTGGAGGGATTCAGACACAACTTTACTCTGTCATTACAGCGTATATCATGACTTGCCATACAGCACTGCAATTAGTGTCACATGTAGCAGGAGGTTTGCTGTTATTGGGAATGTAGAGCTGTTGTGCTGTGTAACACAGAATGCAGATTCAGACCAAACATAAGCTTTTTGTTTTTCCTATCGCGACTAAAGCTCATAATATTTTATTTTACAGTAAGTGGGTTTCCATGTTCCACTGCCACCATGAACCTGCAGCAGATGACAAATGTTTGTGGTAGGACCACTTTAAAGGGTGGATGCTGAAAGTGAAAAGGCCATAATGAACGTTTTAATACACCAGTATGAAGCACAGCATCGCCGATTAGAATAGAAGAGTGGAGCAAACTATCACTTTCTATTTAATGGACTAGAGTGGCATGTGTTGTACTCCATTTCATGTAGAAAACATGTCATATCTAAGAGAAATAAGGCTGTTTAACATTTAAACATTTGTTTAAAAAGCAGCTTTTCTTTGCTTCAGTATCGGCGTGACTCACAGATCAGATATCGGGCTGAATTCTATTGATCCACAGAGTGGCCTCAGGTGGCCGGTGTTATTCAGTTTAAGCCAAACAAATGATATGTTTATTGAATATTTAGGTTTGAACTTGTGTATATAAAAAGTGATATAATTTATTGTTTTATGCACAGTTTCTAGTTGTTCCCATGCACCTGCACTGGCAGGTCTGACGGAGAGGGAGCTGCCTTCCCTAATTCAGAATGTCAATAATTTGGATGTATTTTAGTCTGGAAACATGAAAAAGCAAACCCACAGCTTCAAATGTTTGTAGAGTCAAGGTTTCCAGGTTGCCAAGGTAAAACATTGTTTATTCGCTGAAGTGTTCCAGCAGAGTGTTAAACATCCAGCAAACCAGGTGAAAACTGAAGGGGTTAGCCCACAGAGAAGTAGCTCCAGTTCATCATTCTGGCCAGTCAGTTCCTAACGTTAAGGAAAATTCTGGAAAAGTTGGCTTTCTGAAATGTCGTAATCCCATGTGACACCTCGACTCACACAAAGAAGGTGAAGGAAGATGTTGGAATCTCAACTCTGATGAATTTCTTTAAAATATTGTGGAAATAAACCAGTCTGAGCGTCTCTACCAACTGGTTTTGGAAGGTAAAACCCAAACTAAGTGTTTGTTATAACACTACTGTTTCAAATTTCACACATTTCACTGTTGTTACAGCATTATTAACTTCTTTCCAACGTCTCAACTATCTGCTAAAAAAAACATTTGTTCTGTTTATCCTTGTCCAAAACAGTAAAGCAGAGAGAAGCATTTTTCTCTGGTCTTTTTTTTTTTTTTTAGTGTGAAAGGTAAAGGGTTAAAAAAGCAGTTGTTACAGCTTAAATTGTGACTAACTTTGTTTTTATGAATTTATGAAGCAACTTCAAAGATTGCTTTTTTAATTATTTTAGAAGGTTTTTCTTATAAATAATGTGGAAAACATTTAATCTGGATTAACAGAGTTTTATCAGTTGCTCTCATTAAAAAGTGATGTGTGGTTTTCTACAGCCTAATGAAACTTTACACAGTAATAACAGCAATAATGACCATAATCACAACAATGTTTATATAAACTGATTTGGCATCGGAAAATATCTCTATCGGTCGATGTCCAAATTTCAGATATTGTGTCCAAACCTCAAAGAAGAGGATCGGTGTATCTTTATTCCCAGTAGTTGGTCAAAGGTCAGGAAATGGCATGACGATGTGGAATCTACCCATCGCAGCCAGCTAAATGTCCGCTAAAGAAGTTTAAGAAAAATAAACAATGCAAATCATCCAAAGTTCTTGCAAAATGCACCAAAACTTGAGTGTAAAATCGATATACCGTATATGAAAGATGAACGGAGCCTCCGACGGTTAAAAGTGAAGCCTATGCGGAAGTGCATAAAACTGCTGTTTCCCCTTCATCTGCTAGGGGCTGGCTCCAAAACCATAGACTCCCATGTTAAAAAGACCAACTTCACAGCAGAAATAAACATGTTTACAGCCGGGTTCAAAAATCCATTTTAGGTTTAATAGGTCAGGTTTACCTTCATGACAACTCTGGGGGGAGTAAATTTTTTTCGTTTAAAGTAATTTAATCTCGAAGTTCGGCATATTTAGGGGCGTGTCCTTTTGATTGACAGGTACCAATCTCCTGCTTCAAGTCAGAAGAACGTACAACAACCACAATTTTTAGCAGATTAACAACGTGACTTAGATTTAGCCCACTTACCTCCGTTAGCTGGTTAGCTCCTGACATAACCAGGTTAGCTCGGTTAGCTCTTAGCTACAGAAAGCTCAGAGTTCGCTCGATGTCAATCATCCACCATGATGCTCACGACCCCCCTCTCAGCTCCACCTCTTTGCCCATATATGTACTTTCCGGGTGCGACGATGCACATGCCTCTTCCAAGATGGCGATCGTAGGAACCGCCCACCGAGCTTCAATTCAGCTCTTTAGAAACCAATGGGTGAAGTCACGGAAGCTACATCCATCTTTTATATACAGTCGATGGTAAAATCCTGTTCTAGTCCTCACTTATCTGCAAGTTTTTTCTGTCTGAAGTTAAAAGGATCAACATCCATCCATCCTTTACATTTCATACATTCATTCAAATCAAAGCCAGTGGAGGCTTGAAAGGACTGGAGTCTATCCCAGCTGCCATAAAACAGGGTACACCCTGGATGGGTTTCCAGTCCATCACAGGATAATAATATTGCCACCAGTACACAATTGAGTTTCGATTAGTTTCCTAATTATTAACCTAGCCATCAGGGAATTTACCAACAGAACCAAGCTGAGTGAATTCAATCCACAACAAAAAGTTAGTTTGTTAAGTTATTATTTACCGATAGCAATAGCAAATGGGTTTGTTTTTCTTTTCTGTATTCTGTCCAGGTGTTTGTGTTTTGTTCTGCAGCATCTTCACTCTTCTTTTTAAAGCTGTGTCTTTGCAGATGCTGTAGTTTTCTTTGTAGCATATAGCACTATGCGTCTTTTTTAAACCAACTTCATTATGAAGAAAGTTGGCTTTAGATTCAGCTGTTGGAGAGTGATGTGATAAAAAGCAGCATATGTCAGCTCCTGGGTTCACTACAGCTTCTTTCAGCTGAGTATTATTGCCAAGCTCAGATCCAAAGTGTCTAAACAAGATTATGAGACGATCATTCATGCATTTGTGTCCTCATGGTGAGACTACTACAACTGCTGCTTCACCTGCCTTAACAAGGAAGCTTTTGCGCGTCTGAAACTCAGCTGCGAGGTTTTTGAGCAGCACCAGCAGGAGAGCCCATGTCACACCCATGTTGAAGTCTCCACACTTGCTTCTGGTAGAGTTTCGTATTGGATAAAACCTTGATACTAACTTTCCGGGGAGACCGATCTTTTAAAGTTGTTGCTCCCCGTCTTTGGAATGCGCTCCCCCAGGATCGGCGCTCTCTGGACTCAGTAGACGCCTTTAAAAACCTCTTCAAGACATATTTGTTTGAGCAAGCATCTTAGTTCCAAGTAGACCCAGTGGTGCTTCTGGTCTGGATTTATATTGTGTGTCCCTATATGTGGTGTGTTTTATTGTTGTGAAGAACTTTGTGACTTTGTGTCTGTGAAAAGTGTTATACTTACTTACAGTGTGCACAAAAAAGATCAGCTTTAGGAAGGTTCACCTACTTTCCTGCTGTCGCTCTGTGGAGAGTTTGCCCCAGCCAGGTGAGACATTTTACAAAGGTGCACATGAAGGGGCACTCCCTCTGCACATGTTCCTGGTCTGCGGGGAAATTAATCACCTGCATCCAGTCAGAATGTGTCCTGTTAGAAGAGAGTGTTAGAGTTATAGACGGGGAAAATTGGTTTTTCATCTCAAGGGAGAAAGGAAGTCAGTGTTGTGTCTTTTATCACAGCAAATAGAGTGAAGATACTAAACTACTCATAGTGAAGCTCTCTCAGGAATGTCCTGTTACCCTTTCACACAGAGGAACAGATTCTCAGTCTGAGATGTGATTTAATATTTAATCTGCCTGATTTTATCCATATTTTTCTAGCTGCTGATACTTTTTGCAGATGAATTTCATATCAGTGGAAGTATCTCATTTAGAGATTCGTCTGTATCAGTGGGCTGAAGAGTGTCTCATTCACTGCCCACCTCAGCTCCCTCTTTCACTGTAGAAACTTTCTCCAGCTGAAACCCTCAGTACATAAATCAAGTAGATTACTTTCACCTGAACAGCTTGTACTCCGTGTTCCCATCAAGACTAAGATAACATAACCTATTCTGTCTCGTATGCGGTCTCTCTGCCCGGTGGTTGGACTCTCCCTGCAGAGCACAGTTTCTGTTTTTGGAAGAGATGGGTGTAGATTTATTCATCAAGTTGCTAAAATGACCCCAAAGATGGTTCTTTACATCCTCCAACCCCTCTTCTTCAAAGGGTACGCACTGCTGACTTTCAGCTGAAACGGTAAAATAGCCAAGAGACATGAGAGGAGGAAGAAGATGACTTCTTCACTCCCCAATCCTGATCCCTTTTCTTTTCTTCCATCCACACTGCAGGGAAGCTGCTAACTATAGTTCTCCATTGTTTCATACAAGCATTTAAACCCATAAAGACACAACCCATGAAAAAATGTTAAGATACGTCAATATTTTTTAATTTGACATCTTTATTTACTCCTTTAAGAAAAATGTAAAATAAAAAAGTACCACATTTTTTTAGGGATATTTATCCTTTATAACCATGTGATATGTAAAAAAAATTATCATACTGTAGTCGTCTGCTTTCTGGTGTCTATTAAGGAGCAGAAGACAAGAATCAGCTTGTCTTCAGAAGGATTCTGAGCAATGATTGTATCATAAAGTGATGACCGATGTCTCAGACACTATGCGTCGTATATGTCACACTGGGTTCTTATGGGTTAAAGATGGATATAGACCAGTAATTTGAACGCTTTCTTAGTAAGTGTTACTTAATATATTTAACACCATCACACTGAATTTTTCGGGGGCTTTACCTGGTATTGTGCAGGAAATTTAAAGCACCTGTGGTGCAAGCATCAGAGATGGGGAGCAGACTACAAATGTCTGGTAAAATCACTCCTTTATGATCACACATCTACAGTTTTCTTTGTTTTGTTTTCTTCTTTTTCCTTTTAGCACTCAAGTGCCAGAGCACCCCACACTGGGACAACATCCCTTGAGGATATTTATCGAACTTGCATCAGCTTACTTTGAAGCCGCAGGATTCTTGCGTAAGCCGCTGTACTCTCGAAAACCTGCAAACAGTTTGAAATGTATAAATAAAAAAATACATGTATTTGTGAAAATATTTTGCCTAAATGGTCATATTTAGAAAATAAAAGAGTAAATTATTGTATCCACCGAACTTCCCCCTCAGCGAATGGAAACTGGGCCTTATGATCTCCTTTTTTGATGCACCTCTACGTTTGCTTCCTCACGTTCTGCAGAACTCCTCTCCTTCCTCTTCGCTGCACAAACTCCTTGGGTCATTTGTCCCTCTTGCCAGAACACACAGACACTCAAGGCCAGGTCTGGTTTTGCTCCACCGTCCTCCCTTTCTCTCTCATGATCTGTTCTGTGCTCCATGAAGATGTTTACAGGAAACCAACAGTTTTTTTTTCCTTGTTAAATACCCTCCATAAATTAACTCACCAATAGGCTAAGCTGATTGGTCACACTAATGCAGTATTAGGCTGCATAGTCGGTCTTGAAATTAAGCTACTTCACCTACTCGCCCTTCCAGCAAGGGACTGGTATGTTTTACTTGCCCAGTAGCCAAAGCTGACTGTTCCGGGATGGTAAGCTGAGGGGGGATTTGTTCAGCTAAAATGAATGAAATAAAGTAAGCATTAGCAATCTGGGCAGCTGTCAGGTCAGTAAGGTTTCATCTGTACAGCACCAACATTGTTCAGCTACATGGAGAGAAATAGGCTGTAATGAACAAAGTTAACAGAATTATACAAGTTGGATTTTTATGGAGAGCATGTCCTGCTGAGGATTCATCTGGTGCAGCAGTCACAGCAGTGGATCTGTTAATTCCAGCTGTCTCTGGTTAAACCTTCAGGTAAAAAAATAAGGCGGATGTCGATGGTGATCCTTAACTCTCCACGACTGTTATGAAGTCACCTGATCTCCTTGGTACATCACTGGCTTTATACAAAATTAATTCAGTGTGTAACTCTTATAGATATGTGCAGATACAGTCCCTTACCACCTCAGTTAGTGGAAGTTCGTCCTTCAAATATTCACCTTTTGACCCAAATACTGATGAGTTTTATTAGCCGCATAGCCAAGATTACTTTTCACAAGTAGAGGAAAATAGATGATTTGATAACATAAAGGATTGAATGACTAAATAATCATGAGAAAAATCATTTGTACTGCCGTAAAAAGGAGGATTAAACTTATCGATAGTTTAATCAATAAGTCTCAAAATAACATTTTAACATTATAAATCCTAATTAAGCTGTTGCTGTGTTTGAGACTGAAAAATAAAAGTGTGACAACGGCAGACTTTGATTCATCAGTCATGAAAACAGATTGTTTGAATTGTGCAAGTTTTGTTAGATTAAATATTTAATATTTGTTTGTTGTTGTCTTTCTTGTTGGTTTTCTTTTTTCCTGATCAAAGTGCTCAGAGGTGAAATTTAAAAACTGCAGGCGACACATATTAAATATTTTGATCACCTTTCAGTTATGGACAAAGTAATGACATTGGTTGTTAAGTAGTGGTGGGAAAATCGAATTGAAAAATTGAAAATCGGGATTTTTTTGCTTCACAATTTTAAAATCGATTTTTTGGCAAAAGAATCCTTTTTTTTTTTTTTTTTCTTTTCAAATAAATGAAAATAATTTTTATTGTTTTTATTGATCCTTTACTGGTCTTTTTGGGCATTATAGCAGCAGAATGATGGTCTGGCTACTGTATTGTTTTTTCCCAATTGAAATCAAGAAAAATGAAAAAAAAAGTTTTATACATTTATTTTGTTTTTAATCTACAAAAGTCATCAATATCAAAGAATTGTGAGAATTAAAATCGAATCGGCACCCAAAAATCGAATCGAATCGGGACAAAAGCATATCATCACAGCCCTATTGTTAAGCCTGGCAAGTCTGTTAATCCCAGTGATATCTGGTAAAAGTTTAAAAAACCATTAGGTAAAAAAGGTGCTGTTTGTTGGTGGTGATCCTCAACATTACATTAAATCCATCTTCCTTCAGTTGTTCCTGAAACTGAAAGTAAGTTACCCAGTAATCTCGGCTTACTTGATGTAAGTTATTGACGATACGGTACTCTTATAAATCTCCACTTCTCTAACATCTTCAGTAAGAGGTCCATTAGTTGGCCCCTCAGTCCACACATTATAAATCAAATGGTCTGAACTGGTGGTGTGCAGCTTTCTAAACATCTGCCGTGCTGCAGATGTTTGCAGAGCTGCCTTCGTCTTTGCAAAATGAACCCAAGTTTTTTAAGTAAGCAGCCCAAACTTCAAGGCAAGATGCATCCCCAACCGTCACTTACATGACTAGCTAACATTGGTTTGTGTGGTGCATTGTGGTAGGCTTATCTTTCACATCTCATTGCCAGGAGTAGGGTCACACTTTACTTGCCTTCATGCTCACTCCTCTCCTCTGCATCATGGAGCTTTTTCAGACAACCAATGAAAATCCTTCATGAGAAAATCATTGGAAAAACTGTTTAACACTGTTGTGTACCATGCATAACATGTTTACACCTTCATCTTTAGATAACTTTAACTCTGACTTTAAAGACTGAGATATTATTTTTCTACTGTTTTTTGTTAGTTATGTTTACCAAATCAACTCAGATATTATGTTTAACTTCTTAATAGATTTAGTAACGATGGCATTGTTTTAGCGTCAGCCATTTTTATGTCTTTCTTTTACAGGAAAGACATAATGTGGTCCTTTCCTTTTACAGGAAAGGGCCACAAATAAAATTTATTTTTATTTGTGGCCCTGAAACCTTTCACAAATTCTTTCCTCCACTGAAACTGATCACGGTTTTTCACATGTAATCTAATGTACACATCCTGAAGTTACCTTTTCAGGATGAAAATACTTAAAAGGAAATATTAGAACAATGTTTTGATTGACTTATGAGGAGTTATAAGGATACTTCCATGAAACAAGACAGTTATTTTGCTTGTATTAATGTACTGAGAATTACCTGCTACATTTCATTCACATTATTGACATCGTTCACATGTTGTGAGAGAAGCAGCAGCTTGTATATCGGTCTACAAACTACAGAAATATTTCAACTTCTTAACCTAATCTAAGCCAACTGGGCGAAGTGACCATTCACAGGTTGTATGCGTAAGCCGAATGACTCACTGCTGAATCATGTCATGAACACAGATCGCTACAGTGCAAACTTACTCTGTGTGGAAGACAGACTCATATTGAATAAATAAACTTGAAGGGGTTTTGAAGGGGCTTCAGGATGGGGAGTAAATTGAAGAAATCATGAGTCAAAAAATTTTTAGCCATTTTTTTCTTCTGCCTCATCCACTTCCAGGAATACTGCCCCGCTCTCCCCCCCGCATCCCCCCCCCCCCCACTCTCCCCCACTTCTCACTCCAAGCCCCTAATGATCTCAACCTGGTAGGTGGCACTTAATAAGCACACATGTGTTCATTTGTTAGCGTAGTAAACACATTGTCCTTTTTAAACTCTTACTTTTGATTCTTAACTGCCTTTTAATGGTTGTCACTCATTAGTGAGCTTTAGTTTGTCTACTCTCTCCAAACACACCCGCTCAGCACGCCATAGCAAACCAGAGAAGACGTCCACCATGGTGAGCGCAAGTCAAGTGCAAGAGTGCCCCCTTCAGTTTGCATTAGACCAGTTTTGTTTTTTTCACTCTTTTTGTCTCATTAATGAGGCCCACTCTGCTCTCCACACTCAACCACGCAGATAACCGAGCACACACACACACACACACCCCAGATTCCCACACCGCCCACCCGCCCCTGTTCCATAGTAGAGTTGTTACTCAACAAGGTTTCTGGCTGGTTATGGAGCCTGTCTCACACCCTGCCAATATAAACCCAGCTCACACCCCCACCTTTGTCTGACCAAATGGACCAGAGAAGGCAACAAGGGATTGGGGTTGGAGAAGGAAAAGGGGGGTTGGGTGGGCAAAAAGCCAAATGAGAACCATATTTCATCCACACTTTTCTGAAACCCCCCTCCAGCTTCCCAGAACACAGACAGATATGCAAGGCGGCGTGCAAACACAGAGAAATACATGTATCGGCGTCCTCAGACACGAACCCACTCGGTGCTGCTTGCATGTGGCCCGGTCAAGTCACAATACTGGTATTTCAGCCCTTGCAAGCATGTGGGATTCATGAGTTGTGTAATTGTAATCATTTTAATACATCATCAGCTGTATGGGAGGTGTTTTTCTAGAAGATATAGAGGCGTTTTCCTGAAATGGCCCCCAGTCATTGCTCTTGACCATTTGCTGGATTTCGCTTCGTTTTTAGGGTTTATTCATAACCTGAGCAAACACTCATTAAAAACCGGATTTATTTTCTTGTTAACAGACATCAATCTTAAGGTAAAACCAAACTCGTCCTGCGTTGGGATTGCAGCAGGTCTTAGTGTCTAGTGTGAAGATGGCGGGCGTCCCAGTATGAGCCCCACTCCTCCCCAGCTAGCTCCAGCCCAAGGTCTGGAACAGATTACATCTGATATTAAACACATGGCAGCAGTTAGAAAGGAGAAAAGGCGAGAGAAGAAAAATGCTTAAAAAAAAAAAAAAAAAAAAGACAAGAAAGAAAAGAAAAACAGTGAATTTGTCAAAGACATCCCTCCTAACTGCCCCCTCTCTCTTTCTGTCTTTTACTTCTTTTGTCTCTTTTCCCTCGTTGGAGCGCAGACGTCATGTCCACTTGTCTGTCTAGCAGTCAGAAAGCAACGTCAGGGATTTGAGCTTTGTTTGCCCTTTTAACCAATCACTAAACTACAAGTGTCTTTTAATAGAGAAATAATTATGAAAGGAGACCAATTAAGACGAGACATAAAATCTGTATGAAGCTTGAAGTCTGATCCAGAGGGCACTTTCTACAAAAACTGCCATTATCTGCCATTTTTAATGACGATGAAGCTGTTTCTTACCACATTTGATTCTTCTGCACTTGAAGCTGTTTCTGCTGGCAGCAGATGGTAATAGTCTAACACACGAGCCTTGTCGGCACTCTCCCATTAGAGATGTGGATCAGTGCATTTTGTAACCTAGCAAATAATGAGATGAGGGACTGAGATGTGCCCCTACGATGGTACCTCGAAGAGCCTCAGTCTGCAGGCTCTGATGTACAGACAGCAGTGTCCTGAGGAATGTTGGCACACACACACACACGTTTTAGGTGGATTCAGAACATTCCTAATGTTCCCTCTGCTAATTTCCCCTTTTTCCTGTGAGGTGTCCCACCGGGGAGTCTTCAGTCTCCTCTCCGAGCTGCCACACTCTATCAGCGAAACAAGCGTTCAGTCACATCCGTGCTGTCCTTTCATGTTTGTACTCAGAGGTTTGTGTAATCTGAATAAACAAACAGGAAAAGCAACAGTTGCTCAGGCTGTTTGTACTAAATATCAACCTCTACAATTTTTTTTTTTTCTTTTATTTCCTCTTAGGGACCAAACTCACCTCTTTGATCATTCTACCCTTCAGGCCAGCGGCAGCAAGGTCATTGTGGGAGGTGATGCTGACCGGTAAACATAAAGACGGGGTGATGGAGGTTCGTCGGCACCTGGTGGAGGCAGCCAGCAAGGAGAAGCTGCCAGTGAAGATGAGTATGGGTAAGACGCCACAGATGCATAAAGCATAAAGCAAATTCATTCAATACACTGAAGATTAAAGCCAAACATGACTGCATCGCATGCAGACGTTTCTCTGCCTGAGGAGAAGCATGCGTTGGTGTTGCAGCGTGTTGGAGCGGGACAACAGCGCCTCCTACTGGCATCCAGCCTCTCCGCATCGCCAGATATTTGCCCATGTGGCCACAGAGGAAATCTGAACCACATGTTGGCTGCGTGACACACACTCGCACAAACACACACGCTCCCCCCCCTTACACACACGCTGCTTTCTCCTCCTCCCCTCCCCCCCCCCCCCCCCCCCCCCCCCCAAAACGTTTTGTTGTTCGTTAATGAAGCAAAAGGGGGCCGAAGCAGCGAGGGATAAAAATATGTGAAGGCACGCAAAAAAAATCCAGCTGTCACACGCACTAGTCTGCGCTGCCCTCGTGCACGCTCACCTTTATGCTGCCCTCTTACTCACAGACCTAATGGGTGTAGTACACACTTGCATACAGGCGTAATATGCAGGTTAACATCTGGCAGAGAGGGGAGTTTTTCAAGGGAGGGGTGGTGTGGTCCCTCAGCTCCTATAATCTGTAAAGTAAAGACGGTCCTCTCGTTGCAGGCAGGTTGTAATGTGTTGGAGGTCACACACTCTGGTAGAAGCACACACCCAAGCTGTCATGCATTTAAATCTTTGCATTGTAGTTTCTATCTCGTCATTTGTGATTTAAAAACACCTGAAGATCTTCTGGTCCTCGATGGCAGCTCGCTTCTGGATTCATTTAGATGAAGTTTTGATGGTTAAAGGAAGATTTAATATAGGTGTGGCTTAAAAGCAGCTCCTGTCCTCTGAGTAACACTCGTTGGGAGAGAAAGAAAATGGGGAAAAAAGCAAGGAGAGAAGCGGGTACTGTAAGACACCCCTCACACACTGAACATCTGCACCCTACTGGCAGAGGACCAGAGAGACAAGAAGTTCTTCTGTCACATCGGAGCGCGTCCTCACTCTGGTAGGTTTTTGTTCATCAGTACAGAAAGCAGCGTATCAGTGGACAACAGGCCCGCCGTTCTCACACACTCCCAGACCCAACTTGGCTTCTCAACAGGATAAGATCATCCAGAGAGAGGCAGAGAAAATAATCCATTTCTCAGAGCTTGAGTTCTCATAACACAAAGGGATGATGAAACTCGCTTTGTGTGTGTTTATGTGTGTGTGTGTGTGTGTGTATGTGGACATGTACAGTATGAGGCGGTCCACTGTTTATTTTAAATGTTTTTGCTTTTAACGGGGAATTAGTTTGACGGCTTCGGTTTCCTTGTCCATAAACACGCGTCTGTGCGTGTGTATGTATGCATGCATGCATATGTGTGTGTCACGATTGCACAGTTTGTGTTCTTACAGTGCGACCTGATACTGGAGTGTAAATGAGATGTGTTGACAGTGCCTTTCTTCCTGTGGTGCAGGATGAGCTTTCAACAGCACGGATGAGCCAGTTTCAGGCAGATTAACGATTGTAATCATCTGGAGAAATGGCTGAGAGACGGTGATGGGAATGAATGTATTGTCACTGGTTTCAGTTTACTATGTGCAGAAAGTTTCAGTCTAAAAGGTTCTTCATTTATTGATAAACATTTTTAATCATTTAAACTTTGTCTAGCTGAAAGGTCTATTTTATATTAAATGGAGTGTAAAGGAGAATTAAATATGAGGAAAACAATCAGTGATGAAAAACCATGGAGGCTAAGTCAAGTTTATTTATTAGCGTTCAAAGTGTTGCACAATTTAAAAAGATATTGATGTAAAAGGGAAGGCAGTTCCACAGAAAAACATGTCAAGTCTTTGTTAAAACCTGGCTCTCAGGTCAGTCATACTTCTGACCAGTGGATGTCAGAGCTCTGGAAAGAGTGGTTCCACTTAAAAGGTTGGAAACAATGGCTGAGAAGCGAAACACTCATTTACATTTTACAAATCACATTGACAAGTTTGAAAGCAAAATTCCTTCAGAAAACCCATTTGTATTTTCAAAACAAATGTGTATTTCACAAAAAATACATTTGCAAATGTGAAAAGAAATTTAGATTGTAGGAAACAAAAAGACCAAACAAATCTACAAGAGTTAAAACGCAAAAACAGTTGCCTAGCAAAGGAACAAGAGGCGGCTCTTAATAGAAAGTAAATGTCCTAAATACCAGAAGTGACGCGGTGATGACCTTCTCTGTAGTTCAAATGATCAGCTACATGCAGGAAGGAAAAGGAAGAACTGCACAGAACAGGTTTAATAAGTCTGCATGAAGAACAAAGAGGTGTAAACCGGCTTAAGACGACTGCAAAAAGCCAAAACATTGTTCAGTCCTTCATGACGCCGGTCATGTCTCTTTACTCATTTGTTTGGATTTTTGTGTTTGTGTTTTACGTATTCTAGATTTGTCTCAGCACTTTTGATTTGTTTCGTACTATTTACGTTCTAAAAGTAGTTTTGTTTTCTAAACACGTCCAGTGAGGCAGCAATGTTCAGTGACGTCTGTCTGTCCAGTCTGTTAGCAACATGACTAAATATGCCATAGATGGACTTTGATTACATTTTTAAGAAATGTGATTATGTGGGTGGTCCAGATCACCTAATATTTCCAGGAATTTTTTTAAAGGATTCTTTAGTATTGGGATGATTTTGCTATTACAGCTTCTAACTCAACAGATAATTCCCGGAATTATTAGCCAAATAGTAATAATAATAATAATGATATTAAAATAAAAAATACAAAATGACATGGTAGATGTTAAATACTCTTACAGCTAACCCAGACTGCATCCATTAGAGAAAATGTGAATTTTTTTTAATAACTTCTACATTATTCTAGCCATTTGCTTTATCTCTGTGTATTAGAGCATGTTTCTAGGGTCGTGGAAGTAATCTATCCAGGTGATGGAGACAGATGGTGATATTAACTTGAAATATAGATAAAGATGTTGGCATGTTCATGGTAACTGGGTGGGCTAATGGTCCTCTCGGGTGTTTTTCAGGTGAGGGATTGCACTCTGAGTGCTTCTAGTTTGTTTGTGTTTTTTTTGTTGTTTTTTTTTAAAAATGTAAATGTAGTTCGTACAGCTCAGCCGGCTGACCTGTCAAGCGTGTTACAAATGAAAAATAAAATCCTTAAAATCCACTCTCAAATGAACTGGGAACTAGTGCAAAAGCAACTAAAATCACCTCATGATCATGTTTGGTGAGGCATGTTAAGAGTCGAGCAGCTGCATTCTGAGCAAGTTACAGGTGAGACAGCAGACTGACTCAAACCTACACAAAGACTCACTGACGTCAAGTCTCAGCGAGATGAAAGCATGACTCACCTTCTCAGTTAGAAAACTGGAGGAAGGGTGTTCTGTGTGTTCTTAACCATTAGATTTTCTGCTCAGAAACAGAAATAAAGAAGTGTCAAAAAAGGTCAGTGGTATTCTATCAGTGGTCTTACAAATACTTGTGCAGCCTGAGTGAGACCACTCCTGCCTAACTGGGTTTGCTGGAGCTAATGGAGACATGTTCTGCCTGTCTCCAGCTGCTGCTTTCAGAATAATAACATCTGTACCAAAAGGTTGTGTCAAAGCGTACATTTTGGTAAGAATACAACAAAGGTGTAGCATTAACAGTTAAAAAATATTGTGCCTTCGTTGTTCTAAAATGGGATAAGTTTGGAACCACCAGCACAATTCCTGGATCTGACTGGTTGGTCAAAATGAAAGGTCATGGTTTAAACAAAGACCCTGCTTTCTTTGGACCATTTAATAGTGGAACTTTACTGAAGGATTACTTCTCTTCACTAAAAGACACATGACATCTTCCTTAGTTCCCCAAAATACATCTAAATGACTCATGATTAAATATGAAACTGTGTAGTCATTAATCCCAACAGTGCATGTGGAGAAACCAGTCCCCGAGCATCCCTCAAACATCTATTCTTACATCAAAATATGACTGTGGCTGCATCATTTCTTGGGCAAGGAAATAAAGATGAGCAAGAATAGAGCCGATGACTGAAGCAAACACCTGGTATGAAAAAGATTTCCAGAGTACCGAGGATCTTGGGCTCAGTCAGTAGTTAAAAACAAGGTCACACCCCAAATGGAACCACTCCCAAATGAAAAACTTGAGAGTTCAGTAAATCTTTGAAATCCTAAAGTGACCCACCCAAAATTCAAATTTTGATCTTGTGCAGTCTTTTAAGTCAGACCTGAAAATGGCTGTGCACTTACACTCCCTATTTGACCTCATGGAGCTTTAAGTTTTCTCCCAAAAAGAAAGATATTTCCAGTAAAATGTTCCAGTAAGCCCTGAAGCTGCCAAAAGTGTTGAGTTTAAACTCTCTGTCAGGTTGTTTGTGCTTTGTCTTTAAGGAGAGATGTACATGGATTGATAAGGAAAAACAGTAAGGCTAATTTAAGATAACTGTTACTTAAAGAAAAACAACAACAAACACTTAAGTCCTAACTTGAATGTATTATTAAACATTTTATGTTTTTTGTCAGTGAATGCAGTTTAATAATTTATCAAAACAAACAATCATTTAGAAACTGAAGAGATTGCTAATTACAGTTTGTCTCCATATTAATAGCCTTTTATACTGGTAATTGATCACACTGCTGTGCCTTTATGAATCAACATAGTTGCCATTTCCATTTAATAGATTGACATTAAATTTAGCCCATTTACATAACCCGAACTCAATATTTTATTTTTACTTTTTCCTGATTTTTACTTTTTCTGTTTAGCTGCACTCTACATTTCATCCTACATCAGTAGCTTAATTGTTAGCATTGTATTTAAAAAACATAGCACCTCACAGTATTATTCTCATCATATGTTAGCGTGCTAACTTTTACTTTTAGTTTGAAACAACATTATCCCATTAAGCATATCATGTTTACAGCTAGCACACTATTTTGAGTCATGCTCATAGACGTACATATATTATGCCTATGGTCATGCTAGCTTGAGCTAGCATGAGTGTTGGTTATCCTTTTTTCTTAGCATGCTAACATTTCCTTTCAGTCCAGAACAACATTAGCTATTAAGTGCACCCTGCTAGCCATTAGCTAGCTTCTCCTTACATGGTTGTGGGCTTCTTGCCTTATTGTGTTTATGCAAAACAAAGCACCCTTAAGCTAATGAAATGTGCTAAATCATTCGTAATAAAACACAAAGGAGTTGGAAACCCTCTTTGACTTTGTGACCCTGCCATATTTTAGCCACATGTGTATAGTTTTTTTCATAGCAGATGCATTCATTTATTCATTCATTAATTTTTTTAACCGCTTAGTCCAATTAAAGCTTTAGTTGGTAATCTTGCTCAGAGGCATTTTTATTAACTCTGGCTGAAGTGGTTCCTGATAGCAGTTTGTACATTTTGTAATTATGAACAATAAGAAATATAGTTAGACCCCTCAGTTTAGTGGAAATCTGTAAAAACTCTGACCAATCCAAACTTTTGGACTGAAATAGAGTTGTTCATTTCTTATATTTTGTAAGCTTCTTCTCCCAGCTCCCCTCCTCCCCCTCCTGATAGCCACACCCTGCATATAAAGAGCGTGTTAGGATGAAAATACAAAGTAGTGAAGAAGAAACTCTGAAGGCAAACACGGCTGAGAAAATGCAGGAAGGATTTCCCCGACCTTGCTCGGTTTATTAGCCTCTTCCCACTAAACAGCCGAGAAAGGTAGAACATTGTTGGTGGAAAAAGCTGTGAATAAAAAAGCTTTGGATCATGCAAGGAGCAAAATCAGAGGGGGAGGAGCCAAGACAGGGCGCCACTTTCAAATCTGGCTAGCTCCCCAACATTACTACCCCAGCTTTAACGTTACAGTGAAACTGTAGCCTGTCCCAGCAATCACTGGGGAGGAGGCAGGGTACACCTGGACAAGTCGTCGGCACATCACAAGGACTTAATTCTGAAATAACATAAAACAATTTTTGCTGAGGAGGAATTGCAGATGAAAGCTCCTTTTGACAGTAAAGGAACTGTCAAAAAAGGCCTGAATTATGCTGTGGTGTCGTTGCCCAGGTGCAGCATGCGCTCTGATTTCCAGTAGAAGTCTTGAGAGGGGCCCCAATGTGGATCCACAAATAAAAGTTCCAGGACATTCCTCCTTTTGGGAGTGCATGAAGAAGTGTCTTAGCATTCCTGCACCCCTCAGTGTTCCTATGTCCCTTGTGCTTGTAGAATTACTTGTGAGGCTGTCCAGCTGCTGAGGCGAGTCGCCACTCTGCTTTGCACTGACATCAAACATCACTTAGCCTCTGTGTAACCCTGCGCAAGTCAATTTCCGTTAAAGCAACTAAATCAGTTTGTTTTTGCCCTTTTTTCCCTTGCATTGCTGAAGACTTTGATCATGGCTGCGTCTCAGCTGTCACCTCAGTATATCAGGCCCACATGAACTGCATCAGTCCATTTTGTGCATGAAAACCAAATTGCAATTTGTTTTTATAGCCGTTCCTGCAATAAATGCACCCAGAGGAACTTTAAAGTGCTTTTCTCACATAGGTGCAGAAATGTGGATACCTGAGACATCAGGCTTGTGGTGCCTTTGAATAAAGCGCGAATGTTAATGTCATTGCCTTTATTTGTAATAGCTATTTTTCATGAATGCATTTTATATGACCAATACATAAAACATATAAGTTTAAGACTCCTAAAAAAATTCATGGTTTAAAGTAAAGTTGAAGAATGAAAGTATATTTCTGTGTGCATTTCTCCTACAAGCAGTTTGAAATGAGGGATCAGCTCACAGATCATCGCCCTTAGATTCATTTTTCATCTGGCAACAACATGCCTGAGGAATCGAAGAAGTATTTTGAGGGAAGTTCAGTGACATAGATAAGCCAAGACTCGGCCAGGATTGTTTGAGTGTGTAATGGAGAGCAGGCTTTTGTGTGGCTTTCTTGGCTTAACTTTGTTTTTCTGTGTTTTTTTTTTCTTTTTTCTCCAATGTCTTCTATTTTCTCGCTCGCATTCATCTGGTCTGCTTTAGCCGGGAAGCCTGATTACACTTGGCCTTCGCCGTGCCATACTTGGTCGTCTATTCAGGGTTTAACTTGGTGCTCGGTCCTCGCTTTGCATGTATTTCCTGGTTCTGTGCTGAATTATGGTTGGCACATCAAGCTTAGGGAACTTAACTTATCCTGCCAGGATTTTTACGGCTGGATATGTTCTCAATAGAACCTTTCAGGTCCTTGAATCTGTCTGGGATGAAGCTTTTTCTTATAAAGAAAAAAAAAACTTTCCAAAAAGAAATATGACTCAGTTTTTATACTCTTGGCTTTTCTTGGCTGGCTTTCTTGCTAAAATGAGTTGTAGTTTCTGACCTCCCTTGATGATTAGCCCAAGTTTGATCTGAAAAATTCTGGCACACATCCGCAGATTTTTCTCATACCGTCTAGCATAGCGTGTTGCTGTCATTGCATCTTATATTTGGTATTCTGCAACATTCTCCTCTTGTCGTTTTTCTTAAATTCTGCCTGTCCGTTTCTCTTCTAGTCATGTGTTTGGCCCCAGTAAAGAAAACACTGGCCATGTAGTCCAACAGGAAATACTCCCACATCTGTTGCTGGTTCAGAACATCAACATGAAGAAGTCGGCTTTATGGAGAGTTCATGTGTGCCCTCTGTGTCCCAGCTCCTGACACAGCCCACTCATTCCTCTGGGCCACCCTGTCCATCCTAACCCCCAGCAACCTCTTTGCATTGCTTTTTTTTCTCATCTCTAAATCTTTGTTTTTGGGGGGGTCTTTGGGAAAGATTCAGAGAATCCTAAACACTGGGAGTAACCTGGCCTCTCTCTGCCAACTCTATAAATAATCAGTGAAATCCGAAGATTTACACTTTTTTGTCACACTCAGGATGTGTGAGTGTCGCTGCACCTCAGCTATATGCAGACATGCTAAAGCTCACACACTCACAAATATATACCGAGTGACTCATGTGTAACTGAGAACAGTAACCGTGACAGAGAGCGTCCACACGGGGAATGCCACACAGATGGAACACGAAACATAATTGTCCCAACAGTGAAGAACAGTGTTTCCTGTCTATGCTTTACACAGTATAAATATCCTAACTTAGGACTGATATTGTCTGATGAGTTGTTGTAATGCCTCCAAAATGTTTTCCTTCAGGCCGTGTGACCCCAGAGCAGCTGTGCTCCTACATTAAGCTGTTCCGGACCAGTTGGGGGGCGCTAGAGAGTCACTGCGGGGTGCTTCAGCTGGGCCTGGCCACGGCCCAGACCATCCGCCACCAAAGCCTTCCCCGCTGGGATGCCTGCCTGGCCTTCGAGAGGCTGCTGCTGCAGGTGCGCACTCGTCTTCCACAAACATGTCCATGTGTGTCACAGCCAGTAAAAACTGCAGAATATCCATCGCTTGCAAATGGAACACCTTCTGTGATTGACAGATGCCTTCTTTGAGACTTTTTACTGGAGGAAATGAACTGTTAGCATACTGGGAAATATAGATTGAATAATCGAACTAAATGGGGGGGCATGGTGGTTAGCACTGTGGCCTCACAGCGAGATGGTTGCTGGTTCGATCCTTAGCTAGGGCGGGGTTTGGACAGTGGCCTTTCTGTGTGGAGTTTGCGGGTGCTCCCTGTGTATGCGTGGGTTCTCTCCGGGTACTCCGGCTTCCTCCCACTGTCCAAATACATGCATGTTAGGTTAATTGGTTACTCTAAATTGGCCATATGAGTGTGTGTGAGCGTGAGTGGTTGTTTGTCTCTCTGTGGCCCTGCGATGGACTGGCGAGCTGTCCAGGAAGTACCCTGCCTTTCGCCCAAAGACTGCTGGGATAGGCTCCAGCTTCCCCGCAACCCTTCATCAGACTAAGCCGTTAGGATAATGAATGAATGAATGATAATAGAACTAAATGGGCAAACTGGATATTCCTGTTGGAATGAACCATTTCACATCTTTTCTATCAGTCGATATTTTCTTTCCAGTGCTCACAGGTAAGTGGGTGGTTTGTGTGATGGTGGCCAGAATGTTGTGCTAAGCTGACAGCGACGGGGGAAACAGAAACACACATCCCTCTACCTCATAAAGGTCAGTTTTGTTTGGAGGGAAAACATTCGCATCCAGTAAACACGGCAAATATGCCAATTCCATCGTGATGTTTGGGGGCTTTGGAGTCGGGGGGAGGAGGAAGAGGGCTATTTCACAGGGGAGGGCAGAGGCGATGTACATGTGCGCTTGACTTCTGCAAGGTCAGAGGGTAGGTCTGATGGAGGGGACTGAGATAGAGAGGATGAGATGGAGCCAGGGTGCACACAGTCATGCACCTTTTATTTCACCTCCTCAGCAAGTGGTCAGTACGCTTTCTCTCCTTGCAGAGTCCAAACTAAGAGTTAACTAACACTAAACACTCATTTCCTCCTCCTGCTCTTCATTTTTACCTTGCTATTTTCTTTGAGCCTCTTTATTTTCCTGAAGCCGTAAGACAAGCAGTAGGACAACAACAGAGTATTTAGGAATTTATTAAACTAAATCATGGAAAACTTAAGCAAGCCTTCAGCCATGGCCCATGCCAAATTGGAATTTGAAAACAACCTCTTAAACCTTGTTGCTCAACTAGGACCACTCGTTTCTTAAACAGAAGGAAGACTCCAGGGCTTTTAGTTGCAGTATCCACTTACTTTATGACTTCACTTTGATCCGCTCCCCCATGGTCGTCCACCATACCTGGATAATTCCCACCAACTTTCTCACCGCTCTTTTTAACTTTCAGTCTCTTGTGAGAACAAACATTACTGCCTTCTTATGAAAGTCACGGTGACCATAATAAAAGTGGTATCTAGCATCGCTCTATTTCTACTATTCAGAAAAGAAAAAAAAAAAAAACACTTGGTCTCATTTCAAAAGTAAATTCTTCAAGAAACAAATCAGAAAATCGGGCTGGGAGATTTGGTGTTTGCAATCAAAACGACCCTGAGTTTTTATTGAGGTATTAAAGGAAATGAGTTGCGAGTCCTCTCTGGCCTCTTCTGTTTGTTTAATTTCCACGTGAGGTTTTTTTGTTGTTGTTGCTTTGGCTCGCCGTGGAGGGAGAGAAGTTAATTATGCTCCAAAATGGCGGGGAAATGCCTTGCAGCCCCCGCCGAGCGGTCAGAACGTGTTTGCTCAGCCTGAGTATGTGTGAGGGCTGCTGTGGGGATGACTGAACAGAGCTGGATGCTCCATCGCTGGTGGACAAGTTTGAGTTCATTTGGGTCCATTTAAGTGGTACACTAAGGCCTGGAGTGGACAGCTCTGAGGCGAAGGGCTAATGAGTTCAGAGCTCGTCCATCCTAAAACTTTATCAGTATAAAAATTATTAGATATGCTAGAACAGATTAAAAACTGCTAGGAAATTACCTGCAACCTTAACTTGAAAGGAACTATATCCATTGAGGGTCTTCCAGCAGGGAGACTACTAAAAGTGCACAGATGTGGTTTCTGACTGGTAACATGTTAGTTATAACATGATATAAAGGTGGTCAGCATGATACTGGGGGTAACTGGATTTGTTACCTCTGTACCTTGAGGATTGGTATGAGACGGTTGGATATCATTTTGTCTGGCACTGCCACCCTGCATGCGCATACAACCCCCCCCTCCCATCTTCGCTACCAGGGGTTCTGGCTGTCTGGCACGCGACTGGCTTTTAGTCTGAATGGGTCAGATTGAGCAGATTTGGTCGAGCTCCAGTCTGATGTGTTCAGCGCTGGACAGGGGGTGGCGCTCAACAGACTCACTCATTCAGCGCTTCCCAGAACATCCCAGACGCATCAACCTTCACCAAACTAAACGTTGCACACTGCTGCAGCACCGAGCAAACTTCAGGACACGCTGCAGCTTCATCGTTTTCAGCCTCGCTGTTGAGAATTCTTGTCACATCACCGCATATGGTGGCGATGACAGCAGCACAGCAGAAAGGAGCTAACCCCGCTCACCCCCAGCCTGTTGCTTCACTCTGCTGGGATTAGAGGGGCACGCCTCTGCAAACATTCAAGCGCAGAGTTATTACTGGTCACAGCGCCGCTCAGACAGAAAGCTGCATTCGGCCGTGTGTCCCCATCTCCCACGGGTCACTCAAACTGCATGCCTGCTTCTTATCTCCGTCTCTGCTGCATGTTTGTGTTTAAGTCTAAAGAAGTGAAAATATGACTTAAAGTTGAGCGGAAGAGACAAACTCTGTGACCTTAACATCAATTTACACCGCTTAAACTCGATAGAAATAGTCTTTTTTAAACAGCAAACTGACCTCATTGCTTACAGTAACTCACTGTCACACAAGACAAACAGAATCCAAAGAAAGATAATAACATTTGTCTACAGATAAAGTAATGAGCTGGACCAGGAGGACTAAGTGGAAACTGGTGCTGGTGATTTACTGTGTGTTTCAGATCTGTGTGTCGATAGGTGCAACATCTTCTGTCACAGTCATGCATGCAAAAAAATCATTTTTTTCTTTCTCAGGAGAGGAGTGTGACCTTTGGAGATAAATTAGATGTAATGTCACTCTTTGATTGCAGCGGCTGTGTGATTACCGAGCGTTTTATGTGCTGACTGCATTCTGGATCAGATCTTATCAGATCCGTTCGTTCCTCTTGTTATTTGTTTTTTCTTGCGCCAGTCAATTTTTGAAGATATACATTAAAATAGACTAAAATAAACTGCAATTGGTTGTAAATATTTTCTTTATTTTATTAAATATAAATAAGAAATAAATTTTTTTTAAAAACTTGTAGTTAATTTTTTTCAGACGTCAAACAACTGAAAAAGAAGATAAAAGAAAGTAAGCCAACATGTCAAATGCAAATGATGTGTATATTAAATGCTGTTTCTTTTATCATTCTGCAAAAATATTACTGAACATTTTTAAATATTTTGCGCTGTACTTTTCTAAAATATCATAAATATGGTACAAAAGTGCAGCAGCATTTATTTATTTTTCTGTACGTGTTTGTTCAAGCTGCTTTCTTCAGTGTTGCAGCGGCGGGTTTTCCATCACATCCAGGATAGTCCTGAGCTAGCAATATTCCATGTTTTACAGCTCAAAATAAACCCATCTACAGATAAAAAGCAATGAATCCCGGTGAAGTGACACCAAAGTGGGGCTGCACACTATATAATAAAAAAAACTGTGCATCACAGTATGAATATGTACAGTATGCATATGTGCAATATCAAGATGGCAAAGACAGCTGCAGCTGCTTGAAGTAAAAGTGTGTATGTGTGTTTGGGGGAATTAATGATGGCTGCATTCAAATTTCTGCTTTTTTGCATGTTAAACAACAAACCAGCATGAAAGGATGCAGAAATAGAAGGCATTCCTCTTTAAAGTGGAACTATTATGTGCATTTCAGGCTAATTTATTTTTATTTCTGAGACCAGAAGGGCTGGGATTGATGGAATTATTGTCACAAATGGCTTTATTTACTTCAGACCGACCCTCTCCGTAGGCTGTCAGATCAGCCTGTGGGCAAAACAAGTGGATTGAGACTCTTCCGCATTAAGCCCCGCCTCCCACCACTGCACTACATCGGGAGCACGATCTGACAACCCACAGCAACGAATGCAGCAGGATGTCTTTCTTTGGTAAACTCACCAGCCATCGTTGGAAATAACTTTATCCGACGTTTTCCACCCGCCTGATGTATTTGTACATGTCCTTGTTAACCAGTAGAAGGTGACCAATCAGCGAACCTTATCCCCCGGGACGTCACAAGGATTTCCAAGTAGAAAAAACTCTCTAAAATTACGCGTTTTTTGTTGCTATGGAAACCGAACAGAGAGCATGCTGGAACTCAAACTCAAACTCAAACATGCGTTTAGGTGATAAAAAACGGTGCCGTTCACATGTCTGATGAGGATTCCACACTGTAACACTGTAGAAAGCTCAGAAACTCCAAATACCAGAATAGCACCCCTTTAATAGCTAACATTAGCCCCCTTTCCTGGAGTACTTGTATACACATCCAGTCAAAGGTTCAACCATTACATTCATGTTCATATTGGTAGTGTTGGCATCAGTGGAACATGCAACAGTGATATTGCATCTCCTAACACTGTGCATCCCAAGTGGTTTTCAGGCCAGTATTTGCTGTGTGTTTTTTCCCGTCTGGGCTGTAAATGATTATACTACCAGTTCTGATGAACAGGATCATAAACAACCCAGCGGACGGTGTAGAGCGGGGACAGCTGCCATGCAGGTTTTGGATGTTCCCTGCTGCAGCAAACCTGAATGGGCTGTTGAGGAAAGACATTGCATGTTTATCAGCTGTGTTGGAGCATGAGGACATTGACCCTATCTGGACACAAACAGCATGAAACTTGCAGATCTGCTGTATGTTACGGTGACAATATAAACTAGTGCAAAGCTGAATCCCCCCCCAATCATGCTTATGCAGTTATACTAATGCAACATCTGGATCGTATCATTTCTTACGGCAACCGCTGTTATTGGTTCTGAGTAGCTCTCATCTTATCTGAGCTGCATGCCACAGATAGACAGGGGGCTTCTCGTCAGTAATTGGTCTTTCCCCTGGGGTATGAAGCCTGTCCCCACATCCCAGACATTCTTCTTTATGCTGCATCTCTGCTGTGTCCCTGCGTCGTCTTGTTGTTCGTTGGCAGTTGTAACAAAGGCCTGTGAATGACTCCAGGGCGCTGCCCTGAAATGTCCAGCACTGACCTCTTCCACTTCCCTACTGTTTAACAGCGTCACATCTGGACTGACCTGGACTGACCGTCTCCCCATCCATCCACTTTCTGTAGCACATTCTCCCTCATGCAGCCCTGAAGCAACGCAGATCTGCACACAGAACAAGCAACAGGAGGTTCGGGATCATCTCCTGTCTGCGTCTTAACAAAGCAGCCTCTCTGTCTGCTGCTGTTTCCGTTCCTCCTTTTCCTTGTTTTTATGCTGGTCCTTTTTAAGCCGCGTTTCTTTGTTATGCAGTCTCCTAACATATGCCTCTCTATACCATGCACTGTATTGTTCCACATGAACTCCCGTGCTCCACTAAAACTCCACGCCTCTGTGTTTGCTGGCACAACAAGTGTTTTAAAACCAGAGGGAATGCATCGCTGGAAAAGAGCTGAGTTTATCAGAAACGTGAATTATTTGTCTATCTCTTCCTTCCTGTGTTTAGTTATGAAGGATTACAGTGGAAGAGAAGAGAGGTTGTGGAGCCCACTCCCAGGAAGAGCCAGGGATAGTCCCCATCTCAAGCCCCCTTCCTCTACCCAGCCCCCTATCGCTCAGCGACGATACCCTGACGGCTGTGTTTACGTTACTCTGCAGAGCTCGGGCCTAATGTACTATCTGTTTAATAGGCAGAGAGAGGCCTGTTTATAGAGATGGAGCTTTTTAACGGAGGTGATTGGTCGGTGGGCCAGAGGGCAACACCAACTCATCTCACTTCCTGTTATCATTACCTCTCCTCTCGGAGACAGATAGGTGCTCGGCTCACTCCTCTTACTGCATTACTTATCCTTAATCGCCCAGCCGCCCTGCTGGCTGCAATTGTGTTCAATCTGTCCCTTCAGGAAAAATCCGGGAGCACAATAAAGTTGCCTCGCTGGCTTCGCCTCTCAGCTCAATAGTAATTTGCATCTACTGCATTTAAAGCGTTCCACTAAGCATCTTTTCCACTAAATCTATATCTCAGCCCAGTGAACTGAAACCATTTAGGGATTGCGTTGATGCTAATAGCTTTGGAATTTGTGGAGCTACACCTCCCTGGATGTCAGACGTCGGGGGGGTTAAGACGGGCTCTGGTGTATTTCTCTGTAAAGTTGCTGCTGGATGTTTTTTTTTTTTCTTTACTGGCTGTTAAAACTGCAGACTCAGTCGAAGCCCTTCACTTCCGGGGGACTTTTCATGTGGCGTGAAGTTTTTTTTCCCTTACAAATGTTTGCATGTTGAGGGTTCTGCAGGGATCAAATAGTTGTTCACAGCCGTGGGCAAAGGACACCCCCCCCACCATCTTTACTCAGAGTTGCTGAATGAAAAAGTTTTGATATTGACATAAAAAGAAGTGATGCTCTACAAGACTGTTGTTGGCGAGCTGCGTTGTCATCTGAGTGTGCTTGACTTGAGGTGGTTGGGAGATTGCAGTCAGATGGAGGGGACGGGGGGGATCTTGAAGTTCTCACTCACTCCATCTCTGGTAAATCAGGTCAGTGTGGTCTGCTGACTTGGCCTCCTGGCGTCAGACTTCATTTGAGCATGCTCCAACAAGACACCACAGACAGGAAGGGGGGGGTGGGATACCACAATGACCAACATTCACACTTGGATTGTCAACCGGGGAATGGACATAGAAAAAGCTGACCATTGAGTGAGTCGGCAGGTATTTGCAAAAAAAAAAACAAAAAACCCAACAATGACCCACTGTCCCCGACGGAGCTGACCAGTGAGCCGCTTACTGGTGGACAAGCAGGCCCCCGTTTTACACGCCACGCGTCGCTCTTCATATGTCGTGCTTTCTATGATGTTCTGCTTCTGAAACTACATCCAGATGTGTGTGTTTCTATGTGTTCATGCAAGCATTCATGCATGTTCATCCTTTAATAGGCTTATTCCGGAAACATTGTCTCCACTTCCTGTTGTCACACACACTGGCTTTCTGTTCCCCCCCCACCCTGAAGAAAAGCTCCACCTCGGGACAGATTAGCTATCAGGTCATTTGTCGCTACCTGCTGAGCTGAGGCCAGCGAAGGTCACAGCCCACAGGACATGCGTCTCAGAGTCTATATGTTGGATCTGAAACAGCGACACGGTGACATTCCAGGGTCTTTTCGTGTCTCATTTTGATGCTGTTTGACTTGGAGCCTGATAAAAATTCTCTTTCCTTTTCTTTTTTTAATCAATTTGAAGATTTTTCATTTGATTGATTAGTTCATGTGACCGTCACAGACAATAAACTCATCCCTGGATGCAGCGGTCCAGCGCCTGCCGTGCACACACACACACACACACACACATATTTTACCATACAAAATGGACTCTGCATTGGTTTTGCCGCAGTCTCTGCTTCGCTTCATCAGAATAATAATTACTCACTTAGTTATGTTTTAGAAAAAGAAACAGACGTGAACCTTCATTGGTTTCATGTCTTCTAAAGGAAACCTGTGACAGGCAGGCGAGAACTTATCATTTATCTGGCGTTATTGCATAATATATCAAACTCTTTGCTCCGCTGAGGGGGCGAGTGTGTCTTCAGAGAGCTGATCGCTGTGATTGATGAGATCAGAAGGACTTCTAATCAGACTCTGGTTCCTCGGCTACTAACTACAATTCTGGGGAATGTCTAAGTGACTTTTTAGTCACCTCCATGAGACAGGTCGGACGTTGCCTGGCCATCACTGAGCTGCGTGCCGTCTTTCCTCAAGATTAAAATACATTTATTTTTCATGAATAAACTCATATCAGTGACACCACTCAGGTTGATGAGATGCATTGCTTTATCTCAACTGAACTGTGTTTTGGTTTAGTGTTTTTTACCTGTCCTGTCCAGCATCATGACAGCAGCATGAGGGTCTGGCTGCCACGTTCTGCTGAACAGAGTTACTCTACCAAGTGGAGCCTTTTTGGATTTGAGGCTCTCCTTAATTCTTCTATTTTATTCGTTATCATTATATTATTGATATCATAAACATGGATTTTTTTTTTTTGCCATTTCTTCTTAAAGGTTTTGGACCAGACCGTATGGAATTAGATTTGTTCCATAATCTCGAAGCAAAACTTTTTCAAACTCAAGCAAAAAAAAAAAAAAAACAATTAAAACCAAAACTTTCTAAAACTTAAGTAAAATAAATCATCTCAAAATCAAAAATGTTCAATCATCATGAAAACTATTCAGCTTTTATTTGGTTAAATTGAGTAGTTTTGTTTGCAGTTTCCTCTTTCTCTCTTCTCGCTATTTTGGTTGCACTTCACCGTCTTTGGTTTTGATTCACGATTGTTTAGTTTCATTTCTGACACAAGCGCAACCAAAACAGCGAGAAGAAAGAAAGAGGAAGCGGAAACTGCAAACAAAACTACTCAATTTAACCAAAAAAAAGCCGAATAGTTTTCATGATGATTGATCATTTTTGATTTTGAGATAATTTTTTTACTTAAGTTTTAGAAAGTTTTGGTTTTAATTGTTGTCTTTTGCTTGAGTTTGAAAAAGTTTTGCTTGGAGATTATGGAACAAATCTAACTCCATAAGACTGGACCAGGCAGCAGAGGAAAAAGAGAGTTAAAAAAAAAAAAGTAGCAAACAAGCTAAAGCAATTGCAGGGAATTTTCACCTCTAAAACTAAAAATCTTCTACACCAGCAAAAAGAGTTGTAAAATCCACAAACAGCTACTCTACTGAACGTTTTACACCAGCAGAGGTTGAACAAAGAACTTCGCAGGATAAAAAAAACACAACATCCTGTCAGCTTCTGCCCTCCAGCTTCTGACTATTTAAAGTTCCACATCAGATGATTTAACTATCATGAACAAAAACCCTTTCGCCAATCTTAAATCATTTACTGCACTCCTCCTCTGCAGGCTTTGTTTATGTTTTGCTTCACTTCTTAATGCAGCGTAGTGTTTCAGAAGATTGTTTAATAAATTTTATCGCCTCCTCTTAAAACCTTCGTACTTCAGATCTGTTTATTTTTTTATAAATTTTGCCTGAACTTGAGTGAGTAAAGTGAGTGAGTTAAACTGAGATATTAAATGAAGGAACATTAGCGATTTCTGCGGGGTTTCTGAAGGTATGTGCCGTCACTATACATGGTTAACGTAGGGCTGTCAGAATGGAAATGGCCATGAACGGCCAGAGGCAGCTGATTCAGGAAATGGGGGATCGGCATCTGATTACGAACATTCATTGGACTGGCTTTTGCATGTTTGATAAATACAGATTATTTCTACGTTCAAACATGCTAACTTCCATCCATTCTACGGACGGTTCATCGATGAGGACCTGGTTGTTTCTGCTTGGCCGACTGATGTTGAGTTGCTAACCTACAGATGTAGGGACACAGATCAGCTGCGTCCTCTGCTGTCTTGGACAGGAAAAGGCATGAATGTTGTAAACTGAGCTCAGGTGTCAAAATGACTGACCCCTCCTCACCTCCGTGTTCATCATGAAACAAATGTGGGATAAGGACCCCTCTTTTGCTCTAGTGTGTAATTATACCCATCTGAAACTACACCCTACACCCCCCCACTCCTCTGCTCTCTTATGCCCACCCTGTAGATTACTTTGTCACACCAGGGATCGGCCCAGTCACCCAGAGGCAACCAGACTGACCAAATCTCCATGGTAACTAAGCAGCAAGGGATCAGATCAGGTCAATCAGAGACAGGCTCCTGCCACCCTTCTTCTGTCATTAATTACCCACACTCCCCTGGGGCTCTGCTCCGTATTTAACCACATAACTCAACGCGCTGGACCCGAATGGTTTGAGTGTGTGATCAGGTGAAGTGTGTCTGCCTCAACTTTATTATCAACCAAGTTAGGATTCCACTTTGTCACATGTTTTAAAACCAGTTTCAAATGTATCCCCCACGTTGGTACTGGGAACTCTGGTCTGTCCTGTGACCTGCGCCATGAGCTCTGGTTTTAAAGGAATGCTGTGTTCGATGAAACGTCTCAGAAGCTAATAGTGGAGGAGTCTGAAATAAATCCTGCTGCATCTCCAAGTCGTGGGAGCCTTTTTTTTTTTCTTCAGAGGAGGGCATTTAGTTTGATTTGAGGAATCAGACCGCACAGACCCCACAGGGCGCGCTTACTTTTTGGGTTTATAAGCCGGGACAATGCTAGCTGTGTCTGGTTTTTAAGCTTAGCTTTCAGCTTGAGCTGATGTTTGCATTTGTTATGCAATGTGTAAAAGAAAAGAAAATGAATGCAACACAGCTCACTTTTGTCTTTTTTGTGTTTGGCTAAGTTCCCTTATGTTGTTCTTGGAGTCACCTTGTCTGAATTAGAATCGAAATTCATCTGTGGAGGGATTTTTAGGGGAGGTAAGCGCGTCCTTCTTCTTGTACTATGACTGGCATCAGGGTGCAGTTATGTCAGACAAAGACCCCCGACTCTGCTGGGGTCTGGAAGAAGTTCTCCCCCTCTTCATTCCACAGTATTAGTACTTTTTCCCCATTTTTTGGTTGCACATCTGTCTTTCCCCTCCCTATAATCCTTTTATCTTTCATTATTATTCCTGTTACACTTGTGTTTATTCATACAAATGCATCTTATTATGTCTTTAGAGGCCTTATGTGAAGCAGAAGGAGTAAGAACGAATGTAGCCAGATGCTTAAACATCCCGTAAGAATGGCACACCAACAAAGATATTTGTAAATGCATTTGGTAGAAATGCTTCAGAACTTTTGCCAGAATACTGGATATGTTTAGTGCAATTATGACAAATGGAGACATTTTGCCCACATGTTGGATAAATGCAACTGACAGAAAGATGTTTCAGTGAACCGTACATGACGTAAATGCATCGACTGTATTGTAAAAACGGAGTATGTGGGCTGCTGGACAATGGTGCATTGCAAGAGTCCGACAGTCATGTTGAAAAGTTTCCACTGGCTGTCATGGTGTGTACTGGTTGAGGCCAAAACGGAGCCGTTCCAGCGCTCCACACTGCAGTTGATCCAACAGGAAAAGTTGATTTGAAAACATGTGAGAGAGAAAAACCTCATCAATCCCGGGAGTTTTCCCACTCCAGCTTTTTCATCTGGAGTGAACTCATATGCCCCACTTCTCCTCTGCTATTGTTCTGAGCTGCTGTACTTTGAGGCACATATGGGCCCATTTGTCCCACCGCTGTTTTCATGGAAATGGAAAAAAGAATAAAAGTAACCCAAAACGAGCACAGACGCTCAACCGCTAATTATGAGCTGAAGGGAAGGGAGGGGAGCAGGAATGGAGAGGGGTGTGAGGAGCGAGGAGGAGGAGAGGAATGGGTGCTCATACGCCCACCATGCGCCCCTCGTCTCTCCTGCCTCCATAGTCGCCATCTTCTCCACCCCACTGTGTTTTATTTCATTTTGTTCTGAGTTATTTAAGATGCTGTGCGTCGTCCCTTTCATGTGAGCAGTCGCGATGTCTGCGCTGCAAGCGCCGCGTCTAAACATCACAGCAGCGATGTCTGCGTGAGGGGCTCTTCTCACAGCCTTTATGGGGCCTTTCGCGTGGAGCCTATTGTGTGTTTTGGAGACATCATAAATCCTGCGACGTATGATTCGATGATGTGTGTTCTGTTTGGGTGGTCATGTTTGTGTTGAAGTAGTCAAAAGCTTTTGCTCAAGTGTCAGTTGTTTATTGTGGTTATTAGGAGTTGGTTGCAGAGAGTGAAGCTTTTTACACCGATCAGATTCCTGCTGCACATCTGGACGTGAGGATCAGAAGTTCAGCCGTCCTCGCTCACGCTGCACTAACCACTTCTCCACATCCTGCTGAAAACATAACAGTCCTGAAGTGAAACTGCAGAATCTAATTTTTACTTTGCAAGTTTGCATGAAACGTTTGGTAATTAGTCGGCTCTGCCTACGTGCCGATGTTTCCCCGTTCTGAGAAAACCAAACCTCTGGCTCAAAGCTGTGGATGAAATGGTTTGATTTGGAATAAAATGCTGTTTTGGCAGCTCATATTAATGATTTTAATTATACCATTAGATACTTATAGTATGAATTACATGGTCTTTCATCAAAATGAGTATAAAAACTCTTCCAGAAACTCTTTAAATGAAGGCATTTCAATTAAAATGCCTTGTTTATTTAAAAATTTCTGCCTTTTTTTTAAAGAAATGGGCAGTCTTGAAAGGAACCTTCTTTTGCTGCCGGTGTATTTTATTCAAGAAAGCAGCTGGAGATGATGTGAGCTTTGTGACATGGTGCATCATCCTGCTGGAAGTTTGCATCAGAACATGCTACACTGTGCTCATGAAGGGATGGACATGGTCAGCAGCAATACTCGAGCATATTATGATATTTAAACCTTGCTCAAATTAAACTGAGGAGCCCAAAGTGGGCCAAATAAATATCACTTACACCATTCCACCAGCAGCAGCCTGAAGCCTTGATCCTGACGGCAGGATGGATCCATGTTGTCATGATGTTTCCAGCAGATTCTGATCCTACCATGTGAATGTGGAGCTGAACTGGAGACTCATCAGACCAGCAACGTTTCTCCATCTTCTATTGTCCAGTTCTGGTGAGTCTGTGTGAATTGTAGCCTCAGTTTCCTGTTCTTACTGACAGGAGGGAACCCGGTGTGGTCTTCTGCTGCTGGAGACCATCTGCTTCCAGGTTGGTAGTGTTGTGTGTTCAGAGATGATGTTCTGCATATCTAGGTTGGAACCAGTGCTTATCTGACTTCCTGTTGTCTTTCTATCATCTCAACATACCTCATTTTGTTGGTTGGTTGAGCTGTGGCCCTAAATCAAACAAACCAGCTAGTTATGAAAAATAAGTTGTCTGTATTTACGGTTTATGACCAAGCTGAAATATAACAGTCTTTATTTTCACATTTGCAACAAGACCAATAGTCTTGACTTTCAGGACCTGTTCATATGATCCTGGCTGTTGTCTGATTATTCCTGCTCATCCTTGAAATGGAAGAAAAATGGAAGTGTATGGTTTGGAGACTTTTGTTAAACACATTTGCAATAATAAGACCTCTGTATCATCACTGATCTTGTCATTACTTAATAACTCCCATTTTGGCCAGTATCATATATTGTTAACCCTTTTTGTGCTCAGCTAAGAGTGTTTATGGTCTTATTATGATTTTTTTAGCCTTCCCTCCAAAGGCTTTTTTTTTCTGTGAGAATCTTGGACTGTCTTGCATGCACCGCTCTTCTGAGGTCTGTCCACCATTTTTGGGTTGAGAGGGTGGGAGATCCAAGCTAAACTCTTTCGCTTTCACCCCTTGAGGAAGCCCATTGTTGATTTAAGGTATGCTCAGGACAATTTGTTAATTTTGCAGTTATGTGGTTTACAGAATCTGGCAGCTGTCTGGCAATCCATTTAATCAGTTTTTCTCTCCATATGATGCTCCCTGTGCTACAGGCTGCAACACAATCCTGATGTTTAACTGGTCCAACCCAAAGATGATTCCTGTGACATTTTCATTTCAGCATTATCAGTCGACTGGACTTGTTTCATGTGCAAACTTATGACCCTGAATTCTGCAGTGAAGATAAAGAACAGTGTTTTTGGTGGCTCATCACTGATGATGATATTTGGGAAGGTGATGCAGTTGACAACCTGAAAATATTTAGCTTACTTCTTATACTACAGCCTTCACTTACAGGAGGAGCTCTCATTAATCAGATGGTAGGTACGAGTTTATATGAACTCATGGTTTTCTGACTTTTCTGGAAGGCTTTCTCTTAGGTAAGAGTTAAAGACAGCGGTCTCCAACTCTGGTCCTTGTGAGCTACCATCTTGCAGGTTTTAGTGTTTTCCTGCTACAACACACTTGAAATTAAAATGTTCTCCAACAACTTGTTGTCATCTTCTGCCTGTTTAAGAGCCATTGATTTGGATCAGGTGTGTTGCAGCGGGAATACGCTAAAACCAGACTGGAGTTGGAGACCCCTGGTTTAAGAAAGCATTACGTAACTTTCTGACCTTAAAACTACACGTCCCAGTTGTGTTCGATGGCACAGCGAGATCTGTCATGTATCTTTCTAGAGCCACTGCTGCCCAGCAGCGTCCCGAAGCTGAGAAACCGACTGTGATGGCCAGACCAATGGCCACACATATAAAGGTGGTAAAAGCACAGTTTTCTTTGTATTTAAACTTAGTTTAAATGCTTTGGTTTCTTCTTGTTAGCGCGCACATTAAGGAGCCACTGTATTTTCAACTGTTTGCGTTTTGGTTAATCTTGTTTCCTTTTACTGGTGCTGAAGGGATTAGCTTGGGCATTGGGGGGCAGGAGTGTGCACAGGTGGGAAGCCAGTGAGCAGGACGTGCCACGGGCCTTTGGGAAGACCTCATCTTCAGAGGGGGAGATTCAAAGTTTAGTTTAGTTTCTTCAAATGTTTGTTCATTTTCTTTCCCATTTTTGAGTAGTTTTGGTTTACCTTTTGTTAGTAGTTTTGTTAAGAATAATTAAGCTAACAGTTCTGTTTCTTTGTCTAGTTTGTTAGTATGTTTAATGTGTTACCCCATATGTTTTGTAACTGGTCTGATCAGCCAGTATTTAAGTTCTCCTTTGTTTGTTGTTTGTCAGGTCAGTATGTTTTTGTGTTATGTCGATTATGTTCCCTAATCTGTTAGTTTAGTTATTTTCAGACTTTGATTTAGGTTTTGCTTAGTTGACCTCTTTTAAAGGCCTAATTCATTTATATTGTTTGGGCAAATAAAACCCTTTTCTTTTGAAGCCACCTGTCTTCCTCTTCCTTCGCCAGCTTGGTCCCTCACATTTGGTGGCAGTGGTGGGATCAGCTAGTTCAGGAATACAGGTGGGTTTTTTTTGGTTTTTTGCAAACTTTTTTTCTTCTCCCCTCTTGGGTTTTTTTTTTTACATCTAGAACGCGATGTGACATTGTGGCAGAGTTTTGCTCCACGGTACAATAAGGAACTGGCTGTTTTGAACATGCAGCGTTACTGATTCAGCAAAGAAACATAAGAAAATTAAAAGAGAAAAAGAGGCAAAACAAGAGTCGTTGTAAGATTGTCTTTTGCTGGCTGCAGAGAACTGACAGGTCCAGAAGGATGCAGAATAAACCATGAACGAGGTTGCGTAGCAGGAAAATGGCAAAAGTTCTGTAGTGTCTTTAAGGAATCAAAAGTTTGAGAATTTGCCTCTTGTCAATTTTCCAAGTATTGATTGTAAATTATGCATAGCCCTAAAAAACTAAGTTGTGAGATGTTATGAAAAATGATTCCCAGTTTCTTAAGATGCTCAGCATTTTTCACAGTGATCTCATTCCTTTTGCTTAAAAATTCTGGGGGAAAAATAGATCACGCTTTAATTTCAGAAAAGAAGGTTTAGAGTTTTTATCTTCTAAAGATCACAATCTAACCCAGTTAATTATGAATGAGCATTCGCTGTCTTTAAAGGTTAGCGCTTCATTTCAGATTTATAAAGTCATGTTTAATGGATATCATGTTTTATTCCTACCAACAGCTCAAAGCTCAGACTGACTTTCTAAAATCAAACGTGGAAAAGCAGCAGATGAGCAGACTGAAGTTAAAACATAATTGTTTAGTGATTTAGTTGCAGAAAGTCTTAAACATTTAGTTATCAAAAGCATTACCAAGTCTCTAAAATCAATTTATCAACCAATAAATTAACCCTTTGTTGCACTTTGTTAGATGGGTAATAAAGTTATGCACATGGAGTACATAAAGAAAATTATTTAGGCTTTAAGTAAATGTTTACTAGTAATATTTAGTGTCTATCTCAGGCTGTTAGACTAATACAGACTAGTCAATGTAAGCGTTGTGGGAAAATTTAGTTTAGAACATTAAAACAAATGGATTGTGTTGTTAATGTGGAGCAAACACAGGGGCACTCTAGCACTTTGACATTATAACTTTCATGTTCTTAGTGGTGTTTAGAAAAGCTGCACCTTTTTACCAATGTGACGTGTTCAGTTTTTGTTATATGGTGAGGCTCTGCGCTGCATCACAGGACAGACAAACAGACGGACAAGGTATCGGTGATGTGTTTACCATCTGTCCAGGAAGAACAGACATGATGGGAGAGGATGGGGAAAAAAAAGACATTTTCATGGTTTACAAAAAGGTCGTTTTTGAGTGTGGGAGCTGGTTGAGGATTTACTAGCAGACATCAGCTGTTACTTTTCAGAGAGGCCAGTCAAACAGTGTCATACTCGGAAGATTAGAGGTCATCATCATTGCCGCTGACTGGGGCTGCCAGTCCTAAAGGCGAGGAAGAAAGAGTTAGAAGATGGCTGTCTCTCAGCGGATTCAACAAAAATTTTAACATCTGAACCTTGTAGCAGAAACATCCACAAGCTGTTTTTCAGGTTTTTTTTGTGTTTGTTTTTTTTACTTTTTTAAGGGAGGATGTTTGTTATTGGCAAGTGAAGGTGTTGTTGATTTTGATTTTGTTAAATGTTAAGTAAGGTTAGAAATTAATTAAATAACTGGACAGAAGAGTTCAACCATTCATGACTTCCAGCATTACAGTAGAACCATTGTTGCACACAGCTGCTGTTGGAAGTTCTGACTGTTGTGATTTTGTTAAAGATATAAGTTATGATTACTTAAAGTTATATTGGTCTAGGAGGATTTTTTTTTTTATCAGATAAGAAACTGTGGGATTTGGCATGAGCAGAGTAAAGCAGTAAGAGGAAGAGAATGGGATGTACTGGAGAAATCTGAGAAAAGCAGACGATGATGGAGAGAGTTATGGGCTGTGTCCAACACAAAGCAAAAAATCCTTTTTTAAAAGAAAAAGTGTTAGTCTGTGTTAGTGGTTTCAGCTTGTCTCAGTGCCCCTCCACATAGTGTCTTTTTTGCTGAGCTGTCGGCTTAAAATGGTGGGAATGTTTGTGTTGTAAAACCCCTGGGTGATGTTGTTTTTATTGTTCTTTTTCAGCCTGTGTGTTGAACCAGTCTCATCAGACTAAAGCTCACAAACATATGTATAGAAAAAGTCAGCCCTGTGCTCACCACCCTGTTTGTCTCCATCCTGACCCCAACTCCAGAGTCTTCCTCTGCTTCATTGACGTTAGTAGCCATCGCTCTTTGCCCCTTTTCATGAAATGTGGGTCAGTGATGAAATAAGTTGGCCAAAAGGAAAAGCCCTGATAAAGCCCGCCTGATACTCAAAGTGTTATAATAGATGGACTTTAAGCAGAGTGGTGTTAGTGTGCAGACATGTTGTCTGCATACGGATTGTTGTCTGTATTGTCTCATTCTTGCCCACATCTTGCGTGCAGTCCTACCTATGACACATCAGTAAATGAAAACATAATACACAGCTTCTGCCATTTGTACTTTGGATTCCATGTCTGCTTTATTTACAACAAATTTGTAGTATTTAACTTTCTGATTGACAACATGTGCTTGTAATGGCATGCTATCTTTGTGAGTAACAGAGCGTTTGGTTTAGGTCTTACACTACTCACAGAAACAGCATTCTCTTCATGATTCACTCCATAAGTCGAGTGTAACTAATGAGTCACTGTGTTGAAATTGATTTATAATAGTCCCACTCCAACATTACTCCCTTAAAAGTATTTTCCATCTTCCTGAAAAAAAAGTGATGATTCAGAGAAGTAGCAAGCAAGCACTGTCTCCATTAGCTAAGTCCTAGCTGCTAGCAGCTAACAAGCACTTACCCTATTAGCCCAGTCATTGCTGCTAATAGCTATCTTGCACTTCTCATTTAGCTGTGGCCCAGCTGCTATCAGCTAGCAAGCTCTCGCTCTGATAGCCTAAGATATAGCTGCTAATAGCTATCTTGCACTTCTCTGTTAGCCGTAGCCCAGCTGCTATCCGCTAGCAAGGTCTCGCTCTGATAGCCTAAGATATAGCTGCTAATAGCTATCTTGCACTTCTCTGTTAGCCGTAGCCCAGCTGCTATCCGCTAGCAAGGTGTCACTCTGTTAGCCTAAGATACAGCTGCTAATAGCTATCTTGCACTTCTCTCTTAGCCGTAGCCAAGCTGCTATCAGCTAGCAAGGTGTCACTCTGATGGTATAAGCATAGCTCCTAATAGCTATCTTGCACCTCTCTGTTAGCCGTAGCCCAGCTGCTATCAGCTAGCAAGGTGTCACTCTGTTAGCCTAAGCACAGCTGCTAATAATTTGCAAGATCTTGCTCTGTTCGCCCAGTCATTAATGCTAGCAACTATTACTTGCTTTTTAGCCCCAAGGTTATTATGACTTGTAGCTTGCTAACTGGTAGCTTTATAGCATAACACCTCTATGCTGGAAATTGTACACAAATAAATTAGGAACCAAGCAGAATTTGTTCCTCTTTAATTGTCTTGTCGGTGTGTACCTTGTTGGTCGCCACCACACCAGCAAAGGACCGATGCCTGGTTCTCAGACCGCTGATGATCAAGTCGTTCTTGCAGGAGTACTGCTCCAGATCATCCACCCACTTTTCCAATGTGTCGATTTTTTTAATCTTTTTCTTTGAGTAATTGTTTCCATACCTGGATTTTGGCTACTAGAACCATCCTTTTTTTTCCTTTTTTTTTCTTTTTTTTTTTTTTTTATTGCACGGCAATCGTCATTATCTCGGCTGAAAGATAGTCCAAAGACTTTCTAATCTCCTTTAGCTCCTCTGGCGATGCAGAGTTTCTCTTGGGCGCCATCACCCGCAATTGGACCTGCTCTTCTGAGCAGGTTTTTGAAGAATTAAATTGTTTAGGTTAAGGCTTGAGAAAGTTTTAGTTAGATCAAAAGTTTGAAATAATAGACAGTGACTATTAAAACTGTTTTTCTTCTACTGGAGCTTCAGTTTTCTGACCTTTCTCTCTCCCTTCTTTATGTGATAACAATGATAACTACTATAAACCAGGTAAATTTATCTGAAGCTGGTTTTTACTTTACTTTTTTTTTGTGATTCAAATGTTATACTCTTTATTATACAGATTTTATTTCAACCTCTTTGGATTTTCATTAATATTGATATCTCTCAACATGGTCCTTCTGCAGGAAGTAAAATAACCTTGTTGGTCAGAAGTGAGTGATAAATAAAGAATTGGGCTGAGTCACATAATGAATATGGTCATCAGGGAATATTATTTGACCCAGCCAGCACACTCATACCACCATCATTGCATTGATAACATCTTTCAGTGGATGTAATTCAGTCTCCATCATCCCAAACCTTTGTTTCTTGTCTCCTGTTGTTTTTGTTGTTTGTCCTTCAGAAGACTTTTTTCTTCTGTTTGTGAGTCAGATTTTATAAAAAAAAAAAACTGTTTATAAACAACTATTGCATCTTAACACACACACACACACACACACACACACACACACCCCTCCCCCAGGTGTGTGCATGTGTTGGGAAATTGAGGGAGATGACTTGTTTTCCATTTTCTTTTCCGTAATTAGTGTTCTATAAATGTTTAGAGAACAGCAGCCATGCGTGGCGGGTTTGTCAGTGTCTATCACAGAGATGTTCAGGTTGGCAGGAAAATACAAATTATGATGACGACATTATTTATACAGCAGAAAACATGCAATGCACAACTTCTCTTGCAAGATAGCTTCCCTTAATTTATAAACAGATGTTCACATTACCCTTTTTTTTTCTCATTTAGAAGCACTTTGTGTAGATTACCTCTGTGACCTGTGTTAATGTGAAGTCAGAAAAGAAGGCCTCTTGCCATATGTGGCTCAAAAAATATGTGTCTACAACATACTCTCCTCCCTTTTCTCTGATGCATAGCAGCTGTAATGACAAGCACACCAACTAGTGGCACAGCTCTGGTTGATGGTGACGCTTTCAGTGTTTTACTCAAACTCTAATACAGAAGCTCACACAGCAACTATGATGACAAACTGCTTAGTCAGGGGCTGAGCTGAGGTCAGCAGCGCAGAGTTCACAGTTAAAGAGCTGTAATCCACCTTATCATGCACCTATGTTTGCATTTGAGCTACAACCAGGTTTCCTTTGCACTGCAGCTTTTTCCAGAAGGGAGTTTTGGAGGGAAAAAGACAGAGAGACATGGTTCACTCCATACAGGCAGCTCTAGCTTTAATTGGCTTTGGTGTGATGCAACAGCGCCCCCTAATGATCATTTCTCTACATGTCTCCTCAAGCCCTGGATCCTGAGCGAGCAGCGTTGGTTGTACGCCACAGCTTTACCCGTCTCTAAAGCAGACAAGCAGTATGAAACTAAGTCTGTATTTCCTACCATGGAAATGAATTATCTGGGTTTACAAAATAGCTTTTTAGTCTTTCCCCTGCTCCACCACAACCTTTAAGCTGTTAGTTGATTTTATGTGTTCAACCCCCATCAACATGTGTTCAACACCCTCCCCTCCATGTGTGAGACAGACACTGGGATCACTCAGTCTGTTTCCATCTTTCATTTAAATAAAAGACTGTATATCATGTGATTAGCGCCACAACGTCAGTCAGCTTGTTGACCTTTCAACTGATGATTGCCTGAATAGAGACTACATTTTAACACGGATACATAAAGTTAATGGTCAGTCTGAGCTCTGCCCTCATATTGATCTCAGCTGCACAGATGTGACTTTAATGATTGTGCAGATGTAGCGTTGAATTGTTGACAAAATCCGTCCACTGACAGATGAACAGTAGAAACACTTGCCAAAAACACAAAAGCCTTTCCGCTGTGCAGCTCCCACTTTACCAGGATGACACAATACCAGATACACTACTGCCACAGGTGAAACCAAAACTAATCTCCAATGTCAAAACAGGTTTTGAGTGGCTGTGCTCCAAAGTAAAACTGAACGACAGCGAAATGTGAGAGTTTGCTGCTTTTCTTTGCGCTGCTTCAGATAAATCTGCTCGTTTCATTCTGCTTTGTCTACAGGCAGTCATCTTACCTCAGGATGTTTTATCCCTGCTGCAGCATCCTTACCCACTCAGTAATAGATGTAATGTGCTATCCTTGGGAGGGAAAAGGGGATGTGTGTTTCTGTGCGATTGCGTGTGTTCATGTTTCTGCCCGTAAGTGCGCATGACTCAGTTGTTCTCGGTGTGAGGAAAGTGCGGGAGATTTTTCACGACCCTGGGGTCTGTGGCTGCAGAGCAACTCTCATCTTTTGAATTACACCATAATCTGTTGCAACGTGTGCAGGGCCAATTAAGTGGGTGGGGGCTCGGGGTTCTTTCATTTTCTTATGTTTCCAAACACGTGGAGGGTTGTATGTAAATGCAAATATTCACACGAGCCCCGAGCAGCAGCCTACTGACAGAACTGCAGATGTTGGCTTAAATGAGATAAGCAGGCAGGGTGTCATGTGCCCGGCAGACAAACTCCAGCCGCAGTGACCGGGACGTGGCTGGCTGGCGGTGTCAGGGTGGATTTTGTGGACTATGTGTTTGTTTCTGACCCGTGTCTTCCAAATTATAGCCCTCAAGCTCTGAGACAGACCAACTTTTGACACCCAGAGTAAAAGAAGAAACGATTGCAGATAAAAGACAGAGCGAGATGCATGAGGAGACAGAGGATTAAAGAGGATGAAAGGTGGAAGTGAGGCGGACTGATTTTAAAAGTTATTGAGAGCCGTTTCATGTACTGGCAGACAGGCAGCCGCTTGTCCAACCCTCGTCGAGCGAGCCGACCTTCCATTGTGCGTCTCTTTCTTCAATTCTCTATTGATTTCACTCCACACAGCCCAGCATGCTGATAGGCGACCAGCAGCCGCTTGGAAGATCAGAAATGAAACACGCCCCGCTCACGTCCTGCATGGGAATGTAGCCCGCATTTAAATCAAAGATTTATATGTCTTTGTTCCTGTTGCTAGCGCAGGAATCAGGCTGATGGATGCAGAGCAGAGGTCACCTTATGTCTAAGAGCTTTTCAATCCTGCAACTCAAGAAGATCTGAAGAAAAAAAAAAACTCTTTTAAAGCTGTTCCTGTGTCATCAGATAATTGAAGACTATCACTTGATTTGTTTGCGTTTCAACTGTTTTCATGTGTTTTCTTAGCCAGCGCACAGGGCTTTCAGGGCCACCGTAAATCTTGTACTTTACAACAGTCTGTCCAATCAGCCAATCAATCAAGTAGTCTTATCTGCTGCTCTGCTCCTTTGTTGTGTTTGGGTTCCAGCTTGGCTCCTCAGTCATTCTCAGTCTGTCTTTTTCTTCTGAGGCATGCAGAGGAAGCAGAGATTACTGCTTGGGCTGCATGTTCCATATTCTGCGATGTACTAATGGATTTGTTGTGCAGAAAATCCTGCTCTGTTTTCCCGCTGCGCTCAAGCTGTGTTTTGCTTAGTCATCAAATCACCTGGGTGATGAAAAGTTTTGGAGAAGAAAGTAAATCCTCAGTGTTTCAGGCTGAGTTTATTTGGCACTATGTGTGGTCGCTTGTGGTAACGACACATGTGAGATCATACCCAACAAAGGCTCCCTGAGCAGAGATTGCCGCAGAGCATCATCTGAATGCGCTCTGCGTACGATGCGAGCAGTAAAGTTGGCGACCTTGCGCTGCTTTCTCTTCAACCGCCTCACAATACAAGCCACCTGTTTTTCTCTGTTGCGTTTGGTTTGATGTGCAGCAGCAGGAAGAAATGTTTGGCTTGTGTTTGCAGTAACTTAGTGCAGCTCTTGAAAGGCAGTAGCCAAGTGAGGGTAACACTGATGTTTGCAGATGTTCTCGTGTGAACAGTTTCCCACCTTGTATTTTTTGGAACCTCTGGCAAATAAAATGAGGATGTATTAACCTGTCTGAATGTGATTTGTTTACATTTTGTGAAAAGATGTTGAACTAATGCAAATATGTTGAAGCAAATGTTAGCGGCGTGAAGAGTTTCGGGACAATGTGCACGATTTGTCTTCTCATGTTTGGAGTCAGATTTCCGCTCTCCTTGATAAAGACCTGCAGCAGTTTCCACACCTTTCACACAAGACAGAATAGTGGCTGTCAAACCAGATCCAGAGATAAACGTTATTTTCCACTTCCGCTCCGCTTTAGGACAGATTTCCAACTTATAAACAGAGATCTTTCCGGTGAGCCATTGGCCGGATTTGTCTCCGTCTCCACCGCAGGTTACAGTGAGCATGTGATACTGTACGTGTGTGACTGTGCAGCCAGGCTGAGATAAGGCACACTTATTAATAAATGTCTGTGATTTTTGCTCTTAATGCTGGTGTTTACATCACAGTGTGTGGAAACATACTTGACTGTCTTCCAGCTGTTCCACTGCAAATCGTTGTACATGATTTAGAGTTGAAATCGAGTTGCCGTCATCTGCTTTCAGGATTTATGTATTTTGTTTTTGGATGTTTGCTTGTTTCTCTCCCAGCTTTGCGTGTTGTTGTTCGTCAATGCAAATTGGATGTGATTATATATCAGCAAATGAAGCACATGTGTGTGTGTGTGTGTGTGTTTGTAAAAGAATGCCAAAGGGTTTTCAGTGGTTGCTGTGGTAATAACAAACTTCTCGGCATCATCCTGGCTGGACAGAGACTTTGGTCAGCAAGAAGAACAGACCTACTGCCAACTTTGTTCTCACTCCCTCAAATACCTACACCTCAAATAACCACCCCTCCCACTCCCCCCAGGCCCCAGAAAAAGGTTCATTGTGCAGGCAGTGAGCAATGCAAGCGAGGCCTGGTTCTGGTTAGAGCGCTGCACTGCATCTATAACACTCACCTTCCTCCAGGGGTTGCATCTGGAGCTGGTTTCCTGTTCAGGCTGAGCTGGGCAGGGGTGGAGTTTGGCTATGGCTCTGCGATTGGACAAGGTAGAGCCTTTATGTACCCCAGGATGGTTGGAAATGCCAAACGGTAATCTGTCAATCACTGAGCAGACAGATTCAAACCAGAACATAATGCAAGAGTGAGCTCATGATTGGTGCAAAAGCCTGACGAAGGGGCCGGTGACGCTTCAGCCCTTCACCAATACTCCACTAGCACCTTCAGAGTCAGCCAATCTGCTGAGTCTAACCAAAGAACAAAGAGGGGTTCTATGTTTTACACCGTCAGGCTTTCTTTGGGAAATATTGTGTCATGACAAGAAACTCTCCAGTAATTTAAAGTAATAGCTTTGTCTCTGTAATTGCGAGCCCTAAAATTAGCATTATTTTGTCAGGACTGTGCCATTGTTGTTCTGTAATTGTGTTTAATGGTTACATTAGCACATAGCAGCAGGGCCAGTGGATTCAGTAATTGTTGTAATAATAATGTTAGCTTCCTGTTATGCCAATAATGCTGCAGCGTATGGATGGAGCACTGGCGCTGGACCTGAAGCGTTCTTCATGCAAGCCTCAACGAGAATTTCTTTTCTATTTCTGTTGCAGGAAATATAAAAGGAGTTTTTATAGATATGAATAATTTGTTTCATTAAAGTATCGAAAATAGCTTTTAGTTTAACTTGTATATGCAGAAAAGGAGCCTAAGTAGTTCACTTTTTAAGGATTAAATTGTTGGATGAATTTACATAGGAATATATTTGATTTGAAAGGCACAGCGTTTGACATTAAGTTCTTTCAACCACTTGACTAATGTTGTTTTTTTTTGCTTTATAATCATAATGCCGTTTCTCTGCAAGTGGAATATAAAATTGCAAGGTTGTGCAAGTCTGTCGGAAAATATTCACATGAAATGAAGTGTTCTTTGCAAAGTCATTAAAATTTATTGTGTTTGGTGGTCTATCTGCCATGTATGAATAAGTAAAAATACATCATTTGATGAACAGCATCAATGTTATACAGACGTCATTCATCTGAATATTGGAAATGATGCTGATGTTGCATTGGTCTCTAAAACTGGCAGCATTCATGAATTTATTTTGCAGCAGCTTTAACTTTGTGTCTGATCTCATATTAAAGCTTTAGTTGGTAATCTTGCTCAGAGACATTGTTTTTTTACTCTGGGTGAACTGGTTCCTTGTCCTGATAATACTCTATACATTTGGTAATCATGAACAATAAGAAATATATTTAGACCCCTCAGTTTACTGTAAATCTGTAAAAATTCTGACCAATCCAAACATTCAGGCCAAAATGAAGTTGTTAATTTCTTATATCTCGTAAGCTTCTTCTCCCGGCTCCCCTCCTCCCCCTCCAGCAGTGCATACCTGATAGCCACACCCTGCATATAAACAGCGTGTTAGGATGAAAATACAAAGTAGTGAAGAAGAAACTCTGAAAGCAAACATGGCTCGGTTTATTTGCCTCCTCCCGCTAAACAACCGAGAAAGAGAAAATCATTGGTGGAAAAAACTGCGAATAAAAAAGCCTTGGATCACACAAGGATCAAAACCAGAGGGGGAGGAGCCAAGACAGGGCGCCACTTTCAAACCTTGCTAGTTCCCCAACATTACCTAATCCAGCTTGAAAGTTGCAGAGTATTTTTCAATGCAGTTCATTGCAGTTATTGGTTTTCAAGTTTAGGTTTATCAATAAGGCACATTTATGAAAACTTTGTTTGCTGAATGTGCTGTACAGATGTAATAAAAAAATTTTTTAAAAACTATAAAAATGATTGTGCGAGTGCCTTTTTTTTTTTTTTTATAAATTTCAGGGGAATCCCTGAGTCAAGCACCTGTCTCTAAACAATCTAATTAATCTGATAAACTCTGAAATTATAATAATAATAATAATAATAATAATATTATTATTATTATTATTATTATTATTATTATTATTAATAATAATAATAATAATAATAATAATAATAACGCCCTGCGATGGACTGGCGAGCTGTCCTGGGTATACCCTGCCTGTCACCCAAAGCCAGCTGGGATAGGCTCCAGCTTCCCCGCGACCCTGAATTGGAATCAGCGGTTCAGAAAATGAATGAATGAATAATAATAACAATATTATTATTATTAAATTATAGTCGATGTCTCCATTCATTGAGCCCTCCAGATAAGTGATAATACCATTTTTTAATCATTCTGCTGATCCTCATGATCTCAGGGAAACTTTTCCATCCAACTTTGTAGGAATTTGTCATTTCCCTTCTTCGTTGTGCCTTGCTGCGTCTCTTGTTCCTTGTTTGTTTCTGATTTGTTTTATTGGCCTATTTTTGGCTGGTAATGGTGCCAGAACGTGAGTGTCTGGAACATTTGAGGCCCAAAACCAGCCAGCAGGCTGTGATTCGTCCACAACTTTTGGATGCAATCCATCCTGCGTAGAGACATGGTACAAAGCCTCATGGGAGGCCAGTAAATGGCAAATAGTACCAACAACAATGATCTTTTCAAAAGGGAAAATAAATGATGGCATGCTTGCCCATTTGGACAGCTGCTTTTGATTTGTACCTGCACCTAAAATTTAATTGCCTTTAACCATTAAGCCTTGTTTATGCTGCAAACAGTAGCAAGTTAACTGGTATGAAAACACACTAAATCGAAGCAAAACACCACTATTACACTAAGATGCCACTCAAAGCAGGCTGTATTCCAATCTGTTCTGATCAAAGAGATATACAGTCCTCCACCAGGGTTGAGTGAGCCAACGCTGTGAGTCGGCCATTGTTGAGTTTAGCCTCTGTGCTGCAAAGAGCTTTACAAAGTCTTCCCACTCAGCTTCACTCAGCTCAGTCTCGATTCTGTACCGAAGACTTCCATTTCCTGCTCTGGCGCCACAGCATGCAGCTAACAGCAGCTTTTACAGACGTCTTGAAGGGACCTAGTTACGCTGCATGCTTCCTTTGGCACGTGAAAAAATATTCACATACCACAGCGTACACAGATTGCACTGTGCACACGGTTCAGGACAGCATCCTGTGGTGGATGTGTAGAAGGGAAAACTACAACATGCTGTTCAAACTAAAAGGCTGTTTGACTCTACACAACTGAACTCAGAGGAGGTAAATTGATGACAACCTGGAGAGATCCATGACAGGAGTGAAAGATTGCCATAGTTGGCGAGCATATGCTTGACTCCCCTCAGAAACTGCATTTTTTCAGCTTGATGACTTAAAAACATTAGTTTCTGCATGAAGAATACTAACACTTTACCTCAAAAGCTTACAGTTCAAGCCGCTAATGTGTCTGTAGGTGCGTTTCCATTACACCTAGAATTGCACAAAAACCAAATATTGCAATAAAAACGCTAATGAAAGCACCTACATTTAAAAAATGACTTAAATAATAAAATAAATACCTTTTTACACTCTCATGAAGTGGTTTTTCAGAAATTTTGTTAGGGAACTATATCTCAAAAGTGTTACAGAAACACTTTTTTTCTCAGTAATGTATCCCCAGACGTGTGACCAGCTCATTTACGGTAAAGATGGCACGGTATGGAACAAACAACAATGAATTTCTAAGTTTTAGAAAAGAAAATTTCGGAGGAAAGCTTCAAAAAGCCTCAGCAACTTCTCTGCAGCATGTAGAAAACAACCCTACGTGGTACCTAGGCCGCAATTCTCGCAAAATCTCGTCTGGCTGAGGCTTATGCGCTACATACTGTTCAACGGAAACACCTGCAATTCAGAATTGTTGTTTGTCAAAACTTATGAATATCGCTTTTATTATGCAAAAAAAATGTAATGGAAATGCAGTTTGTGACTATATCTGATGAAATGAGCAATAACAAGCAGACTCCTCACATGAAGAGGATGCGAGCCAAAAAAAGAAAAACATGAGAAAACACTGGAGATCATGTACTGTTTGTGTGCTTGTCCCCCCAGATCTCTTGCTCTTTCTCTTTTCCTTTCTTTGCCAAAGTAGCATAGCAACGAGTACCTTCTGAGCGAAAGTGTGAATTGCTGAGCATGGCACGCTTCTATGAGATCCAGCAGGATCAAATGAACTTGCGCTAACAGAGGTGATGGTGGTAAATAAAGCAAGAGATGAAAAAGAAGGAGCTCAGTGGGTTGCGTTGCAACAGCCCCTTACTGTGTCCTTTGTTTTTCTCACAGAATGGGAAAGGGAAAGATCCCAAACACTGTTTGGCAGTTCAAATGAGTGCAGCTTGGAGAGGTATTTGATTTCACAACGTTTAAGAAGAAAAATGTGTGGTGAGATTGTGTTTGAACAGTCCTCAGGGGGTGAACGGTTGGCTGGGGCCTGAGGCTGGAAAGAGGCAGAACGTGTGCCTTCAGTACAAGTTCACTTTCAGATGATAAGGATGCAACGGATGCTGATGTCAAGCTTAGCAGTGTTAGGTGTTGCTTTATTTATTCATGACAAAAGAGATGACAAGTAAACCGGAGTTGCTGAGTTTGGCCTTTTTTGTGTTAACCCTCCAGACTGTCATTTTTACAACAGTAAAGGAAGATTTGTGGCTTTGGCCTCATGCTTTGACAGTATTGCGTATTTGGCTCAGCGATGAGTTCCTCTGGGTCAGACAGCATCCCCCAGTGGGCCCACCACAACGTCTAAAGCCCCTCATTCTCTCAGCCTGTTTATCTTGGTGGAAAGAACACAAAGCTCTTCATGTAAGAAACTCTCCTTAAAATGAAATGTGTCCATAGAGGGCATTTACAGCTTCATCTGACACAAACCTGCTTTCTTTTGTCAACAATCATTTCCTTCATAACGTCATCTCAAGCTTAATCGCTCTTGTAATATCTGAGTATATTTCTCAGCTATATCTCTTCGCTGCCTTATTTTTCACTTTTCCCATCACTCTGTGAGCCAGTTGCCTGTTTTCTTTCTCTCAGCCTTTGAATTCCATGCTGTTCATCAGACAGATTAGCTCCACACCCTTGTTTTATAGGTCTGTGAGATCACCCTTCTTGTGTAAGTGGCCAGTGTACTGTGAAGGGTCCTGTGATCTACAATATGTTGGACCACAGCACCGTTCAGCCATCCAGATGGGCTTGACTATTCAGACCAACTCAGACAGGCTCGCAAAAAACAGGTCACTGCACCTAAACATTGCGCCAAACGTTGCTTCATTAAGTGTGTGCGACTGATGGAGAAGGGGAAACACTTCAGTACCCATATTAATCCAACAAAAGAATGAAACAGCACTGAGCGTTACTTCAACTTCTTACACAGCTGTAAAATTAGCAAATGGAACAATGAGGTCACACGCTTTATATTCCTGCTATTTAATCATGTATACTAAACTTTGTGTGAAAAGTAAGGAAATTTGTCTTTGGCTGATTGTTTCTGTGTTGTAACAATGAGACTTGGCAATAAATGCTGTTGGAAGGAATGTTTCTTTTCCTTTTAAGTGGTGCCATATTTGTAAACAAAATGCTTTTCTGGGATGAGCAGGAGAGTTGAGTTTGTAGGTTGCAAAACTTGCCAAGTCATCTCTGCCAGAGCCAAACGGCTAATTCTGCTATTGCCCTATTGATACCCCCGGTGCTGACAATCACATGTCTGTTTAGAAACACGTGTGAGCATGAACCCTACTACAATCTTCAGTTTGGCTGTGACCGAATGTCCACACTAGTCCCAAACCCCCCCTTTACTACACAGGGCTGCCCTATATAGCACGCTAGGTAGCGCACTCTGTTGAACACAGCTGGCTGTTTTCTTTGTCGCAGATCACGTGACTACCAGCTGTCGCCATGGGAACCATGATGCATCATTCCAAATCCAATCCAAACTTGTAAAAATGTCCTTAAATTGTATTATATTATTTCTTTGTTGCATATTTATTCAAACAATAAGCACATAAAATAAATGATCTATAGTTTTTTTCTTAACCTGCTTTGACGTTCGAGTTGCTTGCGCCATTTTGAGCTCCTGCCCACTATACATTGTGGTCTATGTTGACCAGTCTAGTGACCATCAATGTATCTACTTTTATAGAGATGTATTGTGGGTAATTTTGGGTGCACTATTTTTTTTCTCTCTGGACATTGAGACACACCTAGAAAAATGTTGTGAAAAATGTTATTGGGCTCTATGTAGGTAAGTAAGTAGGTAAGTGTGTGGACATTCGGACTCAGCCTTTGTTTCTGCTCCAAGCATGCTATGTTTGACCTGTCTGGATCAGGTTCATGCCATAAGGAAACTTCATGGTGGTTCCACAAAACTTTCACAAAACCAAGTTACGGCATTATTTGGAGTGAGCCCTACTTCCATCTCCAAATGGTTCCGGTGTCTGTAACGTGTGCACTGAAACCTGCCCAGAGCAGTTGGATCGTATGGTCATGTTTGGGGAAGATGCATAGAAAACTTTGCTGATTGCAACAATGACAGAGTAACAGCTTTTGGTGGAGGCAGTGTGATTGTGTGGGGTGGCATCTCCCTCACTGGGAAAGCAAGGTGTGTCAACATTGGAGAAAATCTCAGTCCAGAGAAATGTGGGGAGGAGATTCTGCAACCAATAGTCTTCACCATTTGTCCACAGTCAGGAACCAAATTCTGTCCTCCAGGAAGACGGGGCTCGCCACTCAAAATTATTAATTTTGGGAGTGGAGATGTGCCATCACCAGTGCAAATGTGTCTTGTTTCTTCAGATTTCAATGATCAAATTCAGTAAACAACATAGTGGTTATACTGTTTGGTACTGGAAAAAATGAGATAATTCTGCAAAATAACAGACCCAAACATTAACTTACTGTCGTGACAAGCAGGTTGGTACAGTAGAAGGTGGAGGAACTCACTTTGTTCAGGTTTTTTTTTTTTTAGTCTTAAGGAAGTGGGAGCCAGGAGGCAGTTGGCTGTGTGGGCTGGCGGGTGTAAGTAGGTGGAGGGTGGGCAGTCAGGTGAGCAGCAGATGTACGGTCAGATGCAGCCATGGGTTATTGGGCTGCGCAGAGGCAAACTTCAGGATCCGTCTTCTGGTAGCGTAGCAGAGATGGCAATCTGGCAGAGAACTGCTGCAGCCCTCAGCCTAATAAACCTGACTCCATATTGCCAGATGCTGGAAAGGTGTGCAGAACATGGCTGGAGCAGCTGAAGTGCCAATAACCTGCAAAACCCAGCAGGACAGCCCACCCAGCACTCCACCTGCAGCTGAAACCTAACAGAGTAAAGATATTTCCAGACCAGCCAGCTCCTCCACAAGAACGGGATGTTTTACATGGGTCCATCCTGCACACTCAACTCTGCTGCTCATCCCACATATACATTTTTCTTACAAAATGGCCAAATTTAGGAGGGAAATAGACAGCTTCCAACAGTATAACAACCACAAAGAATAATCAAACACAAATGTCCCTACTTGTTATGTAAAGTTTAATTTAATGCCGACAGAAATGCTCATCAGTACTAATGAAACTTTGATAAAAATGTGACATTCCCAGCAAACGCTGGAACTAAACAGCGAATAATAAATACATTTTGATTTTTACACCATAACTACTTTTCCATCTTTTTCTGTTCACATAATGATCTTGAACAACTTCACCTTGTTATAGCGGGACTATAAAAATTGAATAAAAAGCTGTCAGTCAAACACAATGAAAGTTAGAGATGTTTTTATCTTGTTAAAGGTAAATATAAGTCGTTTTAAGCAGCTGTTTGCTGTGTTGTTTCTACCTGAATGAGAGGTTGGAGCTGCTTTGTTCTGCGTAGCAGTCAGTCCAGTCTGACATGGATGCCACCGGATGTGTTTGGGGATGTTTAGAACAAACCATCCTCCAGGTGTTAAACTTACGTAAAGAGGAGATAGCCACAAATAATTGTTAAATAATTTTTTCTTTGCACAATTCAGATTTCCCAGCATTTTGTTCAGACTTTAAAGACACACTATAGAAATTATGCCATTTTCCCCGTCACGCGCCCCATGTCGACGGCTAATTCAACACCCCATCTTGCATCCTTCCTGACCTGTTCGCTCTCTCCAACCAGAATTAAATTATCTTAATATGTCTCTGTTTTAATCTTTTTGCGTTTCTTTGCTAAATCAGAGACGTTTTGTGTTCAAAACAGCCAGTTTCTCATGTTACCCTGAAGCCAAACATCACATTATGTCCTGGTTGTTAAGTTGTATAGTATCGGTTTCTCAGCCTCAGGATGCTGCTAGGCAGCAGCGGCTCTAGAAATGCACATGATAGATGCCACTGTGTCATCGAAATAAGTCCGGGACGCGGAGTTTTAAGGTGAGAAAGTTACGGAATGTGTCTTTAATAAACTTAAAAAGGACTATGGTCACAGTCAAGGCAGGATGATCCAATGGGCACTATGGGCACAGTCCCAGGGGCCCATGCCCACTTGGGGTGCATGTGGGGCAAACACCAGCAGTTTGGACATAAAAGAAAATGTATATAAAAGCCAGATAGTTACACCACAGTTTCCATTGTGTTGCTACTGGTACCACTGGCTGAGAGATGTTAGAAATGTCGTTTCACAGTGTATCATTCACAATTTTCACAATGTTGCGATGGGGAAGGGGGCCTCTGGAACACTCTGGGCACAGGGCCCTGTGCACTTTTAATCCGGCCCTGGTCACAGTCATTATAAGGAAAGAGTTGGAGATGCAGATTTCAAAGCTTTCTCCAAACATCAAAGGTCATGGATCCTTCTAAGCAGCAGCCCAGTAGGGCTGCTATACTTGTGCAAAAAGTGCAGATGAAGTGCACATGATCCAAATGTGTCCGAATCTTCATTTGTCTTCTGAAAACGTTTTTTTATGACAAATTTGTTGCATTTAGATAAGTTATACCGCGCAACTGCTTTAAAAGTGTTCCCGTGTTCCAGCTTTCTCACTTTAGACTCAAGAAATGTTTGTTCAGGAGAACCGTTAAAGTCAATCTGAGGTGTGAAAGGGATCCAGCTCAGGGATCTGCATGTCCGGTTGCTCGGGACAGATTTCAGGCTTTTTCACAAAGAACCTTTGCGGAGATGCTCAGTTTTTTGTGCATGAAAACCTTCACAAATATGAGCCTCATGCAGCATCTTTCCAGCAGATTTACTGTCAAAAATATACAAATGAACATCTAAACAAGCCTGATGAGTTTTGGAAAGTTCATGCCGGAAAGTTTTTGACTCACTCTGTTAGAACGGTGCCAGCTGTGAGATCCAGGGCTGATTCGATGCTCTGGGTTTGTGTTGCTACCAGTGTCACAAGGAATATGTAAGGGGCAAAGAAATGAATGGATTCAGCTGAATAACAACACAATTTTTCAGTTTTAAAGTAAACACCAGTCTGCTTGTCCTTAAAGATGATGCTTCCAGAGCAGCATAATGATGGTAACCATAGCTCATAGGACTACCTCAGGAGGCGCTACGACCTTCGCAGGTCGTTGACTAAAACACAAACTATGAACCTCTGAACAGCAGGGCGTGTAAGATATCCTAACACTTTCAGATTAAAGGTTTTGTAGGAAGAACAAACAAAAATCACCCAAAAAACTGTCATGATGTGGTGGTTTGTGTCTTTCCTTAGTTCAGGTTTACTGTTTTATTTTGTAGTTTTTCCTGTTTGGTTCCCTTGTTTGTTGTTTAGCTTTATTGATTTCTTCATTGAGTTCACCTGGTCTTGTTTCAGTTCATGCAGTACACCTGTTTCTTGTTTGGTTCCCCAGTGTATTTATACCCCTTAGCTTTAGTCTTGAGTTGCTGGATCATTTTGTTGTACCTTGTTGTTAGTCCCCTGAGTGCCTTTGTTAGAATAAACCCTCTGGAATCTGCATCCCTGTTTCCCTGATCTCTGCATGTGGGTCCACACCTTCACCTTCCTCACCGCCACCCCATAACAAAAACAAAAGCTGAACGATTTTTAAAGCTGATAAATATTTTACTAAACAAACACAGTCCAGACGTATTCTGAGTAAATGCCCCCCTCCTGTTACATCATTCAGGAATAAACAGACTTGTGATGAACATTGAGGGGTCTTGTTGTCGCCTCATATTCCATCATCATCAGAATATCCATGACTTATAGCTCATTCTTGGACCAGTTGTTTTTAATATTTTTCTGTGTTGTATCTGCAGGCTCTCGGAGATTCTGATTTCCCCACCGTGCTGAGGCAGCTGCTGCCCTTGATGAAGCCCCGCGGAGGCGAGAACAGCTCATCCTCGGGGTCGAGGGCCGGGGAGGACGAGTGCGGACCCGATGAGCTGATCCTCCTGTTGGTCTATCTTTACTCCCTGGCTGGCGAGGCCCAGCACATGGACCGGGACGCTGAGCAGAAGCTGGAGAAGCTGGAGAGGGAGCTGATAGGAGCGCTCACCCTGGTCATCACAAGGGAGAAAGAGCTCAGCCCTTTGCTCCAGAAACTCACCGGTGAGGAACCGCTGTGCTTCAGCAACACACACATTCTGCTTCAGCAACACACACATTTTGCCAGACGTGCTGTAAGATGGTGTGAGCAGCTGTTTATTTCATATCTGCCTGTAGTGCTGGTAATGGGAGGATTTGTATCAAAATCCTCACACCTCATCCTTCTCCTGCACTCCTTATTACACACTCTGGTGCGCACACACTTGTCTGTTTTGCAAGCTGATACACAAATAGTAAAGTGTGGGAATGCCTGAACCTTGTGCTTATGGATAAGCATTATGGAGAAAAATAATCCTTAACTTTAACCTCTGCTGTGACGGTAAAATGTTCTCTGACAACCTAAAAACATCCATTATTTTATTATCCATCCAATGAGCATCGGTGGCTGTGGTTGTCTGCACGCTCTGGATTTTTCTTGGCACGTCAGTGCAACATTAGACGCTTTCCTTTTTGAGCTGAGCTGGTTTCTGTGTGGTGGAGCAGATCAAGGCCAGCTCATGAAATGAATGAGCCGTCTACCTCCACACCACAGCCAGCTGTACCTCCCAGAGTAATAGCATCTTTTAACCTTGAGCCTTTAACACACGGCCTCCTCCCCCCTCCTGCCACACAGTTCATAATTAGCCCTACTTTTAGTTTTTGTATCTATGAGGTAGATCAGCACACGCCCTGAAATGATACACCGAGGTTCCATCTAATGTTGCGTAAAGGTTTGTGTTGTGTAAAAGGTTTGTAAATCTGCGAAGCACTCATAAAGAAAAAAGACAGCCAGACCCCCCTCTTTCTCTCCCTCTTCCTGTCCGACTTGGCTAAGTTCAGAATGGAGGGGCCTCCTGGCAGGCACAGGCTGAGAGATGTGGCTCATGTTAAAAACCTGACGTTGTTATAAACACTTCATTGGAAATAAGCCTGTCAGGGTGTGCCAGGTGTGTTTAAGACTACGTGTGTGTATGCGCTTGTCTCGGCCGTTCAGAGGACTGTGGCTGTGCGTGCAGTCTTTTAAATGTGAGCGTGTTTGTGTGTGCACGAGCGTCTGCAGGAGGGGTTTTATGGCAGCCGATGAAGTGGTTGACTGGGGTAACATGAGGAAGAGGTCGTCTCTCTCGGTATCCAGAGCAAAACATTGATTGTGATATTCTCCCCAATTAAAGGGGTCAAATGGAAACCAGACGTTGTCTGAAACCTGGTTACCATGTGAACAGTGTTTTCACAAATTCTTCTATTTTGTTCCCTTTGGCTGCAGCAAAACCCTAAGCCCTAGCTTAGTCAACACACTGCAGATACTCTTACACACAGTACATGCACAAACAGGGTGCACAGACACAAGAACGCTGTACACAGGCAGGCTGGGACATAAAAAGCAGGACAGGATAGTGCAACAAACCCAAAGTTTGCTAACTTCCTTTTTCTGGAAACTTAAATGGAAGAGGATCTTTGGCAAGTTGTGTTCTTTGGACAATACCGCACTGTAGTTTTGTGTTCTTGTGCATGTTTCTTGTCAACTCTTGGGGTTAACTTTGTAAATGAGTGAAAGAAATGGATGTAGACACCTGGTTTGTTTCTAAACAGTGAAAATGTGCAAATGACTTCCTTCTTTCCTACTTAGTTGTGTCTGTGCCATGGATATTTGTCCAAACTAGCTAAATATTATTCCTCACTTTTAACATGCAATTTTTAGGGAAATTTTGATGATTTATTTGTGATAATTTAAGAGAAAGCAGTTGTAACAATGTGTAACAGCTAAACCTGAGGTTTCAAAGGTCTGCAAGGATGTTGATTGGATAAACTGAAGCCAACTTTTTGTTGGAAGCTAAGCTAACAAGCATGCTAGCTAACAATGGTCAAGCTTTATGGTTGCGTAAGTTTTTTTTTTTTATAATAAACGAAAATATCAGAAAATATTTAGAAAAATGCTGATTTGCTCAGTAGTGAAAGACCAGACACAACTGGCTAGTGAAGATGCAGTAGAATCAGGATGCCAAAGTCCAGTCCTCGAGCGCGACTGTCCTGTATCTTTTAGTGCATCTCTTCTACAGCAAACCTGAATCAAATGTTGTTTTGAGACTGAGAAAAATAGCATAATGTAGTGAAGGGACAGTTGCACCTAAACTAATAATTATAAAAAGAAAAGTAATCATTTTGTCATTTGCACATGTGATTTTGAGGCGACTGTAACTACCGTACATTCACACTGCAGGCAGAAGGGATGCAATTCAGATGCATGTCTTCAGTTTTTAAATGTCATAGTTCGTTGAACTTTAACGCCATTAAGTAAAATAGACGTCACATTTGTGCCCCTGTGGAGGTGAGAGGTGTAAAAACAGCATGCTGTGTGTGAATATCACATCTTCTTAACAAGTAGGTCATCTCAGCGCTGTAAACTGTTCTCACTGGAGTCTGAGTCCAGTCACATTTACATGGAGAAAAAAAATATAATGTGGATAACAACTCAAAAAGAAAATGCCTATTTTGTTTTGTTTTACATATTTATTCATCTATTCATATAATTATATATTTACTCATTTGATATAACAGCTTTTGTTTAAAAAAAAAAAAATCTATATATTAGGTAACCAAAATTCTTATTAACGTAATGCAAAAAATCCAAATAAATTAAAAAAAAAAAAAAATTCATCATCTGCTAAGCTGAAATGTAACATTGATCATTTTAAATGCGTAGAGTAAAAGTAACTTTGCTCCTTGCTGGTAGAGAAAACGTGAGAAAATTTTTGCTTTTTCACCAAGAAAAAAAGTCTCAGTAGCAGTTCAATGAAACGTACTATTAAAGGTTTTTAGTTTCCAGTTATAATGTGGCTTATTTTTCCTTAAATAAATTTAACCAGTTGAAATTGGGATTGTGAGCTTAGAAATACACTATCTATACTGACTGGTGATTGAAGAATAAACCCAGCTGACTTTGCAGCTACAGCAGCTCAAGTCATTAGAGCTTATTCCTGGTGTCCCAGTTCCTCTCCAGTTCCCCAGGCTGGAAGTGTTCTGCGTAAGATACAGCACGGTAAAACATGAGAACTTTCTAACACCAACAATATGTTGCTGTAAGTGTCGACTGAGCAACATAAGTCTCATTCGGACAGAGACGTTCTAAGAACTGCGTTCTGAGAACTAATAGCGTTCTAAGAACTGTCCTTCGCCAGAGAACCGTGTCACTTTGCATTCGGACATGAGTCGGAGACCCGATCGCTACCGATCTGACGCAACCATCTGCGACAGTGACGTGTTATTTTAGCGCCACTCAGCAACAAAACAAACCGCGAAGAGGAAAACACCACAAAGGAGCAAAAATGGAGAGCGACAAGGCCATCGTGTTCTTTGTGTGCTTTCGAACCCCCTCTGGATTTCCTCGGCTGAAAAAACGGCCAGCAGGGCTCTGACTTCGTCGTCCGTCCACTTATCAGCTGCGTTCTCCATGCTTCCGTAAACAGTGGTTTTTAAAAATGGCGGGGTCTGACGATGCGGAAATTAAGTAGCGGCGCTCAGCGCGAGGGCGTAGCTATCACCTACGTCAGCCTGCTTCGTCAGATGCGTTCCTACAGAACTAAGGAAAGACCCGGAAGTTGAGTAGGCGCTGAAATGGTTATAGGAACTCAGGGGCATGGTCCCTAAGTTCCGATCTGTCCGAATGCGCCAAAGAACTGAAAAGGTTACAGGAACGTCAAATGGTTCCTACAGTGGGAAAGAGGCTATTGTTAGTGGGACAGAAAACCAACTAGTCAGCATGCCCAAACAGAAAGCTGAAGTTTTTAAGTTTGGAATACAGGCATGGTTTTTATTGTGAAATGAACTTAGATACTATCTAGCTCAGTGTGTCTGCTGTATTGTTGTCTTAGGAAATGGCTTTGATTAGAAGCTCAAACAGTATTTATAAATAAAAAAAAAAACAAAAACAAAAAAAAAACTGGTTCTGCTTATTGCAGACTGGGAAATGAGCTCTTAAACCAAACGCTCCACAGCCAACACCACATGTGGGAAGAGCCGAGTTAGTTGTGGGCAACACTGCCGAGCCAGAGCAAACGATGGGATTGGATGGAGAACCCGGTCTCTCCACACAGCTCCAGTCTTATTGGTCGGTGCGAGACTGTCTGCAGTGTTTGAGGGCGCGGTGTGTGTGATGTGTGCAGGTTGTAAATAGCTTTGAGCATTACAGTTAATCCCTCGTTCTGTTGTGGGAAAATCTACTGGTTAGAAGGTAAAAATGGGGGCTTCTTCAGACTGTGTTTGGATTCATTTCGTGTTGGTAATGATGAATCTTGGCTTTCTTCGGTACAGAATAAAATAACCTCCCTCTTCTATAACGTTTTTCTTCACTCAGCAATGGGGCACAATAGACCAAGAAAGAAAGGCTAATCCTTGGATGTGTAGTTTCCTCAGGATGATGGATCATAATTTTTCTGTCCTTATGTTAGTGTGTGTGTACAGCTCCAGTAGTAAAAATGGGAAGTTAGTGCTGATGCTAATGGTTTACCCATTGCAGTGACAGAGAAAGGAAACAAGGTTTTAAAATGACTTGTGGAGCAAAGCAGGAAAGTTAACCCGAATCGAGCTGGTTTCTCATTGGGTTTGTTATTCGTCCTGTCAGTGGGGTGTGTAGCGGACAAGAGGAGAGCAGGCGGGTTGGACCTCCCCAACGCCACTGTTTGGGTTGGCTCTGCAACACGAGCCAGTTCAGGGACACGAAAGACATCACACATAAGTCTGTCCGCTAACTCTTTGTTAGCCTACTTGCTCAACTTTTCTTCTCTTTCTTTTTATGCTTCTCGTTTTCTCCTTTTTCATTCTCTTCCTTCATTTTTTCCTCCCTCAGAGGCCCCGAAGCCTCAAGCTGGTAGCAAAGGAAATAGAGCATAAGTGGGTCTAATGATTTTGCCTGATTAAATATCTTTCCCCTGTTGCATTTTGCTTATGAAATTAGTCCCAATTATTTTTAATTGGTGGTCCTTCCTTACTTCCTCCCCTGCTATGCAAACACAAACACAGACTCTTATGCACTCATACATATATGATGAGAGAACAGTAGACCCCAGGGTGACCAGAGCAGCCGGTGGCGCCGTGCTCACTGGGTCTCTTTGGGTCTCATCAGCAATACAGGCCACACACAGTTTTGATCTGACCATCCTCCCAAGCGTTGCAGCCCACAGCGTTCTCCCAAGTCAGCACTGAGGTTATTTCTCTGCACTGTCTCCTTGTTTTGTAGCAGCTAACCCACACAGACTGGTCACAAAACCACTGACAGAATGTTTAATGAGTGAAGCGTTTGGTTTGTGCCCCATCATGTGGACATTAATTTGGCAGCTTTCACACATGTACTCTACAAAAGTGTCGTTTTTGCATCTTGCACTCCTCATACTTTTCATATTCCAGCTGGGAGAGCAGATTTCCAGCAGAAAGCCTCCCAGTGCGATGCACCTGCAGGGGTAGCACCTGCTGAAACAGAGTTCAAACAATCTGACCGTTATCAAAACACATCACATCCAATCAAATCAAAGTTTATTTATAAAGCACTTTTCATACAATACGATGCAACAAAAAGTGATTTACACATTTTTAAAACACTGCAAAGAAAAACCCATCATCTCCGCCCTTCCCACACACTCAAACATACACACCCACTCACACACACCCACACCCATTTGCAACACCTACCTTAATCATCATGCATGCTCCTATGTGTTGCTGGGCACATGGGAGCCCAGTAAGGAAACATTAAGGAGTCGACCAGCACACAGCAACAAGGGCACCAGCAGATGTTTTCATGAAAAGACCAGTGACATGAAAGGCGCCTTTGCGGCCAACTTGAGACCCAGCGCAGAGGGCTCCCTCTGAGGAACACCAGAAATACTCTAAAATTAGTAAAAGCATAAAAACAATTAAGTAATAAAGACTTAAAAAAAAAAAAAAAAAAATCGAATTGTCACAACTTTAGGGCATCAGCCGCCTCTTTACCTCAGCAGCCTCCACAGGATGCTCCATCCCAGGACCTATAGACACAGATAAGCTTTCCCTTCCATTTGTTATGTTTCTGACTGCACTAACAATATTTTCTATGAATATTTTTTACTATTTTGCTCCAAAAGCCAAAGGTTAAAAAGTAACATATACATGATGACACAGTGCGGAGGAGATTTTCTCATTGAAGCGCCCCCTAATGGCGGCTCCAATGGCATCCATCTCGCATCCTACCTGTACTCCAAGCTCTCACCAGCCAGTAAAAGTCAGTTCATTGTTGGCTCATGTCACATCTCTTGCTCTGTCACTTTGGGTGGGGGTTTCCTCCAACATTTCCAGGATATTTAATTTTTAATTTATTCACCAGAATTTCTGGTAATCTGCAGCAAAGTTCCATAAAATTTCACTCTAATCAGGTCGATGCCACTTGCTGCTGCAGCGGTCGGACACACTTCGGCTGTTGTGGTCCTTCAGCTTCTTATAATCTTAATTCAGTTTCTTAAATTTTCCATAAATTTGCTTAATGTGTGTGCCCTGCATCGACTCTGGCAACTGTCCTTCTAGTCTTACAAAAACACACTGTGGCTTTGAGTTTCCAGCTCATTCATCCACTTCTTGTTCCTCCATTTTTTTTTAAAAATCAAAACACTTAAGTTAAAGTAGAAGAAGTAAAATAAACATGCTTGATTCCACACACCAGCTTATGTGTACGGCTAAAAGAAGTGTGGAACGCTGCAATTATGATTCACCAATCAGAGCTGCACACACCCCTCCCTGTCAAGTGTTCCAGGGAATCTGAAAAGTAAAACTACAACTTTTGTACTTTTTAAGGGAAAGTTTGAGGGTGAGGGAATGCTTTTTGACTGAAGTAATGTCATAGGAAATGCGCTGAAGTATTTTAAAATCCCCAGTAAATGAATTAAGTTTCTATGTTGGAGCTTTTCCTTCTTCTCCTTTTTTAATCGAATAGGGTCATCCTGCGTTTCCTTGTGAATCAGCCACAGTGCACGTTCAGAACAGCCAGTGTTTTAATATCCAGTTGGGAGTGTGTGATGTGATGCGTAAAGCTGTGAAAGTTGTCATATGTGGTTACTCAGCATCCGGATGCAGCTGGCCAACAGGAGCTCCAGGATTATATGATAAATTCCACAAAAGACTCCGAAATGCACATTTTTTATGTCATGAAGTTGCAACATGCTACTTTAATTCAAAGAATGAAATAAAATAACACAAAAAATAGTCATTTTAGGAGTTTATATCGAATATTTGAAAAGATTTTGAAATTTTAAAGGTTCTTGTGTCATATATGGGATAGAAACACCTAAGTTGTCCAAGAAATGAATACATTTACCAAATATAGAACAAAATAGTCGGTAAATCCTGAGACTTTTTCCAGTACGATTCACTAGAGCTCCAAGTATGCATGGGATGAGAATCTACGATTGAAGGCTCATATAAAAAAAATGTGGAGAAGAAACGGGTTACCACCAGTTTACCACTCCAGCAAACTCCTCCACCTGAAGACACATCAGAAGAAGCAACTCTTAGCTATTTATGCTGAATCAGATTTTATCTAGAAAAGAAACTGCATGTTTTTGCTAAAGCATTACAAATGAAGAGCATCACCAGAAACAGGAGCAGCTTCAGTCAAACTTTCTCTGAGCTGCACACGGAGGCCGTCCTGCAGATGCTCAGTTGGAAAAATACTAGGATTCTTTGATACTGGCTTTTTTACCGACATACAGATTTTGTCCAGCTCTCGTTTTCCGACAGCGACATCAACCAATACCAATATTTTTGGAGCAAGTAAGTAAAACTATCTAGAAAGCTATACATGACATCTCTTATATTTTGTCATTTTGAGTTAGAGGAGACTTAGCCGAAGAGTTTGATATATAATATGTGCATGTTGTGTGTAAAGTTATGTCATGAAGAAAGTTAGAACCGATACCGATAATTTCCGATGTTGCATTTTAACGTCGATACCGGCTGGCAGTTTTGGTATGCTGATAATATTAGACATATATGTACCTTACATGTATGCACAACTGTTAGGAAAACATTATGCATGTCTAGAAATACATGTAAAGAGCTCTGAAAGGTGTTACATGTGACTTGCATTCACCACTGGTGCAGTGATGATTTGAGGGGAGTTTTAACCAAGATACACTTGATGCATAATTGATTGATGCATAGACGTCCATTCAAGTGAAAGTCCTTGACTTGTTTTTCGTTTTGTCAGGCTGGATACGCTATATTTATACCCTGAAGTTAGATCAACAAAAAGTAACTGAGCTCTGAAACAGAATCTGTGAAATGATGATTTTCTCAGCAGGCTGTAAAATGCCTGAAACAAAGGCGCTTTCTGTTCACGGGGAGGGTTTCGTTTGCATCATCGTCTTAAAGCGGTTTTTGTTCTGCAGGCTGCAGAAGCGAAAATGATACCTGCAGTGTTGTCACCCAGAAGCAAGCTATCATCTGTAAAACGAGTCCAGTCAGCAGTGGCCACGGTTTGTTGAGAAGATTTCACAGAGCTGACCCAGTGTGTATTTACACCTCTGTTTTCTTTATGGAGTGTGTTAGCGCTCAGCAGAGAACTCCTCTGCTTCTCATTTATTACAGGAAATGCACATCATAAAAGGCTCGTAAGCACTTATATCTCTGCTGGGAATTGGGCTTGTAGAAGGAAAAAGGACACTATCGTGATCCCACACAGACTTGCAAATATATGCTTTTGCTTATAAAAGCAGTGGTGGGAATACATGCCAGAAGCATATACAGACCCGCTCCAGAGGGACCCTAACTGAGACTACAGGCCCGGACCCCCACACACGCGTCAGTGCAGGACTGGGTCAGTTGGTGACCCTTGGTCAGAAGGTCAGAGAAGGAGTCTGTCCAGCACGCTCTTCCCTCTCGTCTTCAGCACAGACACTCATCAGCTCCTCTGGGAAAACATCCATCTATAGTCACAGATTTTGTTTTTGTTTATTTTTCTGGAGATGAAACTTTCACAAAGTCTGGAAACTTTTAACTTCGTGTTAAAAGCATCTCCCCTTTTTACTTATGCAGACGTGCTTTTAATCAGCCCAGTTTAGTTAATTCATATTTCAGATGCTTCCGTTCACCTTTAAATTAAAGTCTTTGCATGATTTTTAATTGTTTGTTTCTATTTCTTGTTATATGTTGTATCACGTAAAGCACATTTATTCACATAAGGATGAAATGCACTTCCACATTCAGCTACATGGCTTTGCCTTCACCCTGCAGGAGGATAGACTGGTGAAATTATCAGTACTGCAGAGTAAATAGAAGAATATGAGCTGAGTCTTTAGAGAAGTGTCGCTGACTGTGTGTGAGCCTGCTTTTTACCAGACCCTCTTGGTTTTACGGTATATCTGTGTTTTATCTGTTGGTGCGGAAGAACTTGTTTATGTTTGAGATTCCAGTCAGCAGTGAAAGATGACCTGTCCTAATGTACCCGCTTTCTTCCCCAAACTGTCCCCTTTCTCTGCCTCCACAACTCCTCCTCCCACAACTCACCCCCGCACAACTTCCTCCACATTTTTTTTTTTTTTTTTTTTTTTATCTGAATCACAGTAACTTTAATTTACTGTCACCTCCCTCTCATCCCCAAACGATCCTTCCCGGTCTTTCTAACTGTGAGGAAAATCAGTTCCAGCGAAACAGTCTTTGCCTTTTGAGGTCTGGAATAACGAGATCCAGCCCGTAGCGCCACTTTCTGCATCTACGCCCTTCAACAGCAGAACGGTCGCGTCTGCGATGGCATCCTGTCCAAGCAGAGGGACTTATCTAAGTGCTGGAAGTGCAACGTGTCCGTTCGGTTCTGCTCGCTTCTCCTGGGTGCAGAACTCCTCCGTGGCCTCGGCAGCAGATGGAAGCTCTCCTGGCGCTATGAGCTGGCCCGGTCATTTCCTGTCAGGAGGCCTGGTGTTAATCAAGGCCTGAGCCAGCAGGAACGCCCCCCCCCCAACTCCCTTACCACCACCTCCTCCTCTTTTTTTATGGCCCCTCTCCTCTTACACCCCCTCATCTACGAGGGAGACAAAGAAATACACTTTTTTTTCTCCCCTCCCCGACTTTCCAACCTAATTTTATATTCTTTTGTCTTCCGTACTGTAATCGCTGTTATGTTTAGCATGAAACATTCTCCATAAACATGGGGGGGGGGGGTATTTAGGTGGTGGTAAATCATGCTTTTGTTATCAAAGTGTCCCCACTGAGAGCTGCAAGACTCAGCCAATAGATAGGAGGAGATAGTAAGGAATGAGCAGAATGGAGTGTTTCTTCAGCAGCCGTCGGGTGTCTGGTCACTTTCTGTTGCGTCTGCTTGCGTCTTGAGGGTTATGACGGGCAGAGCCCCAGATAGGCTTATCTCCACGCTTCACCTACTCACCTGACCTCCCCACTGACCAGATGTAGGCCCTAAAACTGAGGGGGGCCACCAAAGGGAATGTTTGGACTGCAGCCCTCCTGCGTCGTGTTCCTGCTGTATTTTTGTCAATAACTTAACGACGCGCCTCATCTGCAGAGTTCAGCGGTGACACGTAGCTCAGGCTTTTCTGGAAATTCATTTAGAGGACACGCCGGGAGGCGCATCCACGCACGTCCTAGAAACGTGATGGATTAGGAGAGAATCTGTTTAAACAGGGGGGTTCATGGCGTTCTCACATGCAGTTTGTGATTTTATTTTACTTTGAACCAAGGGATTCTCAGGAAGGCACTTCTTACTCGCTGAAATCTTCATCAGTAACAAGAGACGAGTGTCAAACTTACCTTAAAGTGTGGCTGAAGTATCTATAATCTGTCATTTCCACATAATCAGTCCTGAAGTTTGGTCCAGGCTGAAGACTTTTGTGTTATTTTAAATCTGAAGGGCAAAGTTCAGCGTTTTCCTGCAGCCTGTGCTGCCATTTATCCATCAAGACTGTTTTGCTTTGAATTGCCGACTTTTAAAGACGACAATATCGAGATGTTTGCCATCGCCGGAATATAATGGAACATGATGGCAGTGTTTCTGTCCAGACAGGCTGACCTGGCGGCTAAAATAACAGCTTCAGAGGAACTATTTTCTCTGAGCTGTGTAACTGTGCATATACCTGTGTAAATGCAGATTCTGTGTCGGCATGTCTGGACGATACTGTCAGCTAAGTGATCGTCTTTCTGTCAGATCAGAAGGAACAGGCTCTTGTCTCATTCATTAATACTTGTTCTTTTGTTCTCTGGTTCAGACATGTATGACCGAACACAGCAGGTTTCATTACACGCCCATATTTCTTTCATTTAGGAGGAAAAATAACAACTGATGTTACAGCTCAACCAGAAAAAAAGGGGCCACAACTAAGTCATGATTTCTGGATGAAGACAATGCCGCTGACACATCCAGATGTTTGGGTTTCTAAATGCGTTGGGTACCGCAAGCTGAGTGTCATGCAGTTTTTATTGTTTCTGAACAAAGGCAGATATTTTTATCTCATGTCTCCAAATCTTGGGAATCCTAACAAAACCAGTCTAAATCAATCCAAAGGAAAAAGTGTGTGTTTGATGTGAGGGGGAACTTGTTGAGCGTCTCACTGCTGCATGAACACAAAGTCTAAAATGAGCAAATTAAAGATTTTTATCTGGAAATAAAAGCTGATAAAAGGGCAAATAATAAAATCAACTAAGAAGCTTTTAGTTTTAGCTTTTAGCACTTGTTGCTTGCTCTTTAGGTATCTTCTTGGGGTATGTATTCCTCCTTTTATCTCCTTATTAATTGGCCTGTCATATTAGATATAAAGGCTGGTTGTTTCTGCACAAACCTCCATGAGCACTGACAAAACAGTGACGACTAAAATCTGAGGACTAACTCAGTATTTCACACACTCAGAAAATCACTTTCATGCTTTCAAAACAAATGAGCCAAAGCAACATTGATCATGATGGAAGGTGGACGTAACACACCTCACACTGCCATGTTTATGTCTTTATAATGTACTGTATGTGGTCTTCCTGGCAGCAGTTGGTCATCTCTGTGGTGTGTTAAAGTGCTGGTTTGTTTGCTTGAACCATGCAGGGGGGGGTTCTTGTCAGAGCTGATCCTTCACATTGGCTTGCTTAGTTTATGTGTAACTTTTTTTTTTTTTTTTTTTTTTAAAGAATACTGGTTTCATGGTATTTGGTATTATTTCTTTTACCCATATATAACTGGGTGTTAACCACATTTTCCACTGACTGAAAGAAAAATTATTCAATTAGATTGTCAGAATAACCAACGTTATCATGACAGTTGTGCATTGAACCAAAAAACCCAAAACAAAAAGTCATTTTTATATCCCACTCCCTACGGTTACATAAAGGGATTAAATTGAGAAGAATGGAGTTAAATCATTTTGAATTACCATTGTTTTGTTTGGTCTTACATGGAACTAGCCATTCTGAATTGAGGTTAATTCAACTATAATTAATTCCACTTTAGATCAGTGGGTCCTGACTGGACAGGGGCCAGACGTGACTTACTTACGTCTACAAGAAATAATCAAACTCTACTTTCTGTTTCTCTTCTTTTCAGCCATAGCATGGAAAACCACATAATTAGAACCATTTTTGCTTTGATTTTGATTATAATTTTGAAGGACCAGCTTGGCACAGGTATACTACTTCACTTTTTTTCAGCAGCTGAGGAGGAGAATGGAGATAAAGTACTGGAGACGGAAGGCACAAGATCATGTGAAATATGTGCTGAATAAAAGGAGATAAAAGAAGAATAAACCAGTCACTTACTTCAGAATTAAGTTTAAATTGTTCTTTTTCATTCAGAATCAGTTGTTTATACATATATATATATATATATATATATATATATATATATATATATATATATATATATATATATATATATGTATATGTGTGTGTGTGTGTGTTTATGTGTATATATCCAATCCACTTTATTTATATAGCACATTTTATAAACGTAAACAGTTTCAAAAGTGCTGCACAGAATAGAACAAAAACTATTTTACAATACTAAAATATCAATAAATACAAATTAATAAACTTAAAATCAATCCCAATAAACAGGTAAAAACCAATAGATAATATAATTTTTTAAAAAATGTAAAAAATAAATAAATAAACAAATAAAAAGGTATGGTTTATGGTAATTTTTCATCTGTTTCAAAGCTGATTTAACTTTTATTCAGAATTAAAACTCTTTTGTAAACATGGCCAATGTCTTGATCTTAGCTGTGAATTTGACTCTTTCCTATAAGAGCTCAACTGAAGCAGGTTTTTGGCTCTATGAATGGGGATGACGTTGCTTTTCACGATCCTCAGCTTCCTGTTTGTCGTTGGCTGAGTTTCTTACAAACATGTCTCCAGATGAGATCTGACTTGTATGTCCTCCAGCTTTGTCAGCTTTACCTGAGGATGTGATCTTTACATCAGGTATTCCTGGTACTCCAAAGCATGTTTCCAGCTGTGAGGGAGCCTCACATTCCTCGTATTGCCACCTTCAGTGACATCTTCACCTCAACAGCGTTTCTAATCGCTTCTAATTTGCATCAAACCAAAGTTCAGACAACAGATTCAGCGCCTGTTTCTGTGTCATTATGTCATTAACGTCTGCTACAGCTTCATCTTCCGAACCTTTCCTGTCCAGCATCTCCGGTAACACAGCTGCCCTCCTGAATGCATGTTTAGCCGTGCAGCAGCGATGTTGTTTCTGCTGTTTCTGCTCTATCTTTGATGTATAAAAGCCCTCAATCTACTTTTAAGAGTAGAGCTGGGCCATCAACTAATTTATTGCACATTTGGTCAATGTAGATTGGGCTCAAATTCATATTATAAACATTTATACCCTCAGTTTATTGTGGTCAACTCTTTACTGGAAGTTTTTCCAGTTATTTTCCTCTTCATAGTGGGAGATAGTACCTGCTCCGTACAGGCTGCTTGTATCCATTAGAATCCTGCTTTCCTTGTTTTCCTCCCTTTCACCATTATGTCATCCTATCCTCCTTTAGATCTGTCTGTATTTTTTCCCCAGTCCTTCCTCAAACATGCACATGCTCGACAGTCTGCGCTGCATCTGGCGGCTCAGCGCTATCACATCCGACTGGGCCCACACTCTTGTTCCAGGTGGACATCATCCCTCTGAGGAGCAGGGATGGAGGGATGAATGGAGCGGTTGTTATGAACAGCTTCTCACAGAGCGCCGCCGCTGCCGTTATCACCGGCATCCACATAGCGTGGGCGTATAGACGGTGATAATGAGCGTCTGCAGAGAGGACGGCTGCTGTGAGGCCAGCGTAAACTCAGTCCCCCAGAAAATAAACACATCAGACCACGCACACACACACACACACACCTCTTTTCTAACAGCCTCCCTAGCCTTTAGGCCAAAGCTGCCCTTCCTAACACAACTGTAACCCCCCCAGCTCCTTCTATAGCATCCTTAACCTAAAACACACAAACTCCAGACTCTGCATTGAAAGCATTCACTATTTTTAGCTCCATTTAATTTCCCTCTTTGTCCCGTAGCTACAGCCAATCCTCAGAAAATCCACGGTAGCGAGTGTGTTATTTCCAGGATGGGATGTATGCTTTTAACTTGCCCCTTTTCCTGTTTATTTTCCTCCACACCTCCCTGCCCCTCCTGAGACATTCTCCTCACATATTGCTGCTGGAAGATTTCAGTAACATCACGCCTCAATTCAGAGAGTCCTACACAACCTCTCGCTTCGAATGAAACACTTTTTGTCCCAGAGTGTTGACAAAGTAACGTCTGCGCTTTGAGTGTCAACTGCAAACGTTGGTGAGTGTGTGTGTGTGTGTGTGTGTGTGTGAGATATGTCGACAACAACACATGAATCTTGTTAGATAATCATAAAAATTGCTTTTATTTCTTGCTTATTCTGGCTCGTGTGGACACATGGGCGCACACGCTGACAGACATCTGCCTCTCAGGTGGGAGCAGCAGGCCTCTTGTCGGCCTCTTCACATCGCTGCACCAGTCAAGAGTCCCAACTCACTCACATACATCAGCAGCTGCTGCTTCACACACTCACAACATCGCCGACTGAATGTTCCTGAAAGTGAATGGTTTTGCAGTCCACATGTTTTCAGTTGTGCTCCACAATCCTGCGGTTTGCGACCCGTCCGTGTCATCCCGCTGTCGGGAGGTGTGAAAGAGGACTGGCCTGTTGGGTCCTGAACGAAAGTTTCTGGGATTCTGTGCGGCTGACGTGCATTGCAGTGTGTGTGGTCAGCATTTGTGTCACGTTGGCTTAGTTTGGTAAATGGTGCTCTGCAGGTCATGAAGAGACGGTTATCCTTGAATATTATTCACAAGCTCACATTTAGAAGATGGAGTCTGGGATAGTAAAGTGGAACGTCTGCGAGCGGTCACTGCAGCGCCGACCGCATCCACCCTGTAATCTGCTTTTGATGTGGACCTGAACCCCACCATGATGGGATGTTTGTATAGGATTCCTGCCTGAACGGGTGAGTATATGTGCCATCCTGCTTTTGGTGGTGGTGCGGATCATGGGGAGGAACTGTACCAGGAAGCAGAGCTGCGATTAGGAAGATCTGACATTTGCAAGAGGAGCTTCCTGTGATAGGGGGCTTCCTCTGCGTCTGTGGGATTCCCATCCTTATCTCCCCCCTCCTCACTCTGTCTGTTAGTATTTATTACTCCTTTTTACTGCTCTGTAACTCATTGCTTAAACAGATCAGCTGTTCACATCAAAAATAAATGAAAAATATTATTTAACCTTGGCGTTGCATAGGCGCCATGTTTCTGCTTACATTAGAGGTGAAAGGTCAATGCTGTTGAAGGGAGCAGGAAAAACATCCTCTCTTCAGTTGGTTTTGTTTTCTATATAAAGAAAATAAACCCTAGTTCTGATATAAGTGATGCTGTTACAGCATTTTCATGAGTTAGGTCAGGATTTGCCATTGTTGGGTTCTTTCTCACGCGTCCAGCCAACCTGTAGCCGCCAGCGTTCAGCACGATTTTTGTCATTTTTGCATGGGGGGGGTCTCGACTCGCGCATGCTCATAAGGTCAGAAAGCGCGAATGTCCACTGAAACCCCCGTAGAGAGTCGTCTTTACCAGGAAAATTTGAGCAACACCAGAGTTGTTGTATGTTCCAGTCGAAGAAGAGAGAAGTCATGTCAACAGGATATATATTGGCTCGAAATGATGTTTATGTTAATTCGTGTATTTAAAGCGCCCTGAGATGACATTGTTGTGAATAAAGTTGAATTGAATTGAACTGAATATACGTGGTCTACTGAGTTTTATGAACCAGAAACACACCAGGCCACCAGGTAAATGCTGGGGATGCCGTGTGGTCAGTCTGTCGCTCTGTATGGGGTTATATGAGCCCGTTTGGGCCAAAATAACAGGACAGATTTTCTGTCCTACAAGCCTTCTTTCGGTTATTTTGTACCAGACTTTCCATGAGCAGAACAGGACAAATAAGCATTTTCGGAAAAAGCCAAGACGACGTAGGAAAGAGAGCCTCTGATGTCTGATGTCCCCCACTTTGGTGTTTGGCAGCTCAGTTAGAAGCTCTGGGGGCAGAGTGGGCTGATTTAACCAACAACGTTGTGATTAAAGATGTTTTAGAGGCTTCTTGGACAGCTTACCTTTGGCAATCTGTAATAATTCCCTTCTCTTCAGCTTCTTCAGATCTATGTCTATGTAAGACATGTTGCCAGAATTGAATAAATAATCCATGTCTAAATGAAAAATACGATGCAGATAAACTTTTCTGACTGCTTTTGGTAGCATGTGCGAGTTGCGTATGCATGAATAACAAAAAGGCTCTATTGATCAGCTACACAGCTTGAAGCCTGGAGAACACAACTCTCCCCCGATGTGATCTTGTAAATATTGAAAGAATTCCACTGCATTACAGAACATGTCAAACAAATCTGCACGATACTGAAAAACTGAATAAATGAGATGAAGAAGCTTAACTACTTGGTCCAGCTCACGACCAGGAAACCAAACATTCTTTTCCTGGATGTGTTTTACAACTTTCGTTTCATGCATATAAAAAAAGTCTACCCCCCCCCCCCCCCCCCCCCCCCCCCTCCCCCGTCAAAGTGCCAGATTTTTATGACAATAGGAGAAACAACAACACATCACTTTAAAGCAGACTGTGTTACCGTGGAAGCGCATCACCAGGACGACAGGAGACGTTACTCTACCTTAAAAACAAGAAAAACAAAGTGAAATTCATGTGAAATTTAATCATCACTGTGCTCATATCAATGTTTAAAGTAGTTTGCATGACTTCCACTTCCCTTTTTTTTTTACAGCTGCTTATGCTAATATCTAATTATAAATGCATCAAAAATAAGTTTGCAACCGGGGAAAATTCTGGTTATTTAACTGCTTTAATGCAGCCTATATCACAGATCTGCTGGCCTTCAAGCGCCACCGTCCTGCAGGTTTTAGGGCTGGGATGGACTTGCTGTTAGCTACATATTGGCCTATGGCGGCAACACGTTCCTGTAGGGATGGGAAAATCAAATCAAATTCGGTATATTTTGTTACACAATTTAAAAAAAAATTTTTATTTATTTTTTTTTTAAATAGACAAAAATAATTCATTATAACATTTTTGTCATGTTTATTGTTTTTATTGATCTACTTGGGCCTTATGGCAGCAGAATAATGGTCTGGCTACTGTGTTGTTTTTTTTCCTATTTAAAATCAAGAAAAATGACAAGCAAAAAAAGTTTTGTACATTTTTTTTTTTGTTTTTGTTTTTAATCTACAAAAAACAGCAATATGAAAGAATCGTGAGAATCGAATTGGCACACAAAAAATCCGAATCGAATTGGGACAAAAGCGTATCGTCATAGACCCATCTTCCTAGCGTTTGTTCGGGACATAGGACATATGGGCTGTGAACTGCCGCGTCATGTCCTCGTTATTTGCAGAAAGTATACACAGACGGAACGTTGCCATGTACGCAGCATTTCCCAGCCCTCGGATGTTTCCTTGTTGTAACAAACCTGATTAAAATTGAATGGATACATGAATGATGGAAATAGTAGCCAGACCATCATTCTGCTGCTATAAGGCCAAAGAAGTAAAAAGATCAAAACATAAAAATGACGAAAAATTCATAATAAATTATTTTACACTTAATAATCTTTAAAACTGTATAGCAAAAAATCTCGATATTTGATTTTTTTCAATTCAATTCCACACCCCGAGTAAAAACTTGGATATTTTGGATGTATTTGTTATTCATTTTTCATAAAGCCAGCTGTGTATTTTAAAGGGAAATGAAAATAATCACAGCTACTTTTAACGTCAACCAAGACTGAAACCAACACATCAGTAGTTTCTGTCATTTTCAATTCCTTTTTAATCGTTAGAATATGAGCCGGCTTTGCTTTCTGATGTCTCGTTTCATCCAGACGACGAGCTTTCACAGAAACGCTGTCTTTGTACGTGCGGGAACTTGATTACTCATGCTATAGAACTCAGAAGGCCAACAAATCAGTATTCTCCAGAAGAAAAGCAGCTGCAGAAACGAAATATCTGTTGTGCGTTCGCGTTCCCCTTTTAACCCCCTCGCCTGCCTCACTGAGGGATTACTCGGTGAAACAACCCATTCTTTTTACCGTCCGCAGCGAACGCCATCAGAAGCTCGTTCTGACCTGAAAGCGCTCGTCAGCGGGGGAGAACAAGTGACTGTGGCACGGCAGGTTCGTTTGAGACCCGAGTCTTAAGCTTTCAAAGATGAAGACTTTGGTCTCGTCCTCTTTGTTCTCTGCAGCTTCGCTTTCACCTCATCGCTCTCCCGTGTGGAGACGAAGTGAGTCATTCCACATGCAGCCGTCCAGATGAGCGTGAGTCATAGAAAGCGCATAAGTGCACAAAAAGCCCGAGATAATGGAGGGAGGAAGAATCCCTTTAAATGTGAGCAGCACATTGTCTGACTTGGCTTTTTACTGCAGAGTTTTCAGATGGAAAAGAAAAAAAACAATCTAAATTAATCAATCAATCTGTGTTAAGTGTGCTGCGCCTCCACATGTGGCTTCAATCTCTGCTTTCTGTTCCGTCCCACCCTTTCCTTTACCCTTCAGAGAGACTTGTGACCACTGAAGACATGTTCATGGTTAAAAACAAGTCATTTTTGCCATCTCATCTATTTTTTTTTTTTTTTTTTTTATTATTTCCCCACTTCACACCATCGCAGCTCTGAATATCTCACAGCATAAGAATCTGTTTATAAACCGCCATGTTCAATAACAAGTGCAGGAAGGCCGTCCAGGTCAGGACTCGTCCGTGTGTGTCCGCCGTCGTGGTGAGTTGACAGATCAGGCGGTAAACAGGCCCAGCAGCTCAAATATCCGTGGAGTTTACAGCTCTGGGTTCAGATCTGCCAGGTCGCAGTTGTTTGTTTGGCTTCCAGGTATCGAATTAAACCCACAACTCTGTCTCAGAGTGGCGTGTGTGTTTCTTCGGTCTGGCCGTGCAGTCATGGCTTCACAGAGTCAACAAACAGTCATGCATGGACTTGTTCGCACACAAATACACAACTGGCTGTCCAGAACGCAATCTCTCCTCTCTGCTTTCCCACAGACAGACACTCACATCTTCTTTTCTTCTTCTGTGTCTTTTTCCCTCACACACACACACCACGTTAACAACGGTGTGTCCTGGATCAGCTGGGCAACTTCTACGACCCCCCCCCCCCCCTCGTGTCCTCTCATGCGCAGCGTGTAATTCATACCAGCAGCACCAAAGGACCACCGCGGGGAAGAGGCTGCGCAGCCACCCTGACCAAAGTGTCACTCTCCCATCAAGCACACACACTTGCACAAACAAATCCAGCCCCCCCCCCCCCCCCCCCCCCCCCGTTTCTGCCCTGTCTCTGCCTCCCTTATCAAAGCATCTGAACAGCGTCATCATTATCTGTCCGTCTCCCGCGGGATCAGCGGAGCACATAGCGCAGTTATCATTCAGCAGACATACACACTCTCTCTTTCTCGCTCTCACCCCGACATCTACAGCACGCACACACACACACACATACATGTCTGCAAACTGTGGAAGATCAAAGGTTAATCATGTCTTTTCATCAGCTGCACCACCCTCTCCTCTATCTGTCCTCCTCCTGTCTAATGGTTTTGTTTATGTGTGTTTGTGTGTGTGTGTGTGTGTGTGTGTGTGTGTGTGTGTGTGTGTTTGAGTGTCTGTGGTTGTGGGATCATTTCTGTCTTCACGAGAGGACATTTTAGACATTTTGTGTGTGTGTGCTTGCTAAGTAAATAAATAGTTCCGTCCTCAACCTCCATTGTTTCCTTCTTCATCTCTTGCATGTCTTTAAGGAACCGCCTCTCTGTTTACGTGCGGCGATTTATCAGAAAGCCTAATAAATTCTCTGCAGAGATTTTCCTGTGATTTCATAAGAGTGTGAGATTTTAGCTGCATGTTAGAGAGTCTGCAGCTTGAATAAAAAGTCTCCTGAAGAACCCCCTCTTGTGCGTGGACCCCAGTCCCGACTGAAGCAGGAAGTGCTTACTCATTCAGAAGGTGTACATTTACACCCTGAAATGGAGATTTCTGAAGTGTGTCAGGGCAGAAAATGGCAGTGAACCCCTGCTATGTTTAAAACAGAAACTTTGTCAGTGTTCAGGCATTTTTACCTGAAACTGGTTTGATCAGCCTGAACAGCAAACCTTAAAAAAAAAAAAAGAAATATGTCTTTTAAATATGTGCAAAATTATTGAGAGCTTTTATTATGTGTTGATTTTCTATAAATATTTTTTGAATATTCACTTTAAGCCCTGTGCTGGTCAGACACATAGGACAGAATTAAATTATGGATCATCTGGAACAGAGTTGAGAAAATGAAAGCCAGTAAGTTCTGCTGGCACTGAATGAACTCGTCATGAGAAGATTGGTGTTATCCATTTCTTACTTATAATTATAGTTAAAAGCATCTATGCGGAGAAGATTCCTCGCTGGAAATGATCATTTGCCATGAATTACAGCAGCCCTGCTCCACAGTTCATCGATGATAACCTCGGCAGGGAGGCTGGCCTGCAGCCACGCCGCTCCTTCAGCTCTTCATTAGCCTGGTGTTGTGGGATGGAGCTGGGGAACAGCCAGGCTGTGCTCTGGGCATACTGGGCTGCCATCCACATCATCACATTATCATGCTTCCTAGTGTGTAGGATTGACTGTCTGCCATCAGGCTTAAGCACTTTTTACACTTGTGGACCGTTTGATGTCTTTGGGATCATAATATAAATGGTAAGGTCTTTGGTTTCTGGATTGTTGTCCATCGTCAATATTTCAAGTTTCAATATTAGTAGACTTAATAATAATGCACCAGATTTGACCTTAATTCTTAAGTGTCTACCATTTCTTCCTTTTGGATGGTGCTACCGATCATTTGACTTGATTACTTTTGCCCCATCAAGAGTTAGGCGACCTCTACAGCTTGATGCCCACCTTACCATTTAATAATGTAGAGGATCTCAAAGTAAATAAATGTCTCATCATTTTATGACTGTTTTTATTTTTGTAAAATCATATGAAAAAGAATCATTAAGTTTCTTTTAACCAAAATATGTTTCAGTAGGTTTCAGTCTGTAGCTTTGAAGCTAAATGTTATTGAAATCTAAACTATGGCGCTTTCAGGTATAACACTTTTTTTTAAAAATGCATCTTTCCTCACATTTTATGACTTAAAATCTTAAATGTTGAAAAAAAAAAATGAAAAAAACAAAAACATTTAGTGTTTGACAAGTTGTGTGTGGCATTATGTGCTGGTGGAAGCCTTTTATTTGAGGAGTTCCGTAGTTTAAATATTATAGCAGTTTTCTGATTAAAAAGTACCACATTGTGTACATAATGCACTTGCTTTTGTTATTTGTATAATTTAAGGTAACTCTACTTGTAAGTGTACATTATTAGGCATACAAGCTTTGCTTCTGCCTATTTTGTTTTGTTTTACTTGATTGTTTTTTTTTTATTTTTTGGGAATGGACAAACTGATTGTCACTGATACAAATAAAACAAAACAAACTAACTAACTAACATTTGCTAAGCAGGTTAAAAGTAACTAAACTGGATATTGAGACATCATGGATTTTATAATCTGGTAGCAGCAAAGGCCATATTTGAAAATGACCGCCAGGAGTTTAATTGCCATATTGTGTGAGATTTACAAATAATTAAAACACAATGTAGTAATTTATCTACTTTATAACCTACAAAAGTACTAAACAACATGAGACAATATCAACAAAATTTCCTGGATCTTTAATTATTGACTATCCAGACACAGTTTGGAGACAGAATAGTACCCGATGTTTATATAAGGTCCTTCTATAGATGCTTTTAGGTTGGCATGGTTCTAAGGATTTTAATCCCTCTTTACTTAAATCTTCTACCTGTACTTTATCTTGTACTTACACTCTTCTTGACAAGCCTTCTTTTTTCAGCCTCCTGTCTAAAATGACATACCCAAAACAGTTTACAATTACATGGGCTGTATAAATAATTTTAGTCTCAAAATAAAGCTGAAACATGTGTTACTACAAAGTAAGTTCTGCTACTTTGGAAATGTACAAAACTAGAAACCAAAACAGTCAACTTGAGCTGTTGTACGGATGTTTTAATAGAGGTGTTTCACAGGTAAAATCTCAGGCAGCCATCGGCCAATATTGATGATGGACATCTCTGTCAGAGTCAGGAGAAACGAGGGATAGCCCCCACATTCACCCTAGTAACACCAAGAGAATCCAGAAAGAAGTAAAACCCAAGATGGTACTCACTTCACAATAAGACCTCCTTTATCTGGAAATTGTAAATTAGCAGGACTTTCAGGATTCATTTCAAACAAATGAGTCATAGGAGAAACATTGGCAATTTTGGGGAAGCTGGACTAAAACCTTTGACAACAAAACAGCAAAAATAAAACAAAATTCATGATACTTGCTGCTGGCTGGCTGGGTGTTAGTCCCACAATAAGACAGACATCTCTCCAACCAGCAGAGTCTCTGCTTGCATACGACACCTTGTTTGTGTGGTTTTGCTTGAAGTGGAGAAATGAGCCGAAGCTCTGAATTGAACGAAGCAGATTGGAAAATGAACAAATTAATAGTGGTACTTTAAACATGTAAAAGATTTCTGCTGCAGGTTGTCCGACAGGTTCAACATGCTTAGCTCCAAGGCCCTGACATGCATACCATATGCATCCTGAGCACAGGAAACTGCACTTGTTAGGATATAATTCAGCTATCACTAAACCATTTTTTCTGTATGTTGTTGGTTCTTGTTGATTGAAGTTGTAATAATAAATCATTTTAATAGTCAGTCTGGTCCAGAAACCATGAAATAGCTACTTGTGGTGGCTGAAATGTGCTATTTCAGTCATTTCTGGCTACCATTTTTTAAAATGGGTGCCACTGTAACCAGAATACAAATATGCAATGTCCCAGTATCAGAGTATGTTCAAACAGTAATGCTAAGAATATGTCCCAAATGTTGGTGCTTTTTATCACTAAAAGAACCGTAGGTCGACACACACACCTCCCACCATACGGAGTTCTGGTTTGCTCAGGTTCCTTCTGCCTGCAGTCATAATTCATTTAGATCAAGTAAAAACTGATGGAATGTGTGGAATCAGCATGAAGGCAAACTATATATACAATCAATCAATAAACTGGTCTTATATTGACTGGAAGTCATGCTCGCTTCACATCCATCTGTCAGGCCGGGCTGCTTTGTTACCAAGGAGACAAGTCCCATCCCTAACAGAGCAAATGCTGCTGCTATGACGATTAAAACAAGTTTTGTCAATTCTTTTATGAAACATTTGACTTCCCAAACAGACTGAAAATTATGGGAACATTTTCTTTTCTTTTTTCGTTTAGTCTGGACATCATGAAAGCAAAAAGATGGTGTGGCCAGAGCCTTTGATGTTACTCAGAGTTGCAACATCCACTGACTTCGCTGTAAGATCGGTCACCTGGGTCATGGTGGCTTGAATAGTTCAAAACTGATTCTACGACAAACAGGCATATTGTCACATATTTGTCCCTGAATGCATTTTTAAGCATTTCCATTACCCCTACAATTACGCAATACCTAAATATTGCAATAAAAAACTGTAATGTAAACTCAATTTCACTTAATTTCGAAAAACGTCTTAAATATCACTGAAAGGTTTTTACACTCTCATACAGTAGTTTTTTTCCACATACACATTTCAATATAGAATATATTGCAAAGGTGTAATGGAACCACTTTTTTTTTTTTTGTATTTATGCATCCCCGGATGTGATGTTGTGGGTCATGTGACCAGTTCATTTCCAGTAAAGATGACGCGGTGTGGAGCAAACAGCAGCAAAATCCAGAATTTTTCAGTAAATTAGACTGGAAAATGGGAGACAATAGTTTTAAAAAGCCGTGGCAAATCCACCACAGCAAGAAGAAAACTCCAAAATAACGCTCCGTAGCTACCTTGCATAGTTCTCATATAGTCTCGTCCTGTTGGCAAGATTTTACAAGAACTGCAGCTTATGCACAAAACACCATTTAACAGAAACACCTGTAAATGTTGTAAGTTTGGAGTGATACCAGGATCCAAACACAGACACTGATCTGACTTCAAGTACTATGTTTTGTTTTTTTTTCCAGGGAGGATGTGGAAGGCAAACAGCAGGCAATTAGAAACAGATGCAAAAACCAAATTAAGTCGGGAAAGACAACAAGTCAGGCAAAAAATACTGAAATGGCCGAGAGCTGTTTCCATTGATGAACAACAATCTGGCGATGACCAGAAGGCTGAGCTGGTCTTCAATACTGCCACTTGATTGTCAGATGAGGCGCAGGTGAAGATCCAGTTGCCGAGGAAACGGGCACGCCCACCACAGCCACACACCAGAGCAGGCACCACAACAGTAAATCATTTTAGTTTATCGAAATTTTACAAATATTGTTTTTATTTAGGACAAAACTGTAATGGAAATGTAGTTATTACACTACCAGTCCAAACTATGAACATTTTTTTTCCATTAGATTTAATGGGAAAGTGTGTCCAAACTTTTGACTGGTAGTTTATGTTAATGATGTAAGTCAACAAGAGTATTCCGACTCGGAGTGATATCGAAGGCTCTGGGTCTGGCTTCTTTGTTATCCTGAGCAAATTTGCTTTGCCAAGGGGAGCTTAATGGGGTGTATAAGGCTAAGTTGCATTTAATGCTGGACCTGGCAAGAGGACACGAATGAAGGAGGAGTGTAAGGAAAAAGCCCAGAGAGTGAGGAAAAGAAAAAGGAGACAAAGATACAAAAAGCATCTGCAACAGCTATACAACCAAAAAGGAAAAAAACGTCAGCTACACTTACAGAGAAGCTTAAAGCAGACAATCATCCGGAGCACCTTTAGGAAACAAGCAGTGACTTGCATGAAAACCTTGTACTCCTTCCACACCTCCACCAATCCTCGCCATAAAAGTGGATGTACTGAATCTGCAGCTCCTTCACACACTTGGCCCAGGTTCGAATCCCTATCTGCAGGCCTTTGCTATGTTTCATTCCCCGCGCTCTCAGACCTCCTTAACTGTGAAGCTAGTGTAATATAAATGCCAATAGAAACCAGATATCCTTTAAAATGAATTAATAGAGAGCAAGCAGGATTTTGTTGGGTGTATTTATGTTCCTAAACAAGCAGGTGAGCCTGTGTGTCCAGCTACCTCCACCACAACCTGCAGGAGTTCATTTATCCACTATGAGACCTCCGCTGTTTGCTTTCTGTTGGCATTTTGTCTGTGATACCAGTATGTTATTTCAGCACATCCAGTGCCACCAAGACACTGCCAGAGGGCTTGTCTTATTGGAGGCCTTTCTGTTTAACACCAGCTTCTCCGTCACCAAAACGCTCTTCCTTATTACACAGTTTATCATCAAAATGTCAGGCCAAGGCTTCCTTGTAGAAATTGTCTATTTCAGATGGCCAGCAGGTCATGAATTTGTATAACCAGCCTGACATTTGGTTGGTTTGTTTTCTAACTACTCGTTCACATTTTATTTCAAAGGGCTGGGTCCTGCTGTTGCGCCTCAGAGTCTCTCTCAAATGTCAGCCTCTGTCCAGGATGATAGTCTATTAGTACTAAATAGGCTATTTCAAAGCAGGTCAAACCTCCTATTTTAACCATCTTTGCTATTTTACAGGTCACAATTTCTGTGAGGCGCTCTCTGTGGTTTGGGAACGGTTGTGCAGGAACCACCCTAAATGTCTCACCCAAGTGCTGGAACGCTGTAATCTGTCCCCTGTCATTTTCAAAGTATTATAAAAAGAGGATACGTGTTAATGTTTAGATAAGTCAGTGTAAAGAAGAATATACACCCTATTTTTATTCTTAGGTTTACCTACTGGGACATAAAAAAAGAAAGAGGAGGGATGGGGCATTAACTGTTCCTCACCATGTCTTAGACAAACACAACTTCATGACACGTCACAATTATGTTCAATGTTAATTTACAGTTCACCACATTAAGCACAAACGCAGCTTCAGCAATAAGTTGCCTCACTTAGATATTTAGTTAAATATATTATTTTATGCATTTGCATATTTGGTCATTTTGGTAATTTTATTTGGTAATTTTGTGTCTTATGTATATATTATATATATTCATATTTTTATGAATTTCTGGTCACTGAATCTCAGATTCTACAGGTCTCACTTATGCCGGGCGGACACTGTGCGATTTCGAGGGGATTTCACCACGACTTTGCTGCCGCAGACCACGCTGCGTCATCGTGGAAACATCGTAGCGTCGGGATGTCCGGTCGGGAGGTCGTAAGCCGTACAGTGTGCCGTCACACGCCGACCCACGCCGACAACTAGTCGTGATTGTCAATAATCGTGGCTGACAGCAGTCGTACAGTATGAGTACACATGTCGTAGGGTCAAGTACGAGTGACAAACCCGGTCGTGCAGTGGGAGCATTTCCCCGACAGTCAGATTTCTAAAATCAGACAGTGTCAGCCTGGCATTAGCATGTTAGATGTTTAAGTTCATGGCACACAATTAGAGAAAGACTGAGCATGGAGTGTTTGTTTTTGAGAGGTTTCAGGAGAGAGCCTCTTCCCTCCACAAGAACATGGCCACACAGCTTTGGTTTGTGATGTTGCATCTGAGCCACAAAACTTCTAGCCAGTGTCCTTTAGACAGACGAGACCCAAGAGGAGATGTTTAGTCATAACGCAGAGAACCATATGTGGTTAAAACCAAACCAAATTGCTCAAACCAGCTGAAAAACAGTGGTGGAAGAGTCATGATTTGGGTTTGTTATGCAGCCACAAGACCTGGACATCCTGCAGTCATGGAGTGGACCAAGAGTGTCTCTAATAGTGGAAGCGTCTGTATGACAACAGAAACTGGGTCATGCAGCAGGATTATGATCCCAAACACAGCAACAAAATCCCCTACAGAGTGGCTGAAACAGAGAAGAATCAAGGTGTTGCAGTGACTGAGTAAAAGTCCAGACCTCAGCATCACTGAAAGGCTTTGGCTGAACTGCACGAGAGCTGCTCATGGACAAATTCTTGCTATTTACTGAAGTAACATTGTAAAAAATCCTCCTTATTCAAGTTGTTTCTGCCACTAAATCTTCAGGCGGGCTTAGTCTTTCACACTTTGTCTGCATTGGCTTTTTGTTAGGTTTTTTTATATAATATATATATATATATATATATATATATATATATATATATATATATATCAGTATATTTATTAACTTTCAAATTTGCATCTTACAGTCCACTACTGTACAGTATTGTAGTATAATATTGTCATCTCCCACCCCAACATGAAACATAATAGAACAAGATATCACTCTCTTGTTTACACATAAATTATATAAGATCATCAAACAGAAAATACACTTTCTACATATAGTACCTTAAAGGGGTGCTATTCTGGTATTTGGAGTTTTCTGAGCTTTCTACAGTGTTAGTGTTGAATCCTCTTCAGACATATGAACGACACTGTTTTTTATCACCTAAACGCACGTTTGAGTTTTTTAGTTCCAGCACTCTTTCCATTCGGTTTCCATGGCGACGAAAAACACGTAGTTTTAGAGAGTTTTTTCTACTTGGAAATCCTTGTGACGTCCCGGGGGATAAGGTTCGGTGATTGGTTACCTTCTACTGTTTAACAAGGGCATGTACAAATACATCAGGCGGTTGGAAAATGTGGGATAAAGTTATTTCCAACGATGGCTGGTGAGTTTACCAAAGAGAGACATCCTGCTGCATTCGTTGCTGTGGGTTGCTGTTTTCCACTTCGTTTTCAGGGTCTGATTCAGGTTCCAACATGTAGGGCTGTATGCTATGTGTTGACATTGTATTTTGTTTTTATTGAATTCATATTAGCCTAATCCTCCTCCCGATGTAGTGCAGTGGCAGGAGGCGGGGCTTAATGCGGAAGTCTCTCAATCCACTCGTTTTGCCCACAGGCTGATCTGACAGCCTACGGAGAGGGTCGGTCTGAAGTAAATAAAGCCATTTGTGACAATAACTCGATCAATCCCAGCCCTTCTGGTCTCAGAAATAAAAATAAATGAGCCTGAAATGCACATAATAGTTCCACTTTAAACTCTAATTAAAGTTTTCGCTCATAACACATGCCATTTACACGTGTACTATGACATTAATAAAGTAATAAAACTGCTTCACATCTCCTGTAGAAAATTACCAGTATTTGTCATATTAATGTAAATGGTAAACAGCTTTTTGTTAGTTTATGTTTGCTTTTTTTATGATTATGTGTTCATCTGAATCTGTTGTTACCTCATTTTAAGGCCAGATTGTTGGGTTTTTTTTTTTTACTTATTTCTTCTTCCATTAGAGCTTATAAATTAAAAAAGGGTGCTTCCTTTTTACACTTTGCATATTTAGTCTGTTTTGTGGAACAAAGTTGAGCATGTGGTGTAATATGAAACTAAAACAACAGCAGTTAAAACCATATCTAGTGGATGATTTCCTCAAATTGCTTCAAATATAGCTGCTCAATCTGTACTAATGTATGTTTCCTCTCCTCCACCTCGTGTTTAGTGAATATTTTTGAAATGCAGACGTGCACTTTGCTCTACATGAACCACAATAACAGAAATCTGACTTCAGTTTCTGTGCTTGTGGCTCCTAAAGTATGAAATTAGGCTAAAAAGAGAGAAAAAGATTCCCACCAAATGGTCAAAGGACTAAGACTTGAATTAGAAAGCAGAAGAAAAGTAAAAGAAAGTAAAAGAAAAACATAGAGGGGCAGAAAAGGAGGGAAAGGGACTGTTTTTTTAAGCAGGCTTAGAGTTGGTGCCTCACATCTGGGCCACAACCTTGCTGTATTATCTGAAATGGAGAAGTTGGACGCAGTAAAAAAAAAAAAAAAAAAGAAAAGAAAAAATGGACTAATCTCCCTCAGGAGAAGGAGAAAAAACAGCTCAGTCGTGGCAGCAGCCTGTTTAGAAGTGCGGACTGGTGTGTGTGTGTGTGTGTGTGTGTGTGTGTTTACACACGTGTTGGGGTTTGGGACCTCAGCTTAGCGACGTAACAGTGCCCTCTACTGGCCAAACGGAGAACTGCACTGCATCAAACCGATTAGACTATTGTTCAGAGAACTCATTTTCCTCCGTGGTTTAAACAAGATATTCAGCTTTGTTTTTCCCAATGAACTATTGCCTTTCCCAGAACAAAATTAGCCCCGAGACATGACTTCTTATTGACACAGAAGGCCTGTCACCATGCTCAGATATTCTTGCCAAGAAAAATGAGTTCTGTTTGGTTAGGAGCCATTTCTCAGCCTTGGATTTCTTGGTTCAATATGAAACACGAGCTGCAGCCAGAAGCCAATGATGTTGTCGGACAAGCTGATATGTGCCATGCAGACATGTGAACACACACTCACATTGGTTGCGGTGCTCCAACAGCCGGGACATCAGGACGACATTCCTCAGCTTGTCTTTGAAGTTTAGTGGCGTTTCCACGTCATCTGCTTACAAACATGTCGACTCCACACAACTTCTCAGTGACAGAGGATTTTAGAATAAGGATGCAATAAGTACAGCATCTTCAGTTTCTGCTTACTTTTGTGTGTGTGTGTGTGTGTGTGTGTGTCCCCTCCCATTAGCAGAGTGTTTGCATGTGCGTGCGTCCAACAGCGCACATGTGTTTATGCATTCTCGTCCACCGGCGCAGTTTGTAACTCGAGCCCAGCATGTTGCTCCGAGGAACACCACAGATGTTCAGATGTTTCTCTTTGAAAAACAAACAGAAGAGAGGCCATTTTCTCCCTGAACGTAGGGACTGTCAAAATAGAAACCACCACCGCCCCCCCCCTCCCTTGTCTGTCTAACCTGCATGTCGGCGCGTTAGGCGAGCTTGTTCTGCTCTCTTTCTGCATGTCGGAGGGGTGAAGCTGTGGGAGACTTAAAATCCTTAAAGAGGACTTGACATTAAACATGTTTAGAGAGCAGGACACTCTCCTACCCCCTGCCACCCTCCGTCTGCTTCACCTTTGATTAATGTCGCCTCCCTACAGCAAGGCAGAGCTTCATGGGGGTGAAGACGGTGGGGGGGGGAGAAAAAAGACAACAAGTTGTTTGTTTTGTTGTTGTTCTTCTCGAGGCCAGTCACATTGCTTGTTTTAGCCTGACATTGCATCGTTCTTACAAAGTGCAAACTGAACACAAAGGTAGACTTTATCAAGGCGCACGCTGGCCCAGAAAAAGGTGAGCTGCTTGCAGGAGATGGATGAAACAGTGGGGGGGGAAACAAGCTGTTTGAGCTGTGAAATTGAAGAGGATCAAAGTGTCAGTGGGTCATAAATAAATCCTGTTTGTTCCCTGTGGATAGATGGAGTGGTTGCTACATTACACTGATCCCAACTCCACCAGGAGTGGCACAAAACACACAGCCGCCTCTCTCCACGTCTGTGTCCCGACCGTCTTCTGACGCTCCCGTTACGGTACCGGAACGTAACGCAGCTGTGGTTACTCATTAAAACTGAAGAGGTGATTCGTTGAACCCCCCGCTGCATTTTCCCAGAACTCTGTCTGTGTTTCAGAGTGTGTTTGATCCAGTATTGGAGATTTGCGTTGCTATGAGCTTGTTTCCTTTGGGCCACATCTGCTCTCTGGTGCTGAGCAGACTCTTGAGCGCAGCAGTAATGAGAAGTCCAGGTGCAGATTTTTACCCTCGGGGAGGAAGTCCTTGTTTACTCATATTTAACCCTGTCTCTGACCTCCTCTTTTTTTCAGGGTTTCTAACCCTGCAGCCATTGTGCCCTTGTGACGGCTGCAGCCGCGTAGATGCGTTGATCCTGACTGAAGCTGCATCATTATTCACAAGTCTGAACTAAAGATAAGAGTTGAAACGAAAACCAAGGAGCAGCTTCGCTCCATTCTCAGGCTCACACTAAAAATAATTACATCGCTTTTATTTTAAGTCACCAAGAACTACATGACACGTCATCTCTAGTAGTTATCACAGCTTTTCTCATGATTTGACTCTTCAGCATGTTAAAATCTATCCGTTTTCTTAACCAGTTAGTCCAGTTCAGGGTCACAGGAAGCTGGAGCCTATCCCAGCAGTTACTGGGCGAGAGACAGGGTACGTCCTGGACAGGTCTTCAGTCCATCACAGGGCCACACAGAGAGACACGCTCACAGTAATAATTTAGAGGAACCAGTTAAATCTGGGGTAGGTAATGTTGCTCAGAGATATTTATTTTCCTCTAGGTGAACTGGTTCCTCGTCCTGATAGAAGTCTAAACATTTTGTAATCATGATCAATAAGAAATATAGTTAGACCCCTCAGTTTACTGTAAATCTGTAAAAATTCGGACTGATCCAAACGCTCGGATCGAAATGGAGTTTATTTCTTCCTACCGTCGCCATCTTGGCAGCGTCATGGGCGTCGTCTCACCCGGAAAATACAAATATGGGCAAAGAGGTGGAGCTGAGAGGGGAGCTAACCAGCTAACAGAGGTAATCGGGCCAAAGCTAAGTCATGTTGTTAACTGGCTAAAAACCGCGGTTGTTCTACGTTCGTCTTACTTGAAGCCAGAGATTGGTACCTGTCAATCAAAAGGACACACCCCTAAATTTGCTGAACTTCAAGATTAAATTACTTTTAAACAGGCGAGTTAGAAAAAAATTCACTCCCCCCACAGTTGTCATGAAGGTAAACCTGACCTATTAAACCTAAAATGGATTTTTGAACCAGGCTGTAAACATGTTTATTTCTGCTGTGAAGTTGGCCTTTTTAACATGGGAGTCTATGGGGATTCGCTCTGTGTTGGAACCCCTAGTGGATGAAGGGGGAACTGCAGTTTTATGCACTTCCACATAGGCTTCACTTTTAACCGCCAGAGGTTGCCGCTTGGGCTCGAACCAGCGGCCTTCTTGATGCTAACCGCTACTCCACCGTGCCGCCTGCATGTAAGACTAAAATATAGATGTTAAATAATTCTACTGCTGCTGCTTTGCTTATTTGTTTTTTTTCCTCTTGGTAATGATCTGTGAAAATTGAAAGTAATCTGTGTGTGGTGTGTGGTGTGTGTGTGTGTGTGTGTGTGTGTGTCGCGCACGTTGCTGCTGCACTGACTTTGTTTATTTTGATCCTAAGACATTATCTGATAATGAACCTTCATTATTAATAACACAGCATCTCTACAGCTGTTGGTTCTTTTTCATTTATTAATTCCCTGATCATCTCATGACCACCTAAATGCCGTCTGCTCCCTTTCAGCTGCGTGTTTGTCCCTGTCATGGCTGACAATGTGCCGAAGCTGCAACCTGCATCACAGAGACATCTTTCCTCAGTCTAGTCATTCAGTTTAAAGAATCAAAAGAAAGCATTGCGTTGTTGATCTGCAGATAATATCACAGAAGAATGCAGGTTATTTTTTTTCATATTTTATTTTCGGCTCAGATGCTTTTGTACGTATAAACACTTCACAATGTCCAGATGAAATCTCTAAACTATTAAATGTGTCTGTGTTGCTGCATCCTTCCATTACCTCTAGAACTTCTCCATGTAGTTTACCACTGTGTAGTTTAAACATATTTATTCATCTGAAAGATAGAAATGAATATTTATGTACATATATGGCTATAAACATTCACCAGCAGCTTTATGAGCCACACCTGATTAAATAAATAATCACATTAAGTCATGTAGACATGGTCAAGATGGCTTGATGAAGTTTAAACTGAGCATCAGAGTGAGGAAGAAAAGGGATTTAAGTGGCTTTGAATGAGGCATGGATGTCCTGAGTATTTCAGAAACATCTGATCTACTGGGATTTTCACACACAACCATCTGGAAGGTTTACAGGGAGCTGTCTCTCATCATGATGTGCAGCAGCCGTGTGATGCTTCATGTCAACATGGAGCGAAATGTCTCAGAAAGGTTTCCAGCACCTTGTTGAGTCTATGACGGCAAGAATGAAGGCAGTTCTGAAAGGGAAAGGGATTGAACCTGGTACTAACAGGTCCAAAACGGAGGAGCAGGAGTGTTTAGCTCCTGTTTTTTTTTTTTAAAGAGTTTGTATTCATGCGAGTATTTCTCTTCTTTCTGGATACATTTTTCTGTGCAAAATGTTTAAAAGTAGTAATAGCATCTGACACACTGAATACTTTTCAGGTGCTTAGCAGAGCTTTTTGTGTCAGAGAAGTTATGTCTGAAAGGATTTAGTTGAAGGAGGAAAACTGCTGCCTTTATTTATCAGATGCTCTCTTTGCCCATATGAATATGTTGTGCAGTTTAAGCTCCATTTACCATAAAGGAGCTGATCGTCGGCAGTTTAGACATTTTTTGCAAAGACTTTAGTAAGAAAGGCTTTCAGACATAACAAGCGCTGCTTATTCAACAGCATCAGCTGCCAGGTCCCACAACCCAGTCCAGTTCACCGCCTGCACTGATGCCGGGGGCCCCCAGAGGGCAGACTAGCTCTACTTTTTAGTGTCCAAAGTCTGAACGGCCTTCTGCATGTGTTTGCAGAGCCTAAAAAGCTTCGTGGTCTTGTGTAAAGTTGCTTGTTTACACCAGAAGTGTAAACTCCCCGCTGATCTTGTCATCGAGCTCTTTGTCAGCAGGTTGGATGTGCTCAGCGGGGAAAAGGAAAACACTGCGAGCATTTCTTCTGTGGAATGACCTGATGTCTGCAGAGTGGCTGATGCCCAGCCTCAGTAATGATCCTGAATTGAGGAGTGATGAAAACCGGCCCTTACCAGCTGAGACACACACATGCATCGCTGTGTTGGAGGGTGCAGCACAGCGCTTGTTCAAACTCAGGCATACAAGCAAAGCGTATTTTGCTCATTTTAGAATCGGAGGGGGAGAAGCCACCTGCCGCCTGATCTGGCACATGCACAAACTCAGTCATCGCAGTGTTAATGACATTCTTTCACACTCATGCAGGTATGATTACCTCGGAGCCGCTGCAGGTTCAGTTGGGTTCACTGCTTACTGAGCCGGGGAGGGATATTTCCACTCGGCCCTCCTGTCTAACAGGCCGCGCTGCGACTTTGCTGCTATGATGTTTCAGGTCTAAATCTTCTTTTTTGCAAGTGTCGATCGCATCCATTTACGTCAATAAATTCTTTTTTATTCTTATGCAATGAGAGAAAACTAAGGAGTTGCATGGTTTACGGCGACTCTCACAACGTTTTACGGTTAACCAGGTGCTTCATAAAATACTGCTGGCTCCTACAGCGTAATCAGACCCCCCCAACCAAATGTTTGCTGTTAATTAAAACTCTCTGATTTCACATAAGAGGAGAAGCCACTGCTGGTGATGCTGAACACACACACATATGCACACACAACAGGCCTGCTTCTACTGAACAGGCACCGTATGTCTTGCTTTGTGTACTACAATGTATGTGTGTGTGTGTGTGGGTTGCCATATCAACTACCTTTTCAACTGGAAGGATAAATCCAACAAACTGGCCAATGAGCTCCTGATGACACACTTTATGAACTCAGACACCCTGAGAATCCAGGAGCATGTCAAATTTACACTGCCAGCTAAGTTTTAGCACATTGATAAGACGTCTTCCATAAAAGGTTTTTTCTTGGGTTTTTTTTTTCTTGTTTTTGTTGTTTTAACCTTGTTTTGTCCAGCATCATGATAGCAGAATGATTTCTTCTGCCTGCTGTGTTGTGCTGAACAAATTTGTTTTGCCAAGAGGAGCTTTGCACATATGGGCTCCTCTTCATTTTTAAATATTAATATTTATTTATAAATTTGTTGACTGCTGAATTTACATTTTTACACTGGATCTGACTGAGGAGGTCAACAGAAAGGAGAGAGTGAACAGAGAGGAAAGAGTAGTAGAAGACAACCACAAGAAGGCCTAAACAGAATAAAACAAAACAACCAGCTTGTAAGTCGGGCTGGGACGATATGCTTTTCTCTCGATTCAATGTTTAACGATTTTTTTGTGCCACTTCAGTTGAAAAAGTTGAAAGAAGACTTTACAGACTATATCAGGAGCCAGATTTACCAAATAAAATAATCAACTGAGTGTCAGTTTTTAAGATATATTCAGCAGCAATATGTCTGAACGTGTTTTTGAACTTATACTCTTGTTTCAAAAGCTTAACTGCAAATAAAAGTGTTGCTTTGACTGTCAGTCGGCTAACTGCTGCCTTAGTGTCTTGCTAGGTGGGCAGTAACGTTAGTCGTGTTACCGCAGTCCGCCACATGTGCATTACAGACTTTACTAACTTCACACAGAGAGGCCACCATTTAAACCTCCAGTCGAGGCTGAAACCAGCGACCTTCTTGCTGTGAGGTCACAGTGCTAACCACTAAGCTACCGTGCAGCTGAGCACAAAACCATCATCTTTTATCAAAGTTTAATTTATTAGTTATCTGGATGCAATCACTTCTGTTCAAGCAGCAACCTTTGGTGGCAAAAAGTGGAGCCGAAGCAGAAGTGCCAAAAACTGCAGTTCCCCCTTCATCCACTAGGGGCTTCAAAACAGAGCAAATCCCCATGGTGTCCCAAATTACAAAGACCAACTTCACAGCAGAAATAAACATGTTTGCAGCCTGGTTCATAAATCCATCTTAGGTTTTAATAGATCAGGTTTACCTTCATGACAACTGGGGAGTGAATTTTTTTCTAACTCCCCCGCTTAAAAGTAATTTCATCTCAAAATTCGGCATATTTAGGGGCGTGTCCTTTTGATTGACAGGTGCCAGATGTTCCGCTTCAAGTAAGAACAATGAAGAAGAACTGCAGTTTTTGGCCGCTTAACAGCATGACTTAGCTTTAGACCACTTACCTCCGTTAGCTGATAGCTGCTGTTAGCTCCAGGTTAGCTCAGTTAGCTCTTAGCTACAGGCAGGTTGGAGTTTGCTCATAGTCAGTCTTCCACCACCACGCTCACAGCCCCCCTCTCAGCTCCATTTTTTTGTCCATATTTGTGCCAAAATGCCGATGGTAACCACCAACTGGGCTTCAAGTCAGCTCTTCAGAAACCTATGGGTGACGTCATGGAGGCTACTTCCATTTTTATACAGCCTATGATTCTGCTCTATTTATCTCAGTCATTTTGATTTTTAGTTACTGATGCAAACCCAAATAATGAAAATGTATTTTACTAAAAAGTACGTATGACTTTGGTTATTCCCACCCAGTAAAGAAAGATTATAGATTTGGAGATTTTGATGCTATTTTAGAAGCTCTTCATGGATGTTGGATCTGCAAAGTGTAGACGCAAACAACTAAAAAAAAAATCAAATCAGAAATGCTGACTTCAGAAATCACCACGATAAACTTCTGTAATGCCTGTTTGGTGGTTTAGTTTGGTACGCCACAGAACATAATGCTACCCTGGACTCCACCACTTTCCGACCAATGGCAGCTAAGCGTTTCAGACAGAGGAAGTACAGAATGAGAAAGAAGTCTGTTTTTAACATGCAAACTAAATGCACACATTAGTCATATTACATCTTTCTAAAGTTATATAAGCGCAGTGTGTCTCTGTTGGAAAGTTTATGTGTGCAGATCAGCTTATAGAGTAAATACTATTATATAATGTACCACAGGCTGTCTGAGGATCAGTTTAATGGTTGGATGCCCACGTCAAGAGGAAAGAAGAAAGCCAGTGGATTAATGCCATCTCAGCAACTGGTGCGTTCTCTGCATCCTCTGTCTATGAAAGAGAATTAACTTAGGTTATAATGCCAAGCCAGTGTTCATGGTTACACATTTTTAACTTGGTTTTATGTGAGAACAGAAAAGTTTTGAGTTTCCTTTTCATGAAATTGTTCAGCTATATTTAGAAAATGATCTCTGTTGCTCTTACCCCGTCCACATTGAGCTTTGCAGAACTTATAGCTCATTATTTTGGTGCTAACATTGCTCCCTGTCCTTTTATTGGGCGATAAAATGTCAGATTTGTGTTTATAGCTTGTTTCTGCTGCCATTTAGATTCCTAAAAATCAGTTATGGCTGCTTAAACTGCAAAACTGGTTCAGCAAATTTTGTTGCACCTTAACAAAAACAGTCTAGACTTTCTGCAGTGTTGTTATGTGGCTCTTGTTCGCAGAGCCTGGCCTGCATTACAGCACTTAATAATAATGTAGCTTTGAACGAAATGAATGCATACTTGATGGTTGCATAATTCATGCAATATTCAACATCTGTAATCAACATTTGTTTAAGGAAGTCGCTGTGACAACTGCATTTATATGCATCACTTGTGTGCATTAATGCTGCTAGTGCCGCAGGGCATTTCTGTGTTAGACACGTGCTTAAGCAATACTGGGATGTAGTTATTTAACTACTGGGAAATTAATGAAACACAAGCATTAAACATGCTGCACATTTTTTGTACTGAGCCAGACGACCACAGTCCGTGTGTGCACACACTGCTCTTCGTCATCCGTTGTGAGGGACAGGGATCATGTTGCATCGCGTGCAGAGTTGTAATTTTGCCTCAGTCTGGAATCAGTGGCGCACTCTGCACCTCGCCTGATTTCCCTGATCTACCATACCTATCTAAATCATGGTGGTTATAATGTGCTCTACAATTACACACAAATATTGCAGCTCAAATACACCATGCTGTAATTACACAAGATGAAAGACAAATTCACCTCTGCTCATAACTGACCTAATGGTACGTGACAGGAAGGGGAGATGCAAAACATAAAGAGCATTATCAAAGAGAGAATGGGTTTTAGTAAGTTTTTAATTCTGCGTTTTTTTCCCAAAGAGCGGAAAAAGTTAAAAAGTAGGGAATGAGAAAAGCGTAATGTGCCACTAAGAAACTATGTAAATCATTCATAATTGCCAAAACTTGACTTGCATGTGCATATTTGCATGCATATTTCATCCTACTGCCTTAATCTGCCTTAAACGTGGTCTGATGGGGAAATTAGTAGCTGCCATTCTCTAATTGAGCATTTCAATATTCGACCCTGTGATTTAAGCCGCTGCCCTCTTATTCATCTCTCACATAAAGCTTTCTGACCTACTTTCTGATACTTGGAACGTGTATTTTTATTTTTCTTGTACTTACAAAAAAGGGATTAAACTATTTTATCAGAAAGTAAATTTTAAATATGATTTTGCTGTTGTCATGTTAAAAAAAAGCTTTAAAACAACATTGTTTTAACCACCAAAGGCCTAAAAATGTATTAATAATAATATATATATCTATATATATATATATATATATATATATATATATATATATATATATATATATATATATATATATATATATATATATATATATATCTATATATATATATATATCTATATATATATATATATCTATATATAAAATATATGAATATATATATAAAATATATATATATATAAAATATATGAATATATATATAAAATATATGAATATATAAAATATATGAATATATAAAATGATAATATATATAAAAAATTATTAATAATAATACAGCATTAATTCGGGACAGAAAAGCCAAGTTTACAACCAGGCATTTGTTTCCCTTTAGTATGTTAAAAATGTCTGAAATCAGTGAAACCAGCTCCTTATGAATCAGGTGACTTTGCTTGATCTGCTCATGGCTGTTAGCTGACAGTGCGACCACCTAAACACCGTAATGCCAAACCACCGAGCCAACATTCCCGACCACTAATGCAACCACGCTGCAGATATAAAAGCATTCATAAGACAGTGTTACTCATGCATGTCCTTCTGTTTCTCCACAGTTACGCCACATTTTTGCTCCTCTGACCATGATAGTTTATACAGAAGTAGCAGAGCGGTTAGCACACCATCCTAACCTGTGATTATTTCCCGAAGCAGCAGTCTGATGTTTACAGATGTGGTTGCTCCTTTCATTTTACATTTCTACTCGCCTCCATTCCAGTTCAGACACATTGACATCAAGCCTTGTGTTGTGTCCAAAAAGCTTTATAAAGCTTTTAGCTTTGTGTGTATTTGTGTGGAAACAGTTAAAGGGGGATTGTTCTGCACTTCCTAAAGAGTTTGTAAATCAATGCAGATTATCGGGTCTTGTGTTTTGTCTTAAACAGGCCGCTCTGGGGAGGATTAAACCTTAACACTGGAATTCATACAGCTAAAGGTCCGATTTCATTGATGCTGACACAACAAGCCAGCCATCAACTGCTTTTTGCTTCTCCTTGAACACAAATCTCTTCATTTTGTATTAAAGCCTCTCTACTTCATACTTTCACACACACCATAGTGAAGGATAATTCAGCATCCATCTTGTATCCTGTTTCTTCTCCAAGCTCTCTTCAGTCAGTTCAGTGTTCTCTTGTCTTATGCCGGGCGGACACTGTGTGATTTTGAGGGGATTTCACCACGATTTTGCTGTCGCAGACCACGCTGCGTCATCCTGGAAACATGGTAGCGTCGGGATGTCCGGTCGGGAGGTCGTAAGCCGTACAGTGTGAGAACACTCACGAGGAAGGATTAATTGCTGCTACGTTCTAACGATGATGCTGCGACCTCCCGATCAAACTTCTGGCATGTCAGAAATTTTCGCCGTCGCTCGTACAATGTGAGTGGTGTTACGTCACAATTCTACGTTCGCACCTGCGCAGAAGACACCGGTGGAGCTTTAAACAATGACGGGCAACCCCAACTTCAGACGTGTGCGGTGGACACAGCTGCTAGAAGAGAGATTAGTAGAGCTATGGAGAGAACACGAGGTTTTCTTTTGTTTTTCGTTTCAGCGCACAAGACAGCGCACGCAACTGCAACAACTTGCTGCCTGCTCGCCATCTTGTTGTCAGGCACGCTGCAGTTGTCATAGGAACTAGGAACATTTGTTTTTCGTTGTTCACACTCGAGCACGTCGTGCCGTCACACACCGACTGACGCCGACAAGTAGTCGTGATTGTCAATAATCGTGGCTGACAGCAGTCGTACAGCATGAGTACACATGTCACAGGGTCAAATAGAGTACGAGGGACAAACCCGGTGGTGCAGTGGGAGCATTTCCCCGACAGTCAGATTTCTAAAATCGCACAGTGTCCGCCTGGCATAACTTCAAAATGCATTTGCACTAAAACGACACAAAATTGTGAATAATTTGGAGGTGAATTATCAATGTTTCTGTCTATGTACACCGAGTACAATGCAAAATTGCCAAAAAATGAAGAAAATTCAGAAAACAAACTCGCAAGGTGGATTCCACATCAAGCCAGTGTGCTGATGCTACTAAAGAAAAAACAAAAAGAGGCACTGGGTTCATCCTGTTCTAGGAAAGAGAGAACATGCAAAGTTTCATTGTTTAATCCAGCATCTGAATCTGGACCACGGCCACTTCAGGACGGACTTAGGAAATCTGTGGGACAGTTGGAGGATCTGCTTTAGCAGCTGGCTGCTTGCTTTATGAAGAAGAAAAAACATAACAGACGTTCAGCCATGATGATACAATGTCTGAATGTAATGGCAGAGAAAGTTACACCTGTATAGCTTGCAACCGGTGATCTCTCAACACGCCTTCTCTATTTGGTCGATTATATATCTGTCGGATTACCAATACCAATATTTAAAGAAAAAATAAAACTCGCAAAATTGCTGGATGGAATTTTGTTACTGATGTGAACGTTCACATTGACTTTACACTGATCCAATAATATTGCCATGCAAATTATTGGGATGAAATATTCAGAGTAGGTGTTTAAAGACCTTTACTCTGTTATCTTCTCTCTTTCTTTTCCTCACTTCCTCTGATAATGTACTTCACTGAATCATCCATGACTTGTGTTCAAAATGGCCAGTGTGTTGATATCCAGTTGCTAGCATGTGTTGCAGTGCCACAAAGCAAAATGCAGCGAAAAATTATCCTCCGGGCTGGAACATAAAGTTGTCAATTGTCCTTTCTTATCTTTAGGATGCTGCAAGGCAACATTCATATTTAGTGTCAGCATGCTATGATAATGAGAGAGAAGAATGGGGTTTTAGGGTCAGGGTTATGTAGCATTGCCTTAACCCTTTCATGCATTGTGTCAACTGAAGTGGACACCTATTTAAAGGCTGTCCACTTCAGTGGACATTAGCAAAGTCCCCCAACACACTGCCTCTCACTGAAGAATTAATAAATATAGTATAAAATGTCATATATACATGTTCATAAAGTTACCAACTTTGCATCAGTGATAAACAGGACAAGAAAATGAAACTAGTCCATTTTTATATGGACTAGTTTCGGACATCTGGTCAGGATGCCTCCTGGACCTCCCTGGTGAGGTGTTCCAGGCACGTCCCTCTGGGAGGAGACCCCGGGGAAGACCCAGGACACACTGGAGGGATTATATCTCCCGGCTGGCCTGGGAACGCCTCGGGATCTACCCCCGCAGAGTTAGCAAATGTGGCTGGGGAGAGGGAAGTCTGGGCTTCCCTGCTTAGGTTGCTGCCCCCGCGACCCGACCCCGGATAAGCGGTGGAGAATAGATGGATGGATAGGGGTGTGTCTTTCTGATTGACAGGTATTGAATGTAGAACAACTGCGGTTTTTAGCCAGTTAATAGCGTGACTTAGCTTTAGCCTGCTTACCTCCGTTAGCTGGTTAGCTACTGTTAGCTCTTTGCTACAGGCAGGTCGCAGTTCACGAGATGTCAATCATCTACCCCCATGCTCACAGCCCCCCTCTCAGCTCCACCTCTTTGCCCATTTTTTTTATTTTCCGGGAGAGACGGAACGCGTGACGCTGCTAAGATGGCGACAGTAGGAACCGCCGCTTCGGTTCAGCTCTTCAGAAACCTACAGGTGATATTACGGAGGCTCGATCCATCTTTTATATACGGTCTATGGTCAGACGGTTAAGTTAATGCCAACACTATGTATTTGTTAACACTACACTGAAATTAAACAACTAAAATATGATCATTGTTTGTAAATGTTAGACTTTCATTGATTTTATGTAGTTTTACGTAGCAGCACAAAAATGAATGAAATTAAAATAGATGAATGAAAAATACTTTATTATTCCCCAAAGGGAAATTCAATATTGTAGCATACTACTACTACTAATAATAATAATAATAAAAAGCTTTACATAAGAAAAACATTTCAAGCGTAAATTCTTTTTTAACCATTGTTACTAAAAATAATTGAAATATAAAAATCTGAAATTACATTTAACCTGTCATAGCTTCATTTCAACTCAGTAAATATGTGCCTTCTTTGTGTCAAACCAGCATGTGCAGGGGACAGACGCCTGACACAATGTGGTTCCCATGGTAATAGTCAGCATCATGTAAGAATGACTACCTCTGAAAACCCACCACTTCCGACTCACCTCTTCCAACCAACCATACAGTAGCAGAGAGCTTTTCCTCTCCAGCATTCCTCACAGGATTACCTTGTCTGATATAAATTCCTTGTAAAAGTTTGTGCTTTGCTGCATGCCTGCTTCCACTTCCCTCTGTTTGTCTGGCTCCAAAAATCACGTACTCTCATTCTTTTCCTCAAACCAAAATATCATTTTTGATCAGGTTTCAACATAAGCAGGGATATTTATAAGTCGTCTAGTTGTCTGCATTCCAGTGATATGTACATAGCCATTAGTTTTGATTTGGGGGGGGTCAGGCATAGATGTCAGACTGCTGCAGTGTCTTGAGAGTTGTTGAGGAAACAGACTGCTTTTCTAATTTAATGTTCCTGTGTTCTTTAGCGGAAACCTTATTTCCTCTGGGCAGAACAGTGTGACAGTGATAATGAACACAAATGCTTCCACACTGCTTTCATCCTTTTTTTTTTTTTCTTTTCACCGGCTCACTGCTTCTCCTGTCGTTCTTTTATGCTGTTCAGCACAATGATTTACTAGAAACTACAATGACCACATTTTAAAGGGTGTTATTTAGGAGTTTTGCAGTCCCATTTAATTTTAATCATTTTAACATGCCAGCAACAATATTTTTTTTTCATTTATTGGATTGATTTGAATTTCTGTTCTATTTGTATGAAGAGACATATGAGTATGCTGACCACAAATGCTTTGACTGTGGATTTATGCTGCAAATTGTCATTCCACAGCCTTTGGCCCAGAAAGGTGGGGTCAGAAATCCTATCCGTTCCACGTAGAACATTAAGGAACCAGTTATGACTACTTACGGCCTTTACAGATAATTTCACATTCACTGCGAGAAACTGATGACTTGAGAAGCTAGCAGCACAAGCTAGTAGGAGATGTTAACCTGGAACCGCTGATGCTTGTTACTGCTGAGCCAGGGCAAGCTACTCGCTAGTTTGCAGGACTCGTGTTGGATAAGCGTGCAAAGGCTAGCAGGTGGGATTCCACCTGGATAAGCAAGTGGATCAGGATAAACTTAGGTAACATGAGAAGATACTAAGTGGTAGTCAGCAGGATTGGGCTGAAGCTTGTTACATCCTCCATCCTATAGGCTGCAGGAACAAGAAAAAAAACTTTTTTGTCAGGTCCATCCATACTTCACAAGAAGCTTCGTCTGCTGCAGGGAGGGATCACTGTGGACGGTGATGTCTGCTTCATGTTCAGTGAATCTAGTTATTTCTTATTTAATGAGCAACTTTGTCCGCAGCATTGCGGGTTTTGCACATGGCTGAATCTGCTTGTTTTAATGCCACATTTTATAAAAAATATTCCTAATTTTATTATAGGGGTAGGAAAATCGAATGGAAAATATGGATTTTTTGCTTCACAATTTTAAAAAAGATTTTCTTTTTTTTTTTTTTTTTTTTTGTTAATCTATTTTTTTTCCAGATAAATAAAACTAATCTCTTATAAATTTTTCGTAATTTTTATTAATTTTATTGATCTTTTTACTTGTCTTCTTGGGCATTATAGCAGCAGAATGATAGTCTGGCTACTGTGCTGTTTTTTGACGGGCAAAAAAAAAGTTTTATAAAAATTTTTTTGTTGTTGTACGATTTTTAAATACTTTATTTCTGTTATTTCTGCAAATAAGTATTTAAACACTTGCCAATCAGGAAGAAACCTGGTCCTCAAAGACCTTTTAGCCCGTCTATAAAAAGTCCACCTCCACTGCACTTATTAATCTAAATTAGCAGCACTTGTTTGAAGTCGTTCCCTGCATAAAGACGCCTGTCTACTTCACAAAAACTGCAGCTACTACTGTGGGCAAGAAAAAAATTGTAGACCTCCACAAGGCTGGAAAGGGCTGCGGGCCAAGCAGCTTGGTGAAAGAAGACCAGCTGTCAGAACAATTGTTAGAAAATGAAGGTGGCTAATGATGACTGTCTCCCTTGGACTGGGGCTCCATGCACGATCTCACCTCGTTGGGTATCAGTGATGCTATGAAAGGTGAAGAATCAGCCCAGGACTAAACAGGAGGAGCTGGTCCATGACCTTAAGAGAGCTGGGACCACCATTTCATAGTTTACCATTGGTAATACAGTAAAACATTGCGGTTTAATATCATGCATCGCACAGAAGATCCCCCTGCTGAATTCAGCACATGTTCAGGCCATGAAGTTTGCCAGTGACCATCTAGATGATCCAGAGGAATCACGGGACAAAGTCATGTGGTCAAACAAGATTGAAATAGAGCTTTTTGGTATAAATTCCACTTGTTGTGTTAGGAGGGGAAAGAAGGATGAGTTCCATCCCAAAAACACCATCCCTACTTTGAAGCATGGGGATGGGAGCATCATGGTTTGGGGGTGTTTTTCTGCACAGGGGACAGGACGACTGCACTGTATTGAAGAGAGGTTGAACGGGGCAGCGTAATGTGGGACTTTGGGCAACTACCTCTTTCCCTCAGGCAGAACATTGAAAATGGGTCGTTGCTGGGTCTTCCAACATGACAGTGACCCGAAGCACACAGGCAGGATAACCGAGGTGTGGCTCCATAAGCAGCATACCAAGGTTCTGAAGTGTCCTAACCAGTCTCCAGACCTAAATCCAATGGAAAATCTTTGGAAGGAACTGAAACTCCATGTTGTTCAGCGACAGCCCTGATCCCTGACAGATCTAGAGAATCTAAGTGGGCCAAATTCCTGTTTCAAGAAATGGTGGTCAGAGATCCCAATGGCAGGGATTGGCCATGTTTCTGTCAGATTGCACCTTGACAGCTGTGGCTACACACATAGCTTAGCATCACCAAGGATGGATGAATGGGTGTATAATGGATCCAGTGTAAAAGCACTTTGAGTGCCTTAAAAAGCACTATAAAAAAAAGCACTGAGTCATCCAGCAAGTTTATTCACTAACAGCAGGTAGCTCTCTTTCTGTCTTTTTGACTTAACTTGCTAGTTTCTGGTCCTCATGATTGTCAACGGTTTTGTTCTCCACGAATCTAGAGTTGGCTTGTGTGGGTGTATATATTTATGTGTGTGGGTGGGTATGTGTGTGTACTTATGTGTATGTGTATGTATGTATGTGTATGGATATGTATATATGTATGCATATGTGTGAGTGTATGTGAATGTATGTATATGTATGTGTATGTGTGTGTATGTGTATGTGTATATGTATGTGTATGTATGTGAGTATGTATGTGTGTATATATATATATATATATATATATATATATATATATATATATATATATATATATATGTGTGTATATATGTGTATATGTATGTATGTATATCTATCTTTATGTATGCATGTATGTGTACATGTGTGTGTATGCATGTGTATGTATGTGTATATGTATGTATGTATGTATATATGTATATATATAATGTATGTGCGAGTGTATATACATATATATGTAGGTGGGTATGTATGTGCATATACATGTATGCACTGATCTCTTTCTTTTGTTTTTTTTTTTGTTTTTTTATGTTCTCTTTTCTGTTCTCTTTCTGCCCCTTTCCTGTCCTTTCCGGTCGGGTCCAGCAGCATAAACTCTGTAATACAAGCTATTATCCAAAACAAATTGAAAAATAAAATAAGAATCAAGAAATACAAGGGGATCATTACATCTACAAAAGTTCCCCTTGGCAAAATAAATTTGTTCAGCAGAACACAGCATCCAGAACATCAGTCTGCTTGCTTAAATGCTGGACAAGACAAAAAAAAAAAAAAAGCACTATAAAAATGTAATCCAATATAATTATTATAAAATGCTCAGCACCCCCCCCCCCCCCCCCCCAATTCTTCTGTTGTTCTTGAGACATGACACCAGCTGTGAAAGTGTTTAATCAAATCATCAGTGAGTGTGAGGAGTGAAACGCATGGCAAGTCCAATATAAACACATTTGATACATGGTTACATCGACCAGGATTTTTCGGATTAAATCAAAATCGTGGAGGGTTTAAAAATTTAGGCCAGACCTCCTTTTAGCACTAAAAAAGAGGACATGTATGTGTAAAAGAAGACGTCTGGCCCGTGTAGTTCTTACTGGGGTTTGTTCATGCAGGTAGAGTAAGAGGTGAAGTACGGTTCGGGATGAACGGATAAGGGTTGTGAACACAAAAGAAGAGGCAGTGTTTTCAGATTAATTCACTTTGGGACCCAGTTCCATGACAATAAAATGCCAAAAAAAGAAAAGAAGAAAAGTGTGGCCTTATATTTGTATGGGCTTAAATGAGTTAAAAGATGTTGAATCATACCTAATTCATTAATAAAAAAAAAAAATCTTATTTCAGATCAGTTTTATAACAACTGCTGATGAGGGACTCTCTACAAAACTGAAATCATGTCATTTCTTTTACAAATTTTCATGAACACATAGTTTCTTTTATTAGGATTCCTTACAAGTAACATAAGTATAGAGGTACTCCTGCCAGATCCTCTGTACATTCCACACCTTGTTTTGGTTTGAAAGACTAGGAAATTATAATCTTACCATAATCTCCTGTGTTCTAAAAAAAATATCAGGATCTTAAATTCCAGTCTTGTTAACGTGATATATGTAGAGCTTTTTCATTCTCACAGGTCTTTGAGTACATTTATAGAAGCTTGTCGAAGTATTTACTCTTAATCCCTGTAGTGGTACATTCCTCTGAGTTCCTTTAGTAGGTTGCTTTCACCTTTGGAGCATCACAGGTTATATTTACCCCTCACTCAGTAACTACTGCGTACCTCATGTTCTGTTACATCTTATTAAAACAACTCTCAATCAGCTGCTTCCTGCTTTCTCACTCGTCTGTTTTTAGGCCCAAACTCTCTCTGTTCCCAGAGTCTTTGTCTCCTAGCAGCGGTGACTCACTCAGCAGAGATTACTTTGTAATTCTATAAACAAGAAAGTGATTATTTCGCTCAGTTTCGGGAAACAAGTGCGTCGACGGAAACAGCGTTTGCAGGAGCTGCACAAGTGGCCGCACACTCATCTCCCATCACGAGTCTCAGTCTGCAAAAGCTCTAATATGAATATGAGGAGCCAGTCAGGTGGCTTTTAAATAAACATCTGTGATTCACTTAATTAGAACAAACCGGATCCTGATTCACATATTTAAGTGGGAGACATGTCTTTGTGACTTGGTGTCTGGAAGGTGGGAAGTGTGCCTGTGCCGCGTGACATGAATTCAGACGCAGGTGCTCGTCTTCGCAGCCAAGCTGGATGTTCACAGATCAACACCTGGTACTGCTCCTCCTCCAAATCTGCAACGCCACGATCAACATCCAAACCACAGATTGCTTCAGGGGGAAGCCTGCATCCACCCGCCTGCAACAGCCCCGCACCCACCCCACCGGACCTGCACTGTATGCTTTGGCAGCAGGTCAACCGGCTCCTCTGCAGCAGGCACGCAAGCCCTCAAACAGATTTATGCATCTTGCATATGCATGTTACCAACTCCTTCTGTAGCCACACGTCCTCGGTGGCCTATTTCAGCGAATAAAATGATCTATATTGACTGCAGAGAGTTGCTATATTTCCCTTAGAGTTGTTCTTTTACCCGTATACATGCTCAGTGTGTTTTTAAAGATGATTTTTTTTTTCCTGATGCGGGTATCTGAAAAGATAAGACCCACATCTCACCGACTCATCACTCTCAGCCGCACTGTATTTCCCAAAAGTTTTCAGTCTGGGCGGCACTGGAGAGCAAGCCAAACACTTCGCATTCCTGAAGACAACAACTCAAAACAAAGTCTCTGCGTGTTAAATTTGATATCATCTATATGGGAAGGGGGAAAGGAGGGGAGGGGGGGACTAACAGAGAACAAGAAAACAAAGACTAAGGCCTGACAAAATCATGCTCAGCCTACGTTACCTAACTATACCAACACTGACTTATTCCTCAGCGTATACAGTCTGCCGTGCCAAACAAAATAAAGCTGAATATTTTGGGAGGTCAGTTTTAATCTTTTTTTAGAGTTATCTTGTGGCGATAAAGCGGGAGCGGCACGGCTGCCCTCTCACTCCATCAGTTTAACGTAAAGTAGATTACAGGCTGTATAATCAGCATTCATAATGGGAGATTTTTATTTCCACATGTGTTGTGTTAGATCTTATCTTCTCACATATCACTCCCATTCAGTGTCCGTCTCTTTGCCTTCGTTCAGACTGGGCTGTTCTTCGTGTGAGCTCATTTTTTTTCTTATGTAATTTCAAAGCTGAGCTTTCATCGAGTTTCAGCAGTTTTCAGACACCATGGTGGCAGAAGTCATGCGAAGCCGAATACATCCTCTGCAAGTCTTAATTCTTTTATGTATTTGACATGTTCATATTTCAAGGTGCAATCTGTGATAGAATATAATCCGTAAAGTATTTTTTGTTGTAGTGTTTTCTGGTTAACCTGCTTGTCTCTACTTCTACTTCTACTACTTAAATCTCTGTGGTTACGTGTCCATAATGCAGCTTTATTGTTTTGATCCATTCTCATAGCATTGAGTGTCAAACAGCAAGCAGCTGTTTTCATCCTTCCCCCTTTTCAAAGTTATAAGCAGAAAGTTAGAAATCCCCTCCCCTTTATAAAAAAGGCTCTAAGTAGACCACACACATCTGCACCTGCATGTGCAGTTTTCAGAAAAATAGCCTTTAATGTACAGAAATGGTCCATTAAGTCAACAGATTTATATGCATTTGATTTTAAATGTGCAAAATCAGCACTAGAAGTGCATAATTGTATGGGCTGAACTCTTAATAGATGGGTGGGGTCTGCATGGCGGTGTGTTGGTTTGGATTGTCCCCCTGTCAGATTCTTGGTCTATGTTGGGATTTCTCATAGTTCTTTGCCCAAAAACTGCATATTAGCTTCACGAGTGACGTTAATTTGACTGTGTGGTTCTGGTTTTGGTTGTTTTCCTGGTCCAACACACCTGACTGAAATGAATGGGACATTGTGAAGAAGTTGACAATAAGCTGTTTGTATGTGTGTTGGACCATGGAAACAACTAAAACCTGCCGGATTGTGGCCCTAGAGGTACATTTATAAGGTACATTTAGTCACAATGGGTGAGGGGTTTTTTCCCCAAAGGTGCAGACGGCATTGAAAGCAGGAAAACATGTGAAGTTGTACCAGTTGTTCTTCATGAGAAGCAAAGCTTGATTTCGTAGTGCATGATGTCTTTTCTAAGAAGTAAATACAAAGTTGGCAACAAAAACTGGAGATGATTTAATTCCGTGCGTTTACATGGGAGTTTTAATTCCTGTTTAATTCCTAATAGAAGTTAATTCCACTTTAAACTGATGAAAAACGACCATGTAAACACTTCATTCCTAATGCAAATTTCTATTCGGAATTAAACTTAATTCAGATGTAAGTCTCTGGTTTATTAGCATTTTAATTTACATATATTTAATTCCTCTGTCATGTAAACCTTCATTCCGCTCTAAGTTAATTCTGGTCGTTCTGAGCATGCTCGTTACCTTGTCCTGTCCCGATGACGCTCTTTGTTTTGCCTCCCGTGTTCGGTGGTCTGTCTTTCTTCTTCTTCTCAGTTTCTGCAGAAAAGTGAAGTAGTATGCTCGTGTTGAGCTGGTGCTTCAAAATTATCATAATAACGGCAGCGAAACTGCTACTTATTATGTAGATTTTACAAGTTGCGACTGAAAAGACGAGAAGCAGGGAGCCAACTTTGTTTATTTCTGGTATACGTCATACGTCACGTCACCCTCTGTCCAATCAGAACCCTTCCCAACCCGCCGCTCTAAAGAGGAATTAAGTGAGGGCGTGTTTGATGTAAACCTTCATTCGGAATAATTATTTTCATGTAAACTCATAGAAGAATACATTAATTCTGAATTCAGAATGAAAAAAACATCATCTAACCATACGCATTTGCTCAATGACCAGAGGCAAGATTTCCAAACAAAATATCCACTTGGAGATGTGAGCATAGATGGCAGAAACCTGTGTACTTGTGTATTTCTTGCAGTTACAGCCATGTGCAGGCACCCTCCTTGTTTTGTGTTTGGCTTTGCATCTTGAGGAAGTGATTAAAGTGTTCAGATTATGTCTGTAGTCTGCTTGGGTGGATGACATACTGTTCAGCAAACTGACCCTCACAGAGGTGTTTGTTATTAGAAAAAATCATCATGTTGATCAATCCATGAAATTTCTCTCCTTGTTCAGCCTGACTTTGCTGCACCCAGATCTAGTTTTGTGACAGTGATGTAGACTGAGTTTACACTTCCAGTTGATGAAAACCTATCAGAACATGATGAATGGTCTGCACTTGCAAAGCATCTTTTCATCTTAACTAGATATGCTGTTGTCAATCTACCATTCACAAACATGCTCAAACATCTGTAGAAGCAAAGCGCTCTCCTGAACGCTCAAACAAACCAGCTGGAACTGGCAGCCTTACAATCGGCGTGCAAGGCGCTCCCCCACCTGAGCTACACCCGCCCACCCTGTTAATGCATTCATGTTTAAACACGGCTGGTAGGCCGCTGTGTGAAAACCACCGTTTTATTTGGATTTGTTCTGTTTGTGCAGCCACTAGAGTTGCTGATGTGTGTTTTACGACTCTGGTGTGCTGATTCAGTTTTCACATTTGTGTTTCTATATTTTATAGCACAGCTGACTTCCTTGTAAACACGAGGCTGTGCATTCCTGAGCAAACAGAAGGGGGGTGTGCAGGTGCCAGCAGGCCGACTTTGCTCATTTTAATGTAATTTCTTGTCCCACTCCACAGCTACCTCCCTCATTATCTCGCTGTCCACTCCCGTTCTTCATTTATCCCTTGGTCATATTCTTAAGCTCTTCCCGCTCCACTTCCTGCTTACTTTCTGTCATCTTTTTTGTCTCATGTTGTGTCATTCCCGATTCATTTCATAGAAAGTTTTTGCTTCTCAATGCACTTCTCGGGAAAGGAGGGAACTTTAGCTTCTGATTAGACTGCAGCACTTTCTGGTCAAATAAAGGGGCTCTTGTCCTCTCTTCCACGGGTTTACCTTGATAATTGCTTTCAGCGCTCGTCCAGCTGAGGGGAAAGAAAAAATAAAAACATGCCACGTCATAAGGTCATTTGTTTTTGCAGATCCAGATGTTTCACATGAATCTTGAATGGCAAGTTTGGCTGTCGCAGTGTGAACAAGTTACAGGTTTGTACTGTAACGCCAATCTCTTACTTGTTTAGTAAGCGTGTGTTTGTGTTTGTCTTCTGCTTTAGGTTGTGCCAGCCCTGAGGAGCTGACCACAGAGCGTGTCCATTCTACAGCCGAGGAGATGTTCGAGACCCTCAGAGCTTTGAGCCACACCAGAGACCACCTCAAGCAGCTGCGCTCCGTCTACACCGCCAGTGACGGAGTCCACCAGGTGAGAGATTTCCTCTTGTGTGTTTGCTTTGCGAGAGCACACGTAGAATCTATGAAGAGTCATCACAACTCCCACAACCTTTTATTATTCTCCAGCACACACAGGGAAAACAGCAGTGGCAGCTACACGTAAAGAGCCTAGTTAATCACTGAGGGTTACACACCGGCTTTTGATGATGAATTATTATCTTTTAGTCAGATTAGGGGGCATAAATAAAACGACTGAGAGGAAGAAAATCCTTGGAGGTGGACTGTAGCTTTTGCAGAGGATTTACGACAGCAGAGTTTTCTGTGTCCTTGTCAACTCTGTTTCACATTTTTCATCTTGTTTTTTATTTCTCTCTCTCTCTCTCAAACCTCCTCCAATAAGACTTGGTTTTGATGGGATTTTTGTTTCCCTTCTAAAGCTTACATCAGTCCGTTCCTCAGTCAAAAGGTACTGACGCACAACGCCTTGTTCTTATTGGACTAGCTGGAACCACAGAAAGTCTTTGACACATTTAAGTGTCGGAGCTTTTCGTCAACAGTCCGTCACTGTTTTAGAGTTTCAGTTCTTTGTTTTCCTGCTTAAATATAAACTTGTCTTAAGGTTTCTGTTTTTTATTTTTAATCTGTGATGTGAATTTGTTGTTTCGCTCCCTTTGTGACTTTGTCATATTGTCTTACTTTGTGCATTCTCACTGCTTTGCGCGTATCTCTGTCCTTGTAGCACATTTTTGTCCTTGTTTCATGCCCTGTTTTTTTATTTTCTGCACGCTGTGAGTCTTTTCTGTTCTGCGATGCTGCTGAAAGGTTTTCAATTGAAAAATTCCAGGTTGGCGGCATTCCTTGTCAAATGACACAGTTTTTCTAATCCACTTCTCATTTCTACATACTTCCTCACCTTACTACATGCACTTGCCATGAAAATAATTTAACTGCATTTGCACACAACATTGTGCATTACACATGCAGTAATTTAGACAAGAATGAGTCTTGTTTCATAATGTTTTCAGTGGGTTTCAGGTCTGGACTGCAGGCAGGCCAGTTTAGCATTCAGACTTCATACCAGGGGTGGGCGACTCCGGTCCTCAAGGCCGCAGTCCTCCAGGTGGTGGGAGTTTCCCTGCTGCAACACACCTGACTTAAATCTATAGGTAATTAACGGACTTGTCAAGAGCTTGACGTCATGTCTGCTAATTATGTATCAGGATGTGTTGCAACAGGGAAACTCCCAAAACTTGCAGGACTACAGCATCGAGGACTGGAGTTGCCCACCCCTGTTCTACCTAAAGCAAAACTATTCACCCATAAAAATCTCTGCTTCTGACTGGTTAATGTACTGTGACATTCATTAAGGTTTCTCATTACGAAAGTTGACGAACCGCTCATCAAAACACTTTGAGCTTAATTGTGTTCTGCTACATCGCATTATAGCTTCAACTTAAATCAACATGTCACAAGCTAGCAACTTCATTTCTAAACAATGGCCATTTTGAACATGTATCGTGGCTAATTCAGCAAATAAACACAAAAAGACATCATCTGAAGAAGAGCATAAAAGAAAGAGAGTGTGACAGAGTGAGAGATAAGACAGGAGGTCACATCAGAAGGACTTTTACTGGCTGGAGATGGGATGCAAGGCCTTCGTTGGCAGCTGCAACAGTGTGAATATCTGACAGAGTTTAGTTGTTTAAAATAAGTCTAAAGTAAGCAAATTAGTCATCTGGAAACCAACATGTTCTTTAATATGCTTTGGTAAAGCCACAGCATTGATGGTGCCTTCATAGACTCCCCATTTAACACTTTTTGGTTGTGTTTCATGGTCGTAATTTCCACTCAGGATTTGTGCCTGTTTTTAGTGTTTTCTGCCTGAAAGTTTAAAGATAATAACCGTTCATATCCCTCCCTTGAAAACCTTAAAATTTTCTGGGTTTTCTAAATATAGAATGTTGCTTTCACATATATTACACATACGAAGCACACGTTAACTCACTGGCTGCCAGAGACATCTGCTGTAACAACGGCTAACAGCCAATGACTTAATGAGTACACATGTAGTGGATCATGGTGGTTGCTATTTAACATTTGGCTCCAACGACTAAAGTAAGAAGATGGTGTAGAAACAGATTCTACAGTGTGTGACCATCACTGCTGCGAAAAACGAACTTAGAGGATATCCTAAACAAGTAATGTGAGAAAAACAAAAGCAGGGAAAGCTTGTATAAAAGCAGCGGTACCCAAAGTTGGTCCTCGAGGGCAACGTCCTGCAGGTTTTCAGTGTATCCCAGCTCCAACACACCTGGCTTCCATTAAAAAGATCCAACAGCCAATCAAGTTCTGCACAGTGACTGATTAGTTTGAGTCAGGTATGTTGGAACAGGGATACATGGAAAACCTGCAGATTTATGGCTCTAGAGGACCAGAGCTGGACACCCCTGTGTTAAAGACTTTGTCAGTGGGCATTAATAGGACAAAAGAGATATTTGTGGTGTCTCATACAAGTTAAATTGATTGATTTGTCATGATTTGAAGTGTAAACAGACACTTCTGCCTACATAGACAGTCATGTCAGAGGCGATGCTGTGTGATTTTGTATTTAGCTGCTGTGTTTGGACCTTAAAACTCAAATACATTATTGCAGCTGCTGTTTATGTAGCTCAGGTTTTAAACACTTATTTACACTGCAAACATCCAGCTGTTTATGTTGAGACATGTAATATGATGAATAAAAATTTACCGAAAAGTCTGAAAACTTGAAAAACACGTCTATCAAGCTGGTTTTTTTGTTTTGCTTTGTTTTTTCTAAGATGTACCAAGCAAGCACATGCATACTGGGTAAGAAACAAACGGATGCTGAAACTCTGCAACATTTCATCATGCATAATTTCACATTTGTCAGAATGAGCCAGTATCTTATTGACAGTCATGCACATGAGTAGGTTTGTGTTTCTGTTAGGGGCAGATCGATCTGTTCTTCGCTCTGGTGATTTATAGAAACAACTTCTTGTGAAAGAAGAGCAGCATGGTGTCTGCCAGCTACTGTATGTTCTTGAGAAACATCAAAAATCCATCAGCCTCTCTCAGCATGCATTTCTTTCGCCGCTTAAGCAGATGCCTCTTGGTCAAGATGTCTTTCCTCTGGAGTGCGCATGTCGCCTCTCATGGGTTCATGGAAAAAAAGGTTTTTCAGGGAAGTCAAGTTGTTCTTGGTTGCTTCTACCTTTTTCACTTTAAGGGCTGTTTTTTCTTATTATAATCATTATTGTGGTGCAAAGGGTTGAAAGATATGTTTGGTATCTTTTTATAAATCAAGTGTATCCAGAAATATAATAAGTGAGGTTACAGTAGAGTCAGAGCCTCTTGGTCTTTTCTCTCTTGCATTCCAGTTATATAAGATATTAATTTAGTTTCTCACGAAGCCTGAAATACGACCCTGTCAGATACTGCAGTGAGATCATATGTTTTCATCCCAGCAGCAGATTCATCTAAATACCACTGAACAATGTGTATCTTTGACCTCAATAATCAGCCTTTTTAGCCCTAATTTAAGCTGTTGTCACTGAAAAATAATTTAGTTGTAGAAGGCTTTTATGTTTTTGTATATTTAGGTTGAATCATGATTTGTCTCGTGTTTTAAGCGTTTAAAATAAACTTCATCTTTTTAAAGTAAAACAGCACCTTGTGCTGTTGCTGTCAGCTCCAGGTATGCACCGTCTGTTGGAGGCGTAATTCATCACACTAACAGAAAGCAGTAATCCTCGTTTAAGAGCCACATCAAAATTGCAAATATCCACATTTCACGCTTTGGAAAACTGGTGAAATTCCAATAAAAAAACTATATCAATTAAATATGAGTGATCAAACCTGAAGGAGTTTGATCTGATATTCTAAAGTGAGTAAAGTTGTAAAGAATTGCAGCAGAACAAGGTGGTGGAGTTGCATAATCAATAAAAACCTGCAGTGACAGTTCATTTAGCTCCACACCATAGTAGATTTCCGTACATCGCGAAGCATATATGCCGATGACTAGTCCCGTCTAGGAATCTCTACTGAAGCTATCGACTTGTTTTCTTCCCCTACATATTAGTTTTTCCCTCTTTATTATGCTCCTTAACTTGAAAACAAAAGTACGATCCAAACTCACCAAAATATTGAGACAATCTGTTAAATGTACATAAAAAACAGAATGTAATGATTAGTAAATCTCATGAAGCCATATTTTATTCCCAATAAAACATTAACAACACATTAAATGTTGAGACTGAAACATTTTACCATTTCTTGGAAAGTATGAGCTCATGTTGAATTTGATGACAGCAACACATCTTAAAGATAAATGTAACTTTCCTCACTTAAAACTCTGAACTTCTGACCAGTTTGATGACACTCTGGCATTCAGTATTCACATTTCTGAATCTGCTGCTACCCTGCAGCATCAAGACGCTGAGAAAGTATAATCACAACTTTTTTTCTGGCAATCTCTGGCGGTTAAAAGTTAAGCCGATGTGGACGTGCGGAGGTAAACATGTTTACAGCCTGATTCACGTAGACATTTTAGGTTTATTAGGTCAGGTTTACCTTCTGACAACTGTGGGGAGAGTAAATCTTTTTATGACTCATCCATTTCGAAGTATTTTAATCTCAAAATTTGGCATAATTAGGGTCGTGTCCTTTAGATTGGCAGGTATCCAATAACCCGCTGCAAGAAGATGTAGTAAAACCGCAGTTTTTAGCGGGGTAACAGCGTGATTTAGCTTTAGCCCGCCTACATCTGTTAGCTGATTAGCTCCTGTTAGCTCTTAGCTACAGGCAGGTTGGAGTTTAACAGATGACAAGCATTCACCCCTGCGATCGCAGTCCCCCTCTCAGCTCCACCTCCTTGCCTATTTTTGTAATTTCCACGATTTCCATGTATTTTCCATGTGACTCTACCAAGATGGCAACAGTGGGAACCGCCCACTGAGCTTCAATTCAGCTGTGGGGCTCTTTTCACAATTCCTGCTGACATGTAGCACACCTAAAACGCAGCTGTCTTGTAACCAGCTGTGTTTTTTTCCCGTTTATATAACAATAAATCACGTAGAAACCCGAAAATAAACCGTTAACCTGTAAATTGACGTAATGACCCACCCAATGATCAACAGGAGTGAAAGCATCTTTTCAACAAGACAGAAAATTTAATCTATTTAACCTGAAATTATTCTTTTAAAGGAAAACAAAAAAGCACCTGAGCTTTTGTTTTGGGGGTTTAAATGAGATGCAGAGTACAAGCTGATTATTTATTTGACTGGATTACTCCCAAAGACATTCCACTCTGTTTTCTCTGCTCCATTTGCATCTTTCAATCTGTCACTATGATGTTTTGGAACATGAATTCGTTCATCCACCTCAGTGCCAATAAAACACGTGGGGGGAACCTGATAGTCACATTTTAAGGTGTGTGTATTTATATGCAGGCTTGTGTGTGTGCAGAGGCATATGCAAGCACTGCCATTACCCTATGACTAATTCTAATATTGTTTATATCATGTGGGTGTTTTCAGGTGGTGATTAAATGCGACTGCTTTTAGCTTTTTTGGAAATCTGATGAAAATGGTGGGTTTTAGCCAGTAGGTTAAAGTTGTTTACTCCTTCATTGCTGTTGTGTATGCACATGCAGTGAGTCATTACTTTGTTTACGCTGAGGTTTGTTGATGCAGACTGACCCATTAAGGTGAGTGATGTTGGTGGAGGTAAATACTGGTTTATATAACTTGGTCCGCAGGATTTCCCCAAGCCTGATTTGGGTGCTCCTGAGGGATGAGAGGAGTGGGAGGTGTCAGTGATAAATGGAAAGGATGTGGTCAAAAACACCTACGGGCTTCAGCATTTGGGCAACATTATATATATATAGGTGTGTGTTTTAATGCTTTAATCAACAGTTTGATCGATGTGGTTTGATATTTCTACTGACAACATCCAAATGAGGAGGTTTGGCGATTCTTTTAGTCCTCATACAAGCATCAAGCCTTGATGCGTCTCTAATTTTGCTTCATCTAGATTCGGAAAGAGAGCTGGTGTTTCACTACTGGAACATACTATTGAAACTGTTCTTCTACTGAGAGAGCTCAAATCAAGTCCTGCCAAGTCTTATCTGGGGCTTTATTGTTCTTTCAGACAGCAAACTTCAGTTCCTTGGAATAAATGAATAAATAAATGAGCTCTGCCTCAGGCTGTTGATCCGCTAGCTTTTTAGGGTTATAAACGGTACATTCTGTCTTGGGGCTGGGTAGAAAAACCTTAAGTCCTTGTTGCTGCTTAAGTTTTTTGTTCCCCGTGGATAACCTTCTCTGAATATTTGGAGGCATTTATGAGGCTTTAGTTCAGGTTGTGGAGTTCAGCTCCTTCATGGACAAGTATTTCATAAAAACTCCTGCATTTCACTGTCAGACTGAGTGGGAGAAGGAATGAATCACTGCGATTGTGAAAGCAAAGCAGTTCAAAACTACTGTAAAGTGGGACAGATGTCTGCATTGGGGGAGCAGGTTATGTCAGATAGTGAACTTGATGTGCTTGTGTGTATTTGTGCTGTAGAGGTGTACTGAGAAGGAAGTTCAACACAGCCAGGTTTTCTTTGTGTTACAAACCTGAGTCAGAGTTGATGGGTAGTGCAACACTGCTTATGCCTTTGCCAATCCAGATTTGTCTCCTCAGGGTCGCTCTGGGTGTGCTCTCAAAAAAAGATGTCATGTTATGTGATGCATTTTTTTCCCCATGAATAAATTGATAAGTTGACACACATTTATAAGAAGTGCAGATTTCATGAATGGGAATGTTTGAAGAATATGCCGATCATTAAGGCAATGAATGCATGAATTTAAAAAGAAAATGTTAAAGTGACACTACCGACTCTTGAAAACCCAATTCAAGAAGAAACCTGACTTCATTATGAAGGAGCAGGTCATGTTATGATCAAACCCTAGGACCTTTTGGCAAATAGCCTGCTGGTGAATGAGGCAATACTTCTGAAGTTTAGGAAAGTCTGGGTCTGCTTTGCAATTAACAAATCCCAAGTGACGACCCGTCATAGCTGCTGCTCCATCGGTTGATGTCAAAACCAGTTGTTCAGTGGGGAACCTTTTTCTCCACCAAGCGTTCCCTCACAGCGTTATATCAACGCCCTTGGTGGTGGTTTTCAGTGGATGTAATGTCAAAAACTCTTCTTTAGTGGAAAAGTCAACAAAAGTCATCTGTGTGAAAACAGGCGGCTTTGCTGTGTCACTGGAATCCACAGACTCGTCACACTGGAATGAAAACCAGGAGCACCTATTCAGATCTGTCTCATTGTATCCACGGACAGTGCAAACATCCTCCCCGCCACAACAGAATCTCCGTCCTTTTATCGTCCTGGAATAAAGATTCTGCCTCAGCGGTCATGGCCTCCTTAAGGACCCCGCCATCAGTGATGGCCTGTTTGTGCTTGCTCAGGATGTGCACCACTTTAAATGATGCCTCGGTTGATATGTTGGCTTTCTTTTGTGGTGTTTTGAACAGAGCTTATTCTTTTTGGAGTACAGTTTTAAGCTCTTTTACCTTCCATTTAAGGTAACATTACTACACATGTTGCTTGGGTGGTTTCCAACTGGAAAGTCCTGAAAGAAGTTGCAGGGAAGTTTGGTGCAATGTCACTCCACGTTACACTTTTACCAACTTCCAGGCTTGCACCGCAAATCACACATGCACTTGCTGTTCATACTTCTGAAACAATAGTCTCTTTCCTACTCTTCATGGAAGTAATACGATTTTTGTCTTTTACTGGTATGACTGTAGTTGGCCACTATTTGCAAAAAGCGTGGCACCTGACCTGGCAGACCATTTGCTAAAGTCAGATGGCTCAGCAGAGGTAAGACACTACAATGCTTCCTTTCCTTGCTTGCTTGCTTTTATGGAAATGAGGCGGGATGATGCCTCATTACTAAGTAAGGTGCCTCCTCCCTGTTCAAATCATGTACAGTAGCACAGCTCAATCATTTGATTGTTGATTGGCAGCTAGTTAACAAATTTTTAATCTCAAAAAGGGAAAAGAAATCTGTCATTTTGATTGATTTATTTTTAACTAGTTGACTAAGTTGACAAAGTTTCTATACTTCAGTTGATTTATCCCCGTTGTGGCTGTTACAGTCCCTCAACAAAGTGGTTCAAAGGCAGGAACCATCACATATATGAGAGACCACCGCCAAACACCAATGTTTTACAATAAGTTTATTAACTAAAACAAAGCAACGGAGGAGAATTAAACAAAAGAGGGGCCACTCAATGGGCTGTAGGATCTTGGCTGCTCCTCAAACCAAAAAAGATCAAATTAAATAAAAAAAAATGGACTGCTGGAGACTCCCAACTCAAGTGCTGAGGTTGGCGGTGACCTCTGCCTGGGTCCCACCCACTCTCAGCCTTTTTATCCATACCAGTGTGCCACTTCAGCCAATCACGGCAGAGAGATAGAAAAGACATAATGACCCAACTGATGCAGGCAGTGGTGAATAGCTGAACAGGGTGCGCGTATCAGTGCCCCACTCATGCTGTTTTTAGCTACATTTAATGGAGCAGGATTCCTCTGTCCTGGTTGCAGAGGCGTTTAAGCTCCTCTTCCTGAAGTGACTCATGTCAACAGGTTGTTTGCTTGGGCAGAACTGTTTATAACTCTGTTGTGTCTCTAACCTATTGTCATTCACACAACCATGCAGATCATTGAAACATTTTCATACAAAGACAGCAAGGGTGAAATGTAGCTCTTGACATTTCGCTGTTAAAGCAACGTTGTTACCAAAGCACTCATCCTCATGCCTTTAGTGTTTTGTGTTTTACAGGCCACCTACCATCCTTTCCTGCGTCAGATCCTGGAGGAAGTCTTCCATCCGGACCGATGTGAATGTCCTGACATAGAGCACATGTCAGGAGGCCTCACAGACCTGCTGAAGACTGGCTTCAGTATGTTCATGAAGGTGAGTTTTGTTGATCAGGTCATCATCTGCCAACTATCTGCTGCTTGGAGTAGTGGACGCTTTTCCCACCCATTGAACGTCACCTCTTTAAGTTCCTGAGTAAACTCTCCATGTCTATACATGCTAAATTCCCAGCCTATGAGACTGTGACATTCATGGTGGCATGAAACGTGTCATGCATCACATTATTTGTAGCACCAAAAGCTGTGGTCCTCTCATTTCATTATGTTCTGTTTCCGAGAAATCTGACTTTCTAGTCCTTGTGTCTGACGTTTCAGTCCACACTTAACTCTGACTCACTAAACACAAACCCATAGATAATAAATAATAAATCTGTGGATAGGGCTGTGGCGACACACAAAAAAATATCTGTAGTCACTTTGTTAAGAACAGCCTGAGCTGCATCAACAAGAAGAAGGAAGATATCAAAGATAACACAGTTTGTCAGGCAAAGAATTGTATTTTTGCACCAACAAGGTGATTCTCAAAGAGCCATTTGCTGGAAACTTGGTACGCTGCGGCATGATTTTTAGCCCATCTGCAGAAATTGTGAAGGAACCAGACAGGTGGAGGGGAAATGCATCAGTATCAGGGATAAAACGAACTTCACAGTAGTTTAACAGGATCTGAAAGTGAGATAGTAAGATACCTATTAAAGACCTAAGAGAAGCATCTGGTCCTTCAGTTGTTGGCCAAAACCTCATCATGCCCCCATGGAAAGCTGGCTGTCAAGTACATGTTCTTTAAGACACATTACAGAACGTTTTCCATTTTCCCCGTCACATGTCCCCCCATCGACGGCTAATTCGGCATTCATGTTGCACCCTATCTGACCTTTTAGCTCTCTCCAGCGAGCAAAAGACGATCTTACAATGACTCTTGTTTTGTCCCTTTCTCTCTTTAAATCTTCTTACATTTCTTTGCTGAATCAGTGACGATACATTTTCAAAACAGCCAATTCCTTTTTTTTTTCTTTTTTTTTTCATTCATGATTTATTTATAATTTTTTCCAAGTACAAATATGAAACATTGAAAAACAATGACAGTATCAGAAGAAGTCATAGGGTGCATAGCTGCACATACTAAGTATCATCATACACATCTGATACATAAACTGGGACAACAAGAGAAAGAAAGAAAAAAAAAATAGAACAAAATAAAATAGAAATTGAGACAAGAGTGAAACCAAAAGAAACAAAAACAACCAGACAAAAAAAAGGACCAGAACAAAGAAATATGTGCCACTACCAAAATTACAAAATGTATGGGTGTTTTATGCAAGGGCACACTGAAAAAATAAAGAGGCTGTGTTCATGGGGCAATCTCAAGAGTAAGAGACATGACATGGTCTGCAAATGGTGACCAGACTTTAGAGAATTTAGCATCAGAGCCTCTAAGCGAGTGCTTAATTTTTTCCAGTTTCAAAAAAGAAATCAGTTCCTTATTTTACCGTGAAGCAAAACTCTGCTGCAACGTCACATCCCGGATGGAAAAGTTGTATTGTCGGTTTTGTCAACCTCAGGACGCTGCTGGGTAGCAGAGGCTGTAGATGTCACTGTGTCATCGAATAAGTCCAGGACGCAGAGTTTTAAGGTCAGAAAGTTGCGTAATGCGTCTTTAAAGAAGGGACTCAGGGAGAAATTAATTTGTTTTTATATATAACACAAGAACTAGACTGAAATCAGTGGCAGCGGATTTTATTATTCTTCGCCTGAATCCGGACATCAACGTTAGCACGAAGCAGAGTGAGATCATCTTGACAGATAACTAAACAGGTAGTCGATATCCTAAAGAAGATACTGCAGTAAATTTCAGCACCTTAACATTTTCATGAAATAACGAGACATGGCTCCGGACTTTTACACAACATTGTGAATAGATGTCGAGTGAAAGCCACCGCACCTGGAGTATTTTTACATAAATCACTGTTTATAAACAAACAGCCACGTGTCTCCACATGCAATCGCCAGCTGCTTCTATTCAAGCTGCAGTGCTGGATGGACCTCACATGGCTCCTCACCAAAGAAAGAATGTCCCTTTTACTCCTCTTGGTAACTATGCAGTCCGCAGTCATAGCCAAGTCTTTTCTCCAGTGCACACTTTACTCAACAAGGGTCTGATTAGAAAAATGTACCCTGAATGGTTTGTGTCCGCCAAACTCTATTTAGCTGGTGTGCCATTACCCTTCAATGTTTAACTGGTGGCACTGGCAACAAGTTATGTGAAAATCCTTTATCTTTAGCTATAAACAAGTGGTGGGGGCCTCCAAGTACAAAATCTTTGTCATCATAGCATCTTAGATATTATAAGCCATGTTCTTGGCACCTATGGGTGGCATGGCCGGAACTTTTAGATTGGTGAATCAATATGTCCAGCAAATGTGATTTCATTCATATGATCATCAGTGACTCACCTCTCCGGACTTTGATAACTAGTTAGCATCTGCAGTGACTCAGTACACATCACCCAATGACCAGAAGGTTGGCGGTTCGAATCCTGCTCCACCAGTCAATCTATCGTTGTCTCCAAATCCAATCAAAACTCGTGAAAAAAAAATATTTTCTTATATTATATTTTATCCTTTCTTTGTTTCATATTTATACCAAAAAGGAAGATATCAAATTACTTACCTATAGTTTTTTTCTTTACTTGCTTTGACATTCATGTCACTAGCGCCACTTCGAGCATTGTGGTCGATATTGACCTGTCTAGTAACTTACTTTCAAGATCCATTGTGGGTAATTTTGAGTGCACTACTTTTTTCTCTCTGGACATTCAGACACACCTAGAAACTGGCATGCGCACTTTATAGGGCACAATGTAGGGATTAGGGTGTACACTGGGACACAGCCACAGACTCACCAGAACTGGACAATAGAAGATGGAGAAACGTTACTGGTCTGATGAGTCTCCAGTTCAGCTCCACATTCACATGGTAGGATCAGAATCTGCTGGAAACATCATGACAACATGGATCCATCCTTGATCATTGTATCACAGTTCAGTCAGCTGCTGGTGTAATGATGTATATTTTTGCCCACTTTGGTCCCCTTAGTACCAACATGATATGGTTTAACCAGCACAGCCTACCTGAGTGTTGCTGCTGACCATGTCTATCCATTTAAGAGCACAGTATAGCATCTTCTGATGGAAACTTCCAGCAGGATGATGCACCATGTCACAAAGCTCACATCATCTCCACCATGACGATGAGTTCACTGTCCTCCAACGGCCTCCACAGTCACCAGATCTACATCCAGCAGAGCAGCTTTGGGATGTGGTGGAACGGGAGATTCTCGTGGTGATGTGGTGGAACAGGAGATTCTCATTATGGATGTGTGGTAACTGTGTGATGCTGCATTATGGAGCTGGAATAAATACACAGAACAACATTTACACTCACTAATCTACCTCAATACCAAGTCTACTTTAAAAAGAAGAATAAAGCAATTGAATTTTGGAGAAATAAAGTTGTAGTTAAAACAATACGCCATTCTTAAAAACCACCGTGAGAATCAGTTTGCTAATCTTTTCAGTCAATCATGTTTAATTCTGTCTGTTGGAAATTAATGTTTCAAATATTTAAAAGTCGAGCAGCAGACACAAAGCTTTGGTTGTCGTAAGACATTTTTTTCCCTTCAGCACACTTGTAGTTTTACTCCTGTGGATATAGTGCATCCACCACAGAGCAGCTCAGTAACCACAGCCTGATTATTCCACATCTGGGCCTTCTTACACCGATGATTGCCCGGGGGGGATGCATTAGACAGGTTGTGTAACCGTGGCCTGGTTTCACACAAATCAGGAGACTTGGCCCACGAACCACCAACTCAGGCAGACTAAACCCATAAACATAAACTTGGGGTGTTCCATAGGAGCACAGTGTACTCCCTTTTTTTTGCAGTAAAGCATCCCAATAAAACGTGTATTTTTAACCACAAGCCCCATGTGAACACAGTTAATATCATTAAACACACACTGGACCCTGCTGTCTGGATTATGACCCTCTGAAAGCAGGACCAGCATCGCTCCAGACTGTCGTCTCAAACGGTCTGTGACTGTAAGTGTGTGTCTGCTTTGCTGTATTTAGTCTTTGTTTAAATAAAGTCCCATTTGTCGAAAGGATCTGGCTCCTGCTCCCGCAGATTAATTCAGATGGTTCCTCTGTACAACCAGCACCATTAAAGGTTAAGCCATTTATCGAGCACAATTTCCTTTTGATGTGTTACGATAGATTATTGAAAATTGTTAAAAAGTTTTGCATATCTTGGAGATCAGGAGCAGCTGATTGTGTTTGGGTTTTCTTGTTTGCTTTGTTTTTTCACCGAGCAGCATGATAAACTCAGAAAATCTTCCTGAGAAGGATGCATCAGGCCTGAATCTGAAGATAATAGCAGCTTTTGGCATGTGGCTCTGCCTTCAGTGAATCACAGTTATGTGGGTCAGCAAACATGACTGCTAATGTTTACACACAGGAAACCAGCTGAGCTATTTATAAGTCAGGTCTGCAAAAATGTATATTCAAGGATGCAGTCTGGTGTATTGAAGCGTTTGCTAATAGAAATTGATAATTAGCTTAACAGCTCTCTCTGCATTATTAGAAGAAGATACAAATCATAAAGGGAGTGGACCGATGAGAAAAAAGTCAGTTAGATAGGCTACTCAGTAGGGGCTCTGATGGTCATGTGACCCTCTTCTTGTGCATAACAACTCCGTACAGTTTCCATGCTTCACTAACTGAAGCATGTGGAGAACTGAAGTGATGCTTAAAAGTTAATCAGGATTTTCTGTATTTCTTCCGTATACTGTATATAAAAGATGGATATAGCCTCCGTGACGTCACCCATTGGTTTCTGAAGAGCTGAACTGAAGCTCGTTGGGCAGTTCCTACCGTCGCCATCTTGGCAGTGTTAGCATGTCGTGTCTCCTGGAAAATAGGAAAATGGGCAAAGAGGTAGAGCTGAGAGGGCGGCTGTGAGCTTGTCATGGATGATATTCTATTCTATTCTATTTTTTCTTTTCTTTTCTTTTTCTTTTCATTCTATTCTACAGCCATTTAGCAGAAGCTTTATCCAAAGCGACTTACATATGAGAGTAAGAACAACACAAGCACTAAATCAAACAGAAGAGTGGTGCTAGTGGACTGCTGGAGTCCAGTTGGATGCTGGTCTTGACGTGTGGTGCTACAGGCTTTTTTTTTCCCCCACCCCACAATATTACCTGATTAAAAAACAAGAAATAAATACCACAATATTTGTTGCAAAGAATTGGGCTAAGTTTCCAACTTTCCAACAAATATAGCAATCTATATAGCAAATATAGACATCTAGCGATCTCCAACTTGCCTGTAGCTAAAAGCTAATCAAGTGAACCCGGAGCTAACAAAAGCTAACCAGCTAACAGCGGGCTAAAGCTAAGTCACGCTGTTAACCAGCTGCGGTTGTTCTACATTCCTCTTCTTGAAACGGGAGATTGGGTACCTGTAAATCAAAAGGACACGCCCCTAAATATGCCGTATCTCAAGATGAAATTACTTTTGAACGGAGGAGTTACAAAAAAATAACTCAACATGTTCTCATCAATTTCAATGGAACCTGACAAACAAACGTTTATTTTAAAACACAGTTTACCATTGCAGATTATAGAACAAAACATTTAGTCAGTACCCAGCGCAATAAAAGATGATAAGAATAACTGTTAAATACAGACGGAAACCATGCTGGTCAGATTCACTAAGAGAGAAGATCAGTGCAGGTTAATGTCAACAAGATGGCAGAACTTAAAGTCCTATTCAAGTCATCTGCTGAATCTCCTGTATATTTTCATATCGCAGGGTTAGAAAATATGGCAATGTCCATTATTTCAATACTGTACAGCTCTGTTAAATATAAGAGTCATTCAATCATTTTCTACACCACTTAGTCTATTTAAGGGTTGTGGGGAAGCTGGAGCTTATCCCAGCAATCAGCAGGCGTGAGCCAGGGTACACCCTGGACAGGTCACCAGTCCATCACAGGGCCGTGACAGGAATCATCATTTGAATTCCACACCTCTAAAAACTAAAACAGTCTATTTTCTCATTCATTAATAAAGATTGTCATCCAATATTACACATATATGTGAGTGGAAACAGTGCCACTTCTGGTATTCTTTAGTATAATAACGGAAATACTTATAGACTGTCTATGACCCAATATCTCTTTAGATTCATTTCACAGACAGATTTTCTTCAAATCTTTGGTCAAATTCAAGAATCATTGCTTCATAAATTATGACAACCCATCCTAACCAAGTGCAGCAAACCAGTCCCATGTCATGAAACTACCACCACCATGTTCTACATGTTATTTTGAGTTCTTTGTCGGACATTTTTTCTACAATCTTCTGGTTTTCCACATGACTGCATGGGCAGAAATGTTCTTTTCTGTTTTTTGTAGTTACTTGCTCACAACTTATCATACAATTATCTAAAATAACATGTAATTTCTCCTTCACATTAGCTTGACCTGGTTGGAAAGGTTTTGATCATTTACTTAAATAACAAAACATATATCTCTATTTATTTCATGAAGTTTGCTTTATGTGCATGTTAAATGTCATTTATTCATTCATTCATTATCCAAACCGCTTAGTCCTATTAAGGGAAGCTGGAACCTGTCCCAGCAGTTTTTGGGCAAAAGGCCGGGTACATCCTGGACAGGTCACCAGTCCATCACAGGGTGTTAAATGTCATAGTTTGTCATTTTTTATTATTGTAATGTAAAAATATATTTAAGGTTATATTTATGCAGAAGTATAGTTATTATCAACTTTATTTACAAACACTCTGACTCTTCAACAGGTTAAGAACAAACACCATAAAGTATGAAACCGATTATTATATAAGTACAAATTGAAATAATTGGTTTTTTTTCTTTTTTTAATCGGGATTTAATCTGAATCTTTTATGTATTTAAAAATTTAGAGTACAAAATAATTCAAATATAAATAAAAACAAAGTCAAATCATTTTAAAATCTTAATTTCTGAGAGGCTCTGCCTCTGCAAGGTGCTCTTTTTATAACCAACCATGTTACTCACCTGTAAGCAATTAAAATTATTCATTTGAGTTTGTTTCATGTAACTGATTTTTATACAAACAGTGAAGTGTTTCTTCAACTTTTCTTTCTTTTTTTTAGTACCATTTCTTTCCCAGCCTTCTGTTGCACCTTTTCCCAACTTTTTTGCAACATGTTGCTTAATTTTTAATTCAGAAAAACAAATCATTTTTATGAAATGATAGAATACCTCATTTTTTCACACTAGAAATGTTTTATTGACCCATTGTGAATAAAATATTGGTTTTTGTGAGATGTGCAGATAAAAAAGCTCTCTAGTTTAAATCCTCAGGCAGGTTTGTGACTTTGATCTTATTTGTTTTGTGTTTAAAATGTGAGAGGAAATTAATGTTACAGGAAAAGCCTGAACCCTGATGTGTCAGTAGTTGTGGTAACTTGCTCTCTGGTAAATGAAAGCAGATTTTTTTTTAACACATTTAGCCAGCAGACTTGCTAATCAGCAGCATCTCTGTTTGTTCTCATTGCCAGACTGCACAGCACATTTCAGATAGCAGCTCTCCCCACCTCGTCTATAACCCCACGGCAGTGCACATGGATCACACTGCGTGTCTTCAGATCCACACACTTGGTGATGTGCCCTCACATGGAATCGCCGTGTCTTTTATGACTCTGTGTCACTGAGCGGAGCTCAACATTCAACTTAACATGAGCAGAATAGACTAAAAAGTATTAGTTCACACCTTTTTCCAGAAACACATGTTGAACCGTCCCTGACATGCCTCACCCTAGCCAGCTGCCGCTTCACGTGTACAGCCACTCTCGCCTCAGGTCCACCCCCTGCAGCTCCGATTGCTCGGTTAGCATTCACAGGCTTGTCCTGACCGCCGCTCCCCAACCAATAGCATCTTATCTTATCTGTCAAAAGCCAATCCCACTCAGCAGCAACATCAGCCCCTACCTTGCTGTTAAAGGACATCTCTAAATGACAGTTTATGAAATGTATTAATCTGTGGGAGTTTTTTCACACATGGGATGTAGGAAATTTGTTTGTGTCTGCATGTGTTGTGTAAGCAGATGTGTGCACCTGCTTTCACGTCCACGTGTCAGCCACCATGACACCGGTGATGCGGCGTCTTCACCATCTGAGCTTAGCTTGCAGGCACAAAGACTGGTCTGAGTCCTCAGCATCCCAGTAACACAGGTGTCCAGCTGAGCAGTGATTCAGCAACAATGCACACAGAGAAGCACACCATGGGACGGAGAGAAAATTATTTATAGTGTTTCCTGGACAATAAGAGTGGCGCATAACGGAAAGCAGAGTCAGCTACTCGCTGCGCTGATGGCCTGAGAGGAGAATGACTGTTTAAACTGTCCCGTCTTTCCAGGTGAGCCGTCCACATCCAGCCGACAACCCCCTGCTCTTCCTCTTCCTGGTTGGTGGAATCACACCCTCAGAGCTTCGTCTCATCAAAGACATCATTACCTCACACAAACCAGGAACCCAGGTGAGTATGGTGAGATTAAACTTTCCAGGCTCATGTAGCTGTCGATTTCACACCGAAACGCTCATTTGTTCCACTTTTCCGATCAAAAAAACTGTAGAAATAAAACACAAAAAGTAGTTTAAGTCATAAAAAATAATCTCAACTTTATTTATATAGCACATTTAGAAGCCAGTGAGCAAATACCAATGTAAAACAATGATAAAATATAAAATAATAAATAATAATGGCAAGGAACACGGCTGCATGATCGCACATAAGCTCTGACCCATATACACAGCTGGCTCGGATCAGGTGTAAAGGTGAGCGCGCCATCTGATCTTTACACGTATTGATGCCCTGATCGCATACATGGGCTTCTGTCTCTGCCAGCCTGGCTGTGTGTTTGGGTGGTCTAAGTGCTCATTGTGCATGCAGTCCATGCAGACAGACGAAAGATGCAGATGAAGGCGTTTCTTCTGGTTGTGAGCAGGACGGAAAGGGACACTGGGCTGGGTAATGCGGGTTTGTCTTAATAAAAGGCCTGAAGAAGTAGGCCAGAGGCAATGAAAGGCTTGGCAACGATCAAAGCCTTCCACGTGTAATCAGGCAAACTGAATAAAGAAGGGCTTTCACAATAACCTGCTGGCCCACACACACTTTAGCACATACATATATGTGCAGCATACTGTACACAAGTGGATGCATGTATCCACTATGTCTGATGTCTGCAGGCCAGATGTTCATATGCAGCTGCACTGAACACAGAGTGCAGGTTTTGGTCTTGCGTTTGGACAAAGTTCCTCTGAGACACACTCAGTGTGCCACTACAAACAAGACTGTTGCCAGTTTTAGGTGCTGACCTGGAGTTAAAAGCAACACTGCAAAGAAACAGAGCTTCTCTGTTATACTGTGGAAGAGGGCTGCTGACTAATTCCAGCTTCAGGACTATGGGAGTGATGTGTCAGCTAAAGCTATCCTGATCTCAAGCTGCACCTGGATGCATGTGTACATCAACATAGATGGAGTTGGTGTACAATGCAGGAAAAAAGTTTGGGCAAATTAAATGATAAAAGCTTTGAATTAAAGATGGGAAATATGCAGGAAGCAGGAAAAAAAAGAAGATAAAGTTAAATAGGTTTCAGATTCTTTAAAGCAGAGCGTGTTTCCTTTCATTACATGCTGCTGAATTATCTGAGATCATCACTAGGATTACTTTTCACTCAGAAGGTGACTCTTGGAAAACAGTTGCTTGCATTCTTCTACCTTGTCCATGCATCTCCAGGTGTTTTAAAAAAGCTTTATGCATGATTATTTGCTTTTTGTTTTTATTTAGCCTTTTTAGCACCATGTAAATCTGTGAAAACAGGAGGCTCTGCAACATTATTTCATTAATTTACATACGGCAGTTCCTCCAGGATGATGTTTTATGCAAGGAGTTAATATTGCACCTTATTCTAAGGTGTTGTTATACCTTAATGCAAACTAAATGATTTGTTCCTACATTCATTTGTTCATCAGGTAAGGAAGGACAGCGTTACCTCTGTGAGAGACAACACATTGTTTGAATTTTCAGAAGTCTTTGCTAATCTGAGTATAAATCAATATTTCCCACAGTTCAAGGACATATTGGGAAGTTGTGTGGGTCATGATTAAAAACTTGACTGAGGCCAAGAACAAGATAAGAACTTTGTTTCGGACAAACTCGCTTTCAGTTGTTGCACTGCAGCCAAATGTGTTTTATCACATGTGAATGAGGAAACGGATGCTTTTTGACTCTCACGTGGCGCAGTGGTTGGGTCAGTTCGGACTCTGAGCTAGTGACACCCCCCCCCCCCCCACACACACACACACACACACACACACACACACACACCTCCTCCATCCCCCCCAGCATCTGAGCCAAATGAATGGGAGGAACCTGTTTTAATACATGTGAGCTGCAGCTGAGACTTCTCTCCATTTATACACATATCAGCTTTTTCACTTCTTCCTATTTAGCACCAAACTGTGTGTTTTCCAGCTTAGTATGGATTTTAATGATAAATATAATTTATTGAGACTGTTTTCTCTGGAGAAATAGATTGAAAATTGATAGAAAATCTCACTGAGGAGTGAAAATCCTTCATCCTTTTGCAGTCTTGTCAGGGGTCTGTGCTGCCGATTTTCTCCTTTTTGCATGAAAAACAAACTACCCAGCTTGAGTTCACACGTGCTTGCGACATGTACCCAGGGCTGTTCTCATCGTCCAGCTTAGCATTTAAATGCGATGGAACGTCTTCATGTTGGTCCCAAGTCTGAATAAGCATCTACATCATTTCTACATTTGTTCAGATTAAATTTAACCCCATCTTGTCTCACTAAAGAAAAAGTGCCTTTTAAGACCTGAAAAACCCAAAACAAGGCAAACAGCTTTTAAATCTTTTTCATTTCATTTTTATTTATTTCGTTCAAAACAACATAAAAATAAATACAAAATAAGACTGCCAATTAAATATGGCTTGAATGAAAAGGAGCAGAAAGAAGAGCAATCTTATGATATCTGCCCCTTAATTTCATGATCATCCATTTAACAATAATCACATACAACATCCAGTTGTTCCAAAATTTGCATTAAATACTCATTACATTCCTTTCTTTTAATAGTTTTGAAAGCATTTACAGATATTCAAAGTGTAACACCATCGTAATTACTCAAAGTAATTCACATAACTAGCCTCTAACTCTTCATAAGTCTTCAATATTGTTCTTTTTATGCTTTTCTTAAACACATTGATTGTTCCTAATTCTTTCCTGAAATCCTGACTGTCATAGCAGAAGTAATGAATTCAGATGAATAAAACATCCAGCAGCCAAGCCTCTTTGTGTGTTTTTCCATTGACTGTTTGTACATTGCTCGCCGTGGCATTCATGTCTGCTTGAATTATAATTACACGCTGCCATGTTATAACCTTAATGATGTGTTTTCTTAACTCCAGGTGCTGGTTCTCTCCACCCGCTTACTAAAGCCGACAGACGTCCCCGTGCTGCTCTTCTCCACCCAAAGACTAGCGCCTGATATCGGTGTCTAAAAAGGCCCATCACATGGGGAAAACACAAGCATGAGCATGCGGCCGCACATGTTTGGCAAACACTGGGACAATCAGGTGCGAGTTGACAAATTAGATTGTGTTTGAATCAGCGAGGGGAGGGAAATTAAGGAGGGCAAGCCACATTCCTGTCAACAAAAGCCTCTTTTCTGAGCACAAAGTGTAAAATTTCTAACAGAGTGTTTAACATAAAACAATAAAGTCGCTTACTTTCAGACACCCACATGTGATGTCTTTATTAGCCCATTTTCTGCCTCGTGTCTGGAGGTGGGAGGGCGTTCTCCAGCAAATACACAAAAAACTGTTAACATCATCACACAGTGGAGCAGAAGGATTAACAAGCTGTTTGACGCTGTCTGCTGAGGCCAGAAATGCAGTTAAAGCTCACCTTCACTCCGCGCTCCCACCTCCGCTTCCTCCATTGTCTTCACTGTGAATCACTCTGCTCACCTCAGTCACGTCACACACCTCCACAACTCAGGGATTCCTGTTAACAAGAGTCCTCCTCATTCAGGCAAACGGGCGTACGAGCCAGTGAGTCCTGCTCTTCGTAACAGAGAAATGATCTTCAGGATTCAGATACATCTCATCCAGATACATTCATTCATTATCCATTGAAGGGTTGCGGGGAAGCTGGAGCCTATCCCAGCAGTCTTTGGGTGAAAGGCGGGGTACACCCTGGACAGGTCGCCAGTCCATCGCAGGGCCACACAGAGACAAACAACCACTCACTCACTCCTAGGGGCGATTTAGAGTAACCAGTTAACCTAACATGCATCTTTGGATGGTGGGGGGAAGCCGGAGAGAACCTCATGCAGATACATCTCTAACCTAATTACACACACTGTCTGGTTTTATTAGAAAAGTGCTTAACGTGATCAGATCTTCTAAAGAACATCTCAGAAAATAAGATTAGCTCTGAGAAAACTATGTGAAACCTTTCAGACTCTTCTAATCGAGTTGACTCTCTGGTGTCAGGATCTGCAGCAGACTTTCAGCTTTAGTCAGATCACGAGATTCGGAAAGCATCTGTTCAGACATCGCTCTATTGTTGTCATGCTATTCAGTGCTGCGTGTTTTTTATTGAGGCTTTTTTTTTTGTTTGTTTTTCTCTTCTCATCAAGGCTGGCTTATCAATTGGTCTAACACCTTGCCTGTGCGTCATTCCCCTGCGCAGGAGCCTTATTCAGTCAAGGATGTTAGGAATGAAAACAAAAAAAATTAGACATTTCACTTGAAGCCATCATTTTTATTGTGCACAGAGTGAATTTGTAAGAAATAAATAACAATAAGGCCCTTTGGACTTTTTCCTTTTCATAAAGTGCATCAGTGATCATAACCAACACATGCTACATCTTCCATCGGCTGTCCTGTTTAACCCCCCCCCCCTCCTCCCACTCCATCACATCATGCACAGTCAAGACACTGACAGCTGCAAATAAAAAAATCTACATATTCACTGCAGACTCAGACGTACAGACTGAGCATGGAGCTCCACAGAGTCCTGGCTGGTGAAATACCAGCGTTTAGCAGTGCTGTGTAGTGGCGGTCTGAATAAAGAACAGACACAATGGGCTGCACGGCTAAAAATAAGCTGTCCTTCAGAGATGCTGTTGCCAGGAGAGCTTCATTTACACTTTTTTTTTTTATACAGAGTTTTCAGTTCATTCAGCTTCTGTCGACTGTCTCTGCGATCAAACATTTCTTTTTTTGCTTTTTTCCTCCCAAAGATGACGAACCTGCTTTCTCTTTACAAGTTATCTGACACGGCAGACTCTCGCCCACTAAAAGGGCCGTTACCCCATCAAGATGCATCGCCTCCTGCCCCTCTTCAGTCAGACTGATCCAGGACTTTTATCAAAGAAGCATTCATCTTCTCTGTCCTCTTTCATGTGTGACCAGGTCCAGCTTCTGGTCTGCCTCACACCGAGGTGACAGTCCTCACTTTAGCCGACAGCGCCTGCTTGAAGCGCCTCTTCAGATCTTGCATGTTGGGAGACTTTGGCCGGGGGATGAGAGGGGAGCGTCTTTTCTCCGGGGCAGCGCTGGCAGAGGTGTGGGGGGGGCCGGGCGGAGGGGGCGGCTGCTTGGCCAGCTGGCAGCATAATCTGTGGAAGGCCCCGTGCACCTGGTTGTAGTCCTCGCTGGCAGACACTTCATAGAAGGAGCAGCCCAGCATTCCTGCCAGTAAAGGTCCCTGCTGGGAGTCGACACGCCTCAGGTGCAACAGGTCCGCCTTATTGGCAAGCAGGATAACAGGAGGCATGCTGGCGGCGCCGGCACGGGTCACAAGCTGGTGGAGCTGATCGATCAAGTCGAAGCTGCGGCGGTCCGTCACAGAGTACACCAGCACCACCGCGTCGGCCCACTGGATGGAGCAGGTCACGTGGTCGGGAACACTGATACCGTTATCAGTCATCTGAGGAAGGAAAGACAGAATGATTAAATCACACCTTCATCAGGAAATCTACTTCAGTTCTTCAGCCTAAAGAAAGACTGACTGTAATGACTGGAATGCTGACTGAGGCAGACAAGCTATAGGGTTACTCCTGCAGAACAGAAAGGTATGGGTGACTGAGAAGTCTGGATCAGGGTATCATTTACTCTGGCCCCAGACAGCCATTAGCCTAAATGGGAGATTACGCAGCCAGAATGAAGGGCTCTCTTTTTTAGAAGGAAAATACTATACCTACACAAGAGAGGCTTGGCATTATTTTAAGTTAGATGTATGATATGTCATGTTTTTATTGGATTGTCACTTTTTTTCAGGACTTTTATAAGTTAAACATCAGGATCACCCACCTCAGCACCAGGAGTGTCCTGAACCTGGATGGTCACTTGCTCTCCATCCACCTGGACTTCTCTGGAGTAGAGATTACCTGCACACAGGAAAAAAGAAAACTCTTAAGCATTGGTTATATTTGCTAGACAGGCTTAAAGTTATCTAAAACGCCCATTTAAAAAAAAAAAAAAAAAGTCACTCACCTGCATTTCTCTCATAATCTCCGATGAAACGCTTCGTTAGAAATCTCACCACAAGAGCTAAAAACAAGCAAACAAAAGTGGCACAATATTAGAGAACTGCATCCAGCCATAATGTCTGAACTACACAGCTGTATTAGTAGGCTTTAAATTAACTATTCCGCGTGTTTTTCTTTAATTTTCTCACCTGTTTTCCCCACTCCGCTGCCTCCGATAACAGCTATTTTAATGACCCGGTTCAGAAGCGAGTATTCCGGGACGGTGTACTCCGCAATGGTCGTCATGTTCTGGATGAGTCGCATTGTTTTCGCTTTTATCACTTCCGTTTAACGGATAAAAAACATGAACCGAGACTAAATAAAGACTAAATAATCTGTTGTCCAGGAAAGAAGCTGGAGTTTAACTCCCTAAAGAGTGAGCGGAGACAGAAAACTGACAGCACTCAGACCGACTGCTGCCGCTGAGGCAGCGCGAGCGGCTTTATAGCGCGCGAGCGACGCTTACATCTGATTGGACGTTGCTCGGTTCCCCCCGTTTGCTCGTGCGCCCCTCCCGCCCACACGTGGATGGAGCGAGGTGTCTTTAGGAGAAAGGCTGCTGCAGCAGGTGGGACCTGAAGATGTCATGGCAGAACACGCTTACTTCGGTAGAATGAGGGTAAATATTTATTTATTTATCAGAGATTTTTAATTAGATTATACTTCATTTATGTCTGAAATAAGTTGGAAATATACTGTCCCATGTCATGTCCCCCAAATAAATGCAGATATCCTGCTTGTATCTTCTTTTTTCTTCTTTTTTTTGTGTGTGTCTTGTCCAGCATTTAAGCAAGCAGAATGATGGTCTGGATGCTGTGTTTACTTTGCCAAGGGGAGCATTACTGGTATGATGATCCCCTTGATTTTCTGGATTTTTATTTTATTTATTTATTTTGTATAATTGTAATACAGAGTTTCTACTGCTGGACCAGACCGGAGAAGATAGGAGCGACAGAAAGACAAAGGGAAAGAGAAAGAAAACAACTCATAGAGAGAGATAGAGAGAGAAAGAAAGAAAGCATATACACCCATACGCATTCGCCTATATAAACGTATGTACATACGCATTCACACACATAGACACAAACAGGCTAATCTTAGATTCATATTCCCCCTGCGGAGGACTAGGCTTTCAAGTGACAGGAGCACCATAAACTATCAGGTTAAATATAAATGAGAGACAAAGAAAACTAGATGCTGTTGGTGAATAAACCTGCAGACGACTCAGTGACTGTCACATGCAGAGCATACAGAGTGGAACGTGTTCAGAGAAGAGTGTGCTTGTATATTCAAATACCTTCATCACTGTCAGTGTTTTAAGTCTAAGTTGTTTGTCTTGTGAAAATCCGCAGTTTTGGTTCGGATGGATAATGTTCCTGCTCCCAGTGTTAGGCTGCAGATGGTGACCTGTTCAGACATGTCCCTTGACTTGTGACTTGACCATGCTGGGGGGGTTTGATGGCTGCTGTTTTCACCAGTACACCTCTCCACACATATGTACACATGTCTAACAAGCATAGATTAAATATCAGTACCGCTGTTTTAATGGCTACAGGAGGTAAAACAGTCTTTTTAGCAAAAATAACAACAGGTTTTTGTTGTTGTTGTTGTTTTACCTAAGAAATTGGTCCTGCAGCTGCTTATCTTTCCATCCCACTTTCTTTCTTTCCCCTCCTCTGTCACATTACCCACATACCTCCCCCCTCCCTCCCCCATCTTTCATTTGTGCTCATGTACTCTGAGGTATTTTGGCATCCAGTCCTCCCGTGATTACGGTCTGGTATGTATTTTTGATAAGAGCGCTGATGACAGGCGGCTGTGCTGAAATATTAAATTAGTACCTGGGATTCACAGGCGCGTACACACACACACACACACACACACACATAGATGTTTCTAACCACATCACAGCTGACACACTGAACTCCACCCAGATGTTCTTGGCCTGTTTTCTTACTAATAGCAGGTAAATACTGCACATTCTTGCATTTGATGACACACTAACTAGATCCACGGTGGTTTGGACACATTAAGCTGAAGCTTCTGCCTTTTTGTAATAGATTGTAGGAGTGAGATGTCACCGGTTAAGAATCTGAACCCACGCCTCAGAGTACTCCTAACAAGGAAAGATAAAAGGCCCTACGACTGTTCCCTCCTTCTGCAACCAGGCGAGAAGGCTAATGATGACAGATAACAAAGGGAGGATATCCTAGCGGAGCGCAACAGCACACACAGAAATGGGAGCAACACATCCATCAGTGGTCAAAGCAGCAGGTTGACAACGCTGACTTTGAAAGAGACAAATGCAGTGACACATAACTGGTTTAATGCCTTAAAAACAGCCCAGTAACTCCAATAAACTCCACTTGTTTTGTGTATCTGTGCCTTCAGGCCGGTGAAACCTTCAGCGGCAGTGAAGGATGGCTGCAGGTAAATCGACACAATGTCTGAGTGAAACAGTCACATCAACAGGAGAGCAGAACAAGGCTGACTGAGAGGGTGTCACTCACACTGACGTGACAATAGATGGTTAGAGAGGGTAAAATGCGGGGTAATTCCTCAGCTGGGGTGAAGGTTTTCCTTTCAGGGGGAATTCACCACAAACAGAGGAATGTGGAGTTAATTGGGGAGGGAAGGGAGCAAGGGGCAGGTGAAATCTGGAGGAGGGTGGCTTCATAAGTATGTCCTGAACCCGACAAAGGAGGATCATTTGGGATATCAGAGAAGCACTCTAAAGGCTTCCCTGAGGGGAAATCCTCATGTGCCACTGTCATGTGTTTATCAGCATCATGATTGATTCTTATCATTCTCATTGCCTTTCATCAACGTCTGCAAGGGTGATTATTAGGATGCAATTATTCTCCACTGAGCCCTACTTTTTGCAGTTTGATGACTTTAACGCTGCGTGCTGATTAGCACTCCACCAAACTGCACGCTGTCAGATTGCTGGGGAATTTTTCTGCCTGCAGTTCGAATGCCTGGTTGTTATTTACCTTTGTTTGCTGAAATGTAAATCCATACACACATCCTCTCACAGATATCTGCACTTTTGTTTACATCTGCAACACATTAGCAATTCCACTAACCAATGGAAATTGCTTTGACCTGCTGGCACAAGCAGCTCTGAGATGGTTTTTTTTCTTATTGTAATGTAAACCTTCATGTTTATTTGCATGCCTGTGAATGGCTGTGGCAGTAGTAGTAAGGGTGGGGGTGGGGGGTGGCAGCAGTGCGTTTAGCTAGTTTTGTGTGCTACGGCATTGGCTTTGAATGACAATAGTCCCCCACCTCCTCCTCCCTTTCAAGCAATGCCAGCTGTAAGATTTTGCATTGATGTTAGGCATTTAGAGCTAAAAAAAAAAAAACCACAGAAATCTTTCTTCTCTCTGTGGTTGCCGCTGTTTTCACTTCACTGTCGGGCTCTAGTTTAATATTAGAGATTAAACTTCCTCTTATTTCTGTAGACTGATGCTCAAACGCCAGTCACCAAACCGTCTTTCTGCTTTTTGCCTGTGTTTGTGTGCATGTGGAGGATGCAGAGAAACCATCAGGTGGTGCAGGAGTAACACGGCATAGGGGTGTTTTTGTCTGGCACTCACATGACCGTAGATGTGTGTATTTAAGGTAAGACTTTAAACTCCTGGATTATCTGACTTTTGCTGATTGAGAAGGGTTTTTTGTTTTCCTCAGGTGCGCAACCTTTGACTGAGCAAGCAGCAAAACTGCACCTCATGACTGCATGTTTGGTGTGTAATCTTGCTAAGTGGAAGATTAAAGGGAAGTTTTCATGTGAGAAAGGGAGGAATAGAAGATATCGTTTTTGTTTTGTTCATCAGGATTGTAAACTAGGTTGTGCATTTCACCATTTCTGTCTGTATGGTGTGTGTAGGAAGGCTTATCCTGCAGGATCTTTTTGGGGGTGTTTAAGAGAGAAAAAGAAGGCTGAAGGATGTGAAAAGGCAGAGAGAGAGAGTACCATCTATATGTCTGAATCATTGTTAGTACCATTTATAATTTGATGCAAAAGTCATTTCTGCACGAAACGCTTTGGGTTGCTGTGAAATGAAAGGATCATCACAGAGAGGGACACTCTGGTCTGGACAGATCATGTTTGGACACAGCATTCATTGGTTGAGATTTATGGCTGGTGGGCTTCTGTGGGTAATTCAGACTTTCCCCTGGAGGCGTCCGTCTGTGCGTCTAGCCTGGTTTACTGCTCACCCTGAGCTGAGCGGCTGCTGCTGGAGGGACATGTCCGACGTGTGGCCTCTGTGGTGGTTTGATGAAGACAAACGGCTTCCTCGGCGGCTGATTCAGGAACAGGCCTGGATCTCTGATCTGTTTGATTGCCAATTCCCAGTTCACATACTGGTGATTACTCAGTACTCGACTTTCATACATAGTAGTACTCTGTCATAACTTGTCAGATATGGAGTGGAATTTTTTTTGTTGTTGTTTTGTAATAAAGAGGAAAATGAAATAAGAGTCTCGCACGCAAGCCCGGCTTTCCCCCTGATGTGTTGCCACAGTCCACAGGACACGGTGACCTGTTCGGCTTATTGGCTCGCAAGTAACAAGAGCGCAGTGATGAATAGGGATAAGCAGGCCAAATAAAAGATGGCACAGTAACCTGACTCAGCTGTGGATTACATGAAAGAAAGCATGAAAAAGGGATGATAATCCTGTAAATATTTACTGTGGCGAAGCCTTCACTAACACTCCCACATTGTTCAAACAGCTGTCAGGATCACAAGCCTTCCATCATAACCATCTAAGTATATCGCAAACTTTTAATTGCATCATCGTTTCACTGCTTCCCCTCGCTGTATCCGCCATCTTTTGTCTTCGCCTGTCAGGACTGATGAAAGTTTTTGCATGCAAACTGACCGACGGGCTCGGCGCTGTCCTGCAGGAGGACCGGACTTGCATGCAGGTGGATTAGACACCTGTAAACACAAATCTGATGCTTTAAATTTTGCAGCTAAAAGGGAATTCTGAAAGACACAGCGACGTCGGAGGTGGATGAGAGGAGTCTAAATGCAGCAGCAGTGGTTTCAGATGTTATGGGAGGTGCTGTGCACCTGCAAGCAGGCCTGCTGGGATCAGTTCATTGTGCATGTTTTTTATAACCAGTTTCTGTTATGGTTTCGGAGTGACTTTCAGGATCCAAGCGCAGATGCAGATCAAGATTCAAATAAATCAAATCAAACTTTATTTGTAAAGCACTTTTCATTAAAAAAAAAAAAAAAAGCATATCAAAGTGCTTAACATTAAAAAATTAAAAACAGTTTCACATTTAAAAACACACACACACATTACCCACACACAACCCAACCCTTACCCCTGACCATTAATGCCAAAATAAAAACTGATAACTTCGCTGCTGTGAGGAAACAACATCTGGAGAATCCGTCCATGTCAGGAGCCGCCCCAGTGAGTGACCAACAGAGACGCACCACAGGTAACACCCAGGCCGGGGTCCACACCGCAGCCATATGGCTGCTGAGCAGAACCCTTACCAACACCCCTGGCAGGATGACCCCCGCCACAACAGGTGCAGCCCCCGACATCCCCATGAGGAAGAAGACAAAACTGGAGCTAAAAGGTTACAAAGATGAAATAAAAACATGCAAGATAAATTAACTAAATCAATAATTCTGTAAAACAACAATTACAACAATAAGATTACACCTAAGTAATATAAATAATAAAATAAAAATAAAGTACATAAAATATGTCATAAGACTAGGTCAGACAATAATATCTAAAAAATAAAGCTTTTCCTGGGTAAGTGTAGCAGCTTGGCAGGCAGGCAGGATCCTCTGATCAGAAACAAACTAAAACCAAGTTAGATGGGGCAATAAAACAAGTCAAGAGCTGTTACCACTCGGTCTACAACAATCCAGTGCTGACTGGATGGCTGAGCTGGTCTTTTATCCTGCTGATTACCTGATGAGGAACTGGTGAAGATCTGGCCTCTGCAGCCACACAGCAGAGCCGGCACCACAACAGTTTGGACATGAGAGAAATTAAACCTGGGAAGTGTTTGGATCGGATGAAGCCTGAAGTGCTTCTTTCAAAGGGCTTAAAGCTCATTAGTACCCGACTCAGACAACGTTTAAAGGGAAAGTATTGGAGTGGCAGAGAAGTGATTCATGATCCTCAGTTGACCTGCAGTTCTTTTCATGACTCTGCGTCATTTTCTTTCATAAGCGTGACACCTGAGCTCAGGTCATAGTGTCTGTTCACCAGATTGTTTATTATGAATTCATCTGCTCTTCCGTTAAGCTTGGGCACATGCAGACAGAGCCTCCAACACGTTCCCTGTCTACAGTCTTGACGGAACGTCCTGCTTTCATTCATATGCACGCCCACGGAGGCGCCCGTGCTTCTCTGAGATTAAGCTGCCAGCTCACGGATGTCGCACAAAAAAAAACATAAAGCATTTCCACATGAATGTGTGTGAATCAGACACAGACTGAGATGAATCCATGGGTTGTCAGGGTCACTCTGTGTGTGAAGATGCTCAACAGGGAGAGAAAGGACAAGCTGCCGTTTTAATCAGCGTGTTTTGAGTGGAAGTGTGATGGCAGGTAGAGACACCTTGTAGCAGCCAACTGCCGTGTAAATTTCTGAGGTAGAAAACCGAACTGAAGGCATGAAGACGATGTTTGTCGAAAGAAAAATAATCAGTTCACCAAAGAGCAGAATTATTTCATGTCATTTTACATCTCTGCCTTTTCTTAAACCTCACATAGATGGATGCTGTTCCTGCACACACTCCTTTATGCCTTTCAGAAACACAGTGTGTGTGTGTGTGTGTGCCACTGTGGTATGGCCATTGGGATGCCACAGACCGAGAATGGGAAACGAGATGAGCCAAACAGCCGCGGGTGATAATGGAGGATACGTGCAAGTGTTCTTGTAGGGTACATACTGTTCTGGAAGTGAAAAGTGACTCCATGTAAGAAGACATGCGTCAGACGTTCTGAAGCAAGGAGCTCTGCAGCATCACGTGATGTGCACCTCTCTTTCATTAGACCACTGAATGCAGACACAGAGCTGCGCCTCACTAAAGCTTCACACATCACACCGGGGGGAAGCTAAAAAGGACACTTGAACTGGATAGCTGCTGCTAGTTTCTGTTGTGGTAAACATTACCTGGTTTGACGCAGGAGATATAGTCAAGGTGAGCAGGATTATCTATCTCAAAGCATTTTTTTTTTTCTTACGCCAGCACATTTTATTAAAATATTTCATCAGCTGCATCAGAAAGCAGTGCAGTATGGAGTGTGTGAAGAGGATATTCCTGCACGCTAAGGCTGAGTCTGCAAAGTGAACTCATGTTTACATCCTGCACATCTTAGCAAGGCAGATTTTTTAACTATGTGTGAAATTTATGCCTGAAAACTCCCATCAGTTCACAGATTTTATACCTTACAGGTCACACTGTAATGTTCAAAGATGAGCTTCATTTAACCATAAGCTGACCAGTCTAAGAAAGAAATGCATCAAATAGAGTTTTTACTCAAAACTAGTGCAATAATGTGAATATTTGAAGGTGGTTAACACCTTTCCCATAGCTGAGTGAATGTTTGCACTCCAAACATTTAAGGCAACAACTCAGAACCATGTGGCATTTCAAGACAAAGTGAGCTGTGCCCTTATTGTGCATTATATGCAAAGGACAGCTGTGGTGAATATCAAGACATAAAGGAAGAACTGGAGAAAAGCTGGCAGGTGAAGACAATAGTAGTACCCATAGTTATTGGAGCATAACTAAGATACTGGATATATATATATATATATATATATATATATATATATATATATATATATATATATATATATATATATATATATATATATATATATATATATATATATATATATATATATAAATGTATGTATGTATGTATGTATGTATGTGTATATATATATATATATATATATATATATATATATATATGTGTATATATATATATATATATATGTATATGTATATGTATATATACATACAATTTTAAAATAGATTTTTTGTTAAAAATAAAATCTTTTTTTTTTTTTTTTTTTTTTTTTTATTCAAATCATTAAAAATAATCCATTATAAAATTATTGATCTTTTTACTTGTCTTCTTGGGCATTATAGCAGCAGAATGATGGTCTGGCAACTGCGTTGTTTTTCCTTATTGAAATCAAGGAAAATGAAGAGTAAAAAACAAAGTTTTTTTTTTACATGTTTTTTGTTTTTAATATGCTAAAGTCATCAATATAAAAAAAAATTGTTAGAATCGCAATTTAAATCGAATCGGCACCCAAAAAATTGGAATCGAATTGGGACAAAAGCATATTGTCACAACTCTAATATATATATACATATATATATATATATATATATATATATATATATATATATATATATATATATATATATATATATATATATATATATATATATATATGCATGTACAATGTTTAGTATGTTTAGTTGGATGTATCCCTCCAGTGAGATCTGATTGCAAGCAGGCTGTTGGGAGGCATGTACAGATGTACAGATGTACACATGCTGTCTGTGTACTGTGACACACTTTGGAGCCGTCCACTGGTTATCCAGTCACACATGATTATTAACCAGGACTATTGTCTACTAGACTACAGTATAAAACTCGAGGTTGTGACAGTTTAAAGTAGAAGCAGGAATCCTGGCTCTAAAGGACCCAGGTTTCTGCATCAGCTTCTGTCACATTGTGCATTCAAACCACTGAGTCTGATAACGTCAAGTTAACAGGATGGTTTCTGTTATTTCAGAAGCTTTAGTATCTCCAAATTTTTTCTATTTGCATGTCGATTGTCCCCATCTGACCTACTCAGCTGTGCTTTTAGTAATCTAAGGAACCACATGAAGTCGTAGGTATACTTACACAAAGATTCCTCCATCACACATTTCTGTTCTCCTGTTATTTCCTTTTTCCTAATATTCCCCTGTAACTTAACATACTCTGACTTGTGCTGTGTGGAGAGAAATAAGGGTTAGAGTAAGTTCACCCAGCAGACCTTCAGCCTCCCAAGCACCTGGCAGAATGAATTTATGCGGTTCACAGCACTGGAAAGTGGGTCAAGCTCCAGTGCGTTCTGCTGTCATCTCATCTCACTGCAGACATGCACTTCTACAAACAGATCTATTGTTATTGACTGTGATCAGGACAAGATGCTCCTGAGCCCCCATGGGGGATGAGGGGCAGCCCAGGAATCTGGAACTGCTTAAGAGATGTGGAAAATATATAGGGGGGGTATATGGTACATGTAGCTGTTTCTGTGTGTGCATTGTGCTGCAAGTGGTTTGATGATTTTTAATAGGCTGCATGAAGGCATTTGTCCTTTTTTCTTTAGCTTTGTTGACATGAATAAGAATCACACGAGCTCTTTTCTCACCGAGACTCACCCGTGACCTCACTGCAAACGAGTGTGTGAATGTCAGCCGTGCGTGTGTCAACTCGGTGAAAAGTTCATAAAAAAGTAGGCCAGCACTTTATAAAGCTTAACCCGCCCTGATAATCCACGGACACTCTGCTCTCCTGGTATAAACACAAGCGTTTAAATCAGCCGGTGAGTGAGCGTTACATAAATGCCATGTGTGACCCTGTTCATGTAGATTTGATATACCGATTTGATATCATTATGAGCCTCTCAGATGCAGACGTGTATAAAAGCAGAGCACCTGTACTGGATGATCCCCTGCTCTCTGTTTTATGCTGCAGGAACAATGCAGGTATTGATGCTGCTGTTTCACTGCAAGTGAGCGGTTGTGGTGCTGGGATGGCCGAAGAGGCTTTGAACAACATTTTTCCCCTGGGTGGGTATGTTTGGAAAGGTGTGTTTTTAGGATGTTTTGCTTCTATGAGGTGTGTTGTTTTACTTCATTAAGACTGCATGTTGAACCACATTTGTTCAACTTCTGTTTGCAGAGCTTTTGGAAGAAAGGTTGAGCGAATTAATGATGTAATTATGATTCGGCGAGTGAGAAATATATGCTGACTGTATGAGGATCAATGAGCTGTTAGATGTCGTGACCTGCAGTACTTGTCAAACTGTCTTGTTACGTGCAACCCGCCGTGTTTTAACGTGCATGCTTACTAAGGATCGAGCCCGGGGGCGCCACCTCTAAAAGCTTCTGAGCGGCTCAGAGAAGAAGAAAAATATCCATTCATTTGTTAACCTGCTTGTGTGTGTGAGAGATTTGGGGGATGGCGTGGAGGAATGTTTTCCACTAAAAATGTGTCCACTAAAGATCTTTGTAGTTCAGAGAAAACAGCTGCAAAAATACTCATCCATTCACTCTTTCAACTGATTGGTCCGTTTAAGGTCTGCAGGGAAGCTGGAGCCTATCCAACCAATCACTGGGCGAGACGCAGGTACACCCCAGACCGGGGCAGGTCGCCAGTCCATCGCAGGAGTGTTTTGTTTGTGAGTAAAAAAAATCTGAAAATGCCACTGTTTCAGGTGTTTCATGTTTACAACTCAAATGCATGTTTCCTGAACAGGTTGAAGGAGCACTTCAACACTTAGTTTAGCTATATTTATCGGAAAGTTGGAGAACTTAGCCCAGTTCTTTGCAAAAAACTTTATGATATTAATTCTTTGTATAATAACATAGGTAATATTATGGGGTGGGAAGGGAGTAAATAATAACAACAACAAAAATAATAAAATAAAAAGCCTGTAGCACTTCATGGACGGACCTGCGTCCAACTGGACAGTCCACTAGCATCTTCCCACGATGTCCTCTACTGTTTGATTTCATGCTTGTGTTGTTCTCACTCATATGTAGGTCGCTTTGGATAAAAACGTCTGCTAAATGACTGTAGAATAGAATAGAATAGAATAGAATAGAATAGAATAGAATAGAACAGGTGCCAACATAGACCAGTTCCCTTAACCTGAACGCAGGAATCTTCCCATCATCTACGACAATGGCAGATTACAGTGGTGCATTCATGCTTCAGATGCTACAGACACAAATCTCTTTTTATTTTAGCTGAAGACCTATTTTTATGATCTGGCATTTTATCCAGCTTGAGACTCTGCTTTTCTACTCTCTCTTATGTACTGCTTTATTGTTTTTGTTTGAATGTTTTAATTTCTTTTACTTCTGATTGCTTTTATTGTTTTATCTTTTATTCCCTTAACTTCTATTGTTATAATCTCACTGTATGTTTTTACTGTTCAGCACTTTGTTGCAGCTGGCGCTGTGTTAAAGTGCTATATAAATGAAGTTGAGTTGAGTTAGCTTGACTTCTTTCATAATCTTTCTCTTTGTATGACTTTTTTTTTTTGCAGGTTTTTGGTGTAAACTTGTGGCAGCATTACACCGTCACTCACAGGCCAGGCATTGGCACTACATCATTTCCACTGGTTTTGTGTGGACGCACATGTTTGTTGAAACGATTCCAGATGTACAGAAAGTCTTTTGTGTTGTGTTTCTATGTGGCTGTAACCTTTAGACGCCATTAAACCAGTACAATAACACACCAAGCTGTTAAGATACAGCACAGAGTAGGGCGACCTCCTACACTAGCATAAAATAACACATAAGATAAAGAAAAAGAATTGATGAAGAACCTGCAGCTTTTCAGGACACCAGGCTGGAGCAAGAAAGTATCTTTATTTATTTAGCTCAAAACTAATGCTGAGGACAAAAACCGAAGACAGTCTGGCAGAGAAATGAGGTGAGGAGGGAACTGATATAAATGAGAACACTGTGTCTTATCAGACTACATTATTATTTAGCAAATTTTAAGTTATTGTTTCATTTTTGGTTTCCAGTTATTTGAGTGACTGTTGTAAATTCAGCCTTTTCTTTAATGAAAGGCGATGAACATGTAGCTCATGTTTGTATAGATAGAATAAAGCAGTAGTTAAGTGGATGGAGGGCCCCTGAAAAGAAAAAAAACACACATATCCCAGGACTTGTGATACCTTATTAAGACTTTACATGCTATAATGGTGAAAAGGCTTTTAGCAAAGAGATCCAAACATAAGGTACTCAGGCTTTACTTTAGTGTATTATAAACTCGTGTATTACATTTTTTTAGTCAGTTTTAAAATGATCAATAGAAAATACAGCAAGCTCTTTAAACTATAAGATACATAAAGATTGCGTTGTTTTACAGTTTTTCTGGTGTTTGTGTCACAGGATCACATCTCAGAAGGAATCTAACAGGAAACACAGTGTTCCTCAGAACTTTGTTTTTTCTTTTCTCCATGTTTAATAACCATCCGAGAGCTCTCAGATTTATTGGGCGTTTCTACATGAAATTGTGTGTGTAAAGAAGCTTAAACCAGCTCCACCTCAAGCAGCTAAAACATGCACATGAAAAAGACCCACTGGCGTGACATTTTTTGTTCCTACTTGTGTCTTTTACAGGATTAAATTAAATTGTTTTATATGATTTCCAGACGTTGAATCAGTGATGGCACAGAGAATAGACTCTGTGCCAGTTTGCTCACGCTGCAGTGAGCCTGCAGTGGTCCCTCTGAGCACCCAACGTCGTCTGCTCCTGTGTTTGTGGAAGCAGGGGTCCTGTACATGTGAACTGAGACTGTTTGGAACATTTTGTACTAAAATCCAAAAATATGCCAAAGCCTGCGTGCTAAACCTCTAATTCACCCCCTCCTGTCTTCATTCTTCTCTCTACTCAGGCCAAATCCTTGTTGTTTTTCTTCCTGCCTGCCATAATATAAACTTGATATACTCAGAGCACAATGCAAGTAATGCAAATGGCCCATGTGCTTCTCATGATAAGAAGCAGCGGTGATGTTTAAAGGTACAGTGTGTCATTTTTATTGGCAGAAATGAAATATAATATTTATTGCTATGTTTTCATAGAAATATAAGAACTTTTGAATCTAAATATTTGTGTTTTCATTGCCTCAAAATTCAGACTTTCTATCCAAAGACCCTGCAGGTTGCATTCCTCGTGTCCTCTGTGATGTTGCTACAGTAGCTCAGAAGGGACATACTGAACACCTTCCACATTTTTACACTGTTGTTGTAGCTTGCGGATAAATTGGAGGAGGAGTTGTGAGCCCACATGCAGCACACTGCATCTCTGAAGCGAAAGGGTTTTAAACATAGACTCTATATATAGAGATGGGCGGAGCCTCTGTGACGTCACCCGTAGGTTTCTGAAGAGCTGAATTGAAGCTCGGTGGGCGGTTCCTACCGTCGCCATCTTGGCAGCGTCATGCGCATCGTCTCACCCGGAATATACAAATATGGGCAAAGACATGGAGCTGAGAGGGGAGCCGTGAGCGTCATGGTGGATGATTGACATCGAGCGAACTTCGAGCTTTCTGTAGCAAAAAGCTAACCGAGCAAACCCAGAGATAATGGGAGCTAACCAGCTAACAGAGGTAAGCAGGCTAAAGCAAGGTCACGTTGTTAACCGGCTAAAAACCTTTGTTGTTCTACGTTTTTCTTACTTGAAGCCAGAGATTGGTACCTGTCAATCAAAAACTTCGAGATTAAATTACTTTTAAACGGGCCATTTAGAAAAAAATCCACTCCCCCCACAGTTGTCATGAAGGTAAACCTGACCTATAAACCGAAAATGGATTTTTGAACCAGGCTGTAAACATGTTTATTTCTGCTGTGAAGTTGGTCTTTTTAACATGGGAGTCTATGGGGATTCGCTCTGTTCTGCAGCCCCTAGTGGATGAAGAGGGAACTGCAGTTTTATGCACTTCCGCATAGGCTTCACTTTTAACCACCGGAGGTTGCCGCTTGGTTTTAAAGCAACATTACAGATGTTTCTGATGTTTGAACTCTGTGCTGACTGGTTCAGATGGTACACCAACATACATTATGAACATTCTTTAAGATGTTGTCCTTCATCATCCCAAGGTTAAAAAAAAACAAACAAAAAAAAAAAAAACCAACACTTCACAACTTCCAGCTCGGAGCCTCGTGTCGGAGCTGCGCTTTGCTGTATGGCACCACAGCAAATGCAAACAATAGGATATCAACACACTGGTGACTTTAAAACCACATATGGCTGATTCAGCAGAGACATGTAATTGGACATGTTATTAAAAGAAGTGCTGGAATGAAAAAGAGAACATCAAACTGGCATTTACAGGTAGGAAAGAGATCAGAGATGAAGATGGACACTTTGGTTTGCTTCCTGTGTCGGTGACAAGAGTAATTTGGTCTGTTTTCAGGAGTTTTATCTATCCATCACAACAGAAAATAGAGCAATACCATCCGAGATACCGGGGGCAGTGTTGAGTTGTACAACTTACATTGCAACCAGCGAGAGGAAAAAACAGAGAAGAAGAAAAAAACAGGAAGAAAACGATGCAGAAATCGGCAAATAAAAAGCTCTAGAAAACACACAGAAGTTAAGAACAGCAATAAAACTTTGTGATTTTATTCTTTTCATCTTCTGGTATTTTTGGAGGGTTGTAAATAACTTTATAGCAATGCTTTGCTGCTACAATGTAGCGCCAAACGCGGAAGATGTATGGAAGTATGAGGGACGCATGAAAACGCTTGAAATGGATACCAGTAAGGGAACATAAATAGGCCTTTAGCAATTATAAGGGGCAGCAAAAGTGAGAAATCTTCCTGTCCATTAGAGTTGCTTTAAATTCAACAAATCTTGTCCCAAAAACAACAACAAGATGATGCAATTTTTGTAAATCTTGTAAACATCTGAAAACTAAAAAAAGGAAAATTCTAAATGTATTAGCGTGAAGGCATTAATCCAGGAGACGCCTCCAAATAGGTGCACAACATGTATATAATACTCCTAATCATGTACTATATCATAATTTTGCAATTTCCATCTAAATAAGATGTTTGTCATTTTTAATATCTGCCCAAAAGTAATCTTTTGATGATATTTGAGAAGCACAGAGGAAATTAAAGGAACTAAACCTCTTAAGAACAGTGAATAAACATTGGAGGGATCACTGGTGCAGAAAGCATCACTGGTCTACAGTGATGCGTAAAAGACAATGATGTGATCGCATGAGTTAGCGGCTACTATGCTGTCAATAAGTAAATGGCTGCATGTCTGGCCTACTTCAGGCGAGCTGTACAGTCCTGAATGCTGCTCATGGTGGGAAAATCTTGAGGTTGCTTCCTGCTTTGGAGGTCATTTTGCTGGTTAGAGATCATTTTTATCCTGTTGCCATGACGGCCGTGGTTTCTTAAAGAGGGAAAATACCCACATCCGTAGGAAACATGGAGTCAAATCAAAGATAACTGACTGTAATCAGCATTAATATAGACTAATTTATGCCCATCATGAGACTCCCAGTCCCTGGGACATGAAGCACACCAGTACTGATGAAGTCGGGAGGAATTGCCTCTCTGTGGCCAATAACCTCCTATAGAGCAGTCAGAACAAACTATTCCTCACCCTCATGTTTGTGCCAAATATCACAAGACTGCCATGAATCACACAGTTAAATCTGGGGGATTATTTTCTCCGCGGCACGGAAATGATGCATAATTCATTTGCTTCTCTTTGTAGCAGCTGAACGACAGGAAGGTCATCTGTGCTCTTAGTGGTGCAGCCAGCCTCATTTACTGGAAACATTTTCTGAGCAAAGGAGTCTTTTTTTTTCCCTACTGCTGTATTTTTTTGTAGCAGTTCAAAACAATGTGGATAAAAAAAAAAAGAGGCAAAGGTCTAACAAGGTCCACATGGCAGCTGGTGATAAAATATGCTGCAGAAACAGAAGCATGAATTTCTAAGTATTAAGAAGAAAACTAAAAAAAGAAAAAAAGCATTTTCTTAGTATTAGGCCTAACACCAACACCAAAGCCTGAAACAAACGCTAAAGACTTAGCTCTTCAAGGTCCATTTCGGCACTTAGTTTAAAGGGGTACTATCATGGTATTTCAAGTTTTCTGAGCTTTCTAAGTTTTCTGAGCGTGTTACAGTGTTGAATCCTCATCAGACATGTGAACGGCACCGTTTTTTATCACCTAAACGCATGTTTGAGTTTGAGTTCCAGCACGCTCTCCGTCGGTTTCCATGGCGACGAAGAATGTGTCGTTTTAGAGAGTTTTTTCTACTTGGAAATCCTTGTGACGCCCCGGGGGATAAGGTTCGCTGATTGGTTACCTTCTACTGGTTAACAAGGGCATGTACAAATACATCAGGCGGGTGGAAAACGTGGGATAAAGTTATTTCCAACGATGGCTGGTGAGTTTACCAAAGAGAGACATCCTACTGCACTCGTTGCTGTGGGTTGCTGTTTTCCACTTCGTTTTCAGGGTCTGATTCAGGTTCCAACATGTAGGGCTGTATGCTATGTGTTGACTTTGTATTTTGTTTTTTATTGAGTTCATATGAGCCTAATCCTTCTGGTTATGAGATGTTACAATGACGGTGAAAGCAGTTGCGGTGCGCGCTCCCGATGTAGTGCAGTGGCGGGAGGCGGGGCTTAATGCAGAAGAGTCTCAATCCACTCGTTTTGCCCACAGGCTGATCTGACAGCCTACGGAGAGGGTCAGTCTGAAGTAAATAAAGCAATTTGTGACAATAACTCGATCAATCCCAGCCCTTCTGGGCTCAGAAATAAAAATAAATTAGCCTGAAATGCACATAACAGTTCCACTTTAACTCTTCTACTCGTCCGACTAATTTCAGCTCTGTATAAACTGCACCCAACACTGTATTGAGATAAATCATCTCTCGTAAATAAGCTAAGAGACTATTGCAGGGAGGGAAAGGAACAAAAAAATAAATGCACCACCTCGAGCACGACATAAATCATTGTGTGGCAGCAGTCTGATACTTAAATACGATGTCCTTTCATGTTTGGTTTCTTGCTTGTGTTGTTCTCACTCTCAGATGTAAGTCAATTTGGAGAAAAGCTTCTGCTAGAATAGAATAGAATAGAATAGAATAGAATAGAATAGAATAGAATAGAATATAGCCCTGCGATGGACTGGTGAGCTGTCCAGGGTGTACCCTGCCTTTCGCCCAAAGCTTGCTGGGATAGGCTCCGGCTTCCCAGCGACCCTTTATTGGAATAAGCGGTGAGGATGATGAATAGAATAGAATAGAATAGAATAGAATAGAATAGAATAGATTGGATCAGCCATAATGGGTGCTGCATTTTCCCTTTTTTTTTTTTTGCCATGTGTATTTTTAGGGAACACACTAAAGCAGTAACACTGATAATAAAAGCATTGTGAGTCAGAACAGGAGCATCTGCACTCCTTCAGTCCTATTAATACCAACTGGACTGAAATAGAAAGTAAGTCTGGAATTGTTTTCTATCAAGGGCCATCGAGCTTCCACTACATACTAATAGCTCCATGCCCATGAAAGTATTCATAAATAAACATGACAGCATGGCTGTCAGATCAACAGCGAGGCTCTCCCTTCCTCCACAGCTCCAACCAGCAGCCTTATTATTCTCCTATTTGTTTTTCGGTGAAAACTTTTATCCCTTTCTCCTTTCCCGTTCCTTTTGAAGTTTGACAATCATAATTGTTTGTTGTTTTCCTTCTTTCCTTCTTTTTGTTCACATTTAAATGCTAAGAGGATAATTGCCAGAGGAATGTTGTGAAAGCACAAACAAAGCTGGTGGTGAATGAGAGCGTCCCGAGGGCCAAGGATTCCGGCAGGATTCCTGCAGAGAGGACACTCACCTTATAATGTCCCCCCTCCCTGTATTCCTACTGCTAGGATAATTGGTGGTTACAGTGCCGAATACCTGCAAGTTAAATGGTTTGTAATTAAGAATGCGGAAAGGCATCGAGCAGAAGAACAGTGGCCTGGTCCGACATTTGTCCTCAGGCTTGTCTGGAGGCAATAAAGGGACATGCTGCAAATTCTTTTAAAGAAAAATCCTGACTTTAAAGTGGAGAATGGAAATAAAAACATCCTTCCGGTGTCATCAAGGCTGCTTTTGCCTGATGCATTAACCCTAAACTCAAGTTAATGCAAGTGAGGTTTTTGCAGACAATAAAGATGAGCCTAAAGATGACAAAGAGTTGAATAATAAGCAGTATGACCAGCTGAATTTATGGATTTTAAACTTTTCATTCATTTTTTTTAAATTGGTTAAATTTACTTACTTTTCTTAAGAACAATGTAATATTAGTTAATTAAAAAAAAGAAAGAAAAGAGAAATATATCCTCTTTTAGTCACAAAATCAAATATAATAATAATAATAATAATAATAATAATAATAATTAGAATAATTAGAATAATAATTAAATATGGTGTTAGAGTTCAGGAGAGTATAACTATAACTACATTACTTTGAATACCAAAATATTTTAGAGTGGAATGTAAGGATGTAAAAATGAAAGCTCTCCACATTTACAACTACTTCAATAATCAAAGACTTCATCCATCACATTTTCTCTTTCCGATATAAATGCAGAAGCATCAACTGCAGTATAAAACACATTCTCCCACAAGCACCATAATCCATTTATTCCTGTTACTAAGATGCTCTTGTTTGTTTTATTTCAATAGATTCTAAGTATTTATATCCTTGAGTTTATGCATTTATCTTTGTCTTTATTCAATTTATTATTGACTTTATTGTTATTAAATTGTGCTGTTTCTCTTTTTTTCGTAACTGCACAGCATTTGAACCAAAGAGAACCATTTGTTTGCTAGGAAACATAGTGGCAATGATGATAAAGCCCTGAACCTGGCTGTATTTAGGAAACAATTATCCCAAACAGCGGCAAATCTACAACTAAGTGGTTGAAAGAGAAAAGAACTGAGATGTTTCAGTGATCCAAATTCTAAATTTTATTCTGATTGAAAGGCTGAGGGAAGGAGCATAAACACAGGCTGCAAACCTCAAAGAACTAAAGTAAAATCCGTTCGCAGCAATGTGAGAGACTGATAATGTCAGGTTAACGAAGATTACCAATTTATTGCTAAATGAGGTGGTTCTACACACAATTGGCTGAACCTTCAAAAAGTGTTTGAAAATTTGTGTTGCTTTTTATTGCATTTGGACATTTCTGGATGAGGAACTCTGCACCTAATCTAATAAAATAATGTTTAGAGTCTTATCTGATCAATTCATAACATCTTTAATGTGATTGCATGGTTATAAATTATGGTTACTTTTTAAAAGATTAAGACGGAAATATTTCAAATCAACTCAACATTTTAAGACTAATGTAAAATCAGTGAGTTGAAATTAAATTAATTCATAGACCAACAGTACAGCTGCAAAATGCCCTGTGAAACCTACGAGATGACAAGGACATGGAAATTATTTCTGTTAGCACAAATCACAATTGTTTCTGTTTACAGGAATAAACCACAAAATCTGGAAGAAGTATAGCTTCATCCTTGCAAGTTCAGATAACAAACCGGTTCAATATCAGCGCTTACACCTACATGCAATACAGAAAAAAATGTTGTTTCACAACTTGCAGTAAATGCAAGTGAACAAGTTGTTTTAGTCTGCAGGTGTGGATCTTAAAGGTGCAGTATGTAAGATTTACGGCTATCTGGTGCTGGGGCATGAAAATGATTTCAAATACAAAGCACAGTTGTGAATGTACAGTGGCCACGAGTGGCCAAAATTCTTCCAGAGATAAAGTCTTAGATCCAGTGGCCTCAGGTGCAACAATGACGCTATGAATAGTAACTAATAAATTGTCTACATGTGTTCTATCTTATAGATCTTGTAGCATTACCATTTTGGCAGTATCATTCGCATTATGACTTTCTTTTATAAAAACTAAATGCCTTTAAAAAAATTATTTTGTAGCCCATTTTAGCTAAAACTATAAAAATGAGATACTAAGTTTCAAATTTTGTGCCAAATGTTAACATATTAAACTTGATACTTCAAAGAACTGTTGTTGATTTTGTTTCTTTGTTTTTTGTTCGTTTGCTTCCTTATCGTTCTTTCTTTCATCGCATGTCAAATAGTCATAAAAACTAAACTACATTTCCCGAAATGCATCGCTTCAAGTTATTAAGAATGATTGGCTGCAGCTCAATTAAACTTCCCCGTGCAGGTTTGTGGTTGGCTATCCAGTCATGTCAATCAAATGGGTATATCTGGGCCAATCACCTCTAGGTATTTCCTCCGGTAGGCGGGACTAAAGCGCTTCCTCAAAGCAGGATTGTTTCCTGGTCGTTGCTAGCAACCTGCTGCCTGTAACTTTCGTTTGTCTTCATCTCTCTCATGCACCGGCGGTTTTATAATTGTGTTGTTTTCGAGACGTGCACGATGATGAGGCCGTGTCGACAGTGAGCGGAGCCGGACCCCCCCCACCCCTCTCCCTCCGCATGGTGCTCCGTGTCTCTCTGCCTGCTCTGACGCTCCGGGGTTGCAGTCTGGCCTCCAGCCGTGGCTGCCAATTAACTTCATCTCTTAGCGTCGCTTTGCTCTGTTTATTTTATAAAGATGGCGGTGAGGGGGACACTGTAAACTAAATGACTGTCAGAAACATCGCCTCCATTTGTAATATGGTGAGTATCTCTCTGATTATCCGCCTTGCATTGGATTTGCCTGCAGCCACTGTGTGGAACAAGGTGTGTGATGATGATGATGTTCACGGTGGAGTCGCATCCCACCTGCACCCTGACTCCTTATGATGAGGATGCATGGTGATGACTCCCCAGTTTAGCAGCCTTTGTACTCAGACAGGCCCATCAGATCAGTGTGTTGTGCTGTTCCTCCCCCTCAGCTTTCACATTGTGTTGCAGCTTAATGAGAGGAAACAATGGACAGTTTGTGTATCTGTCACCTGTGATTGACAGGGGACCCAAGCAGCAGCAGCAGCAGCAGCATTGCCCGTGACAGCTTGCCCTGGTTGCATAATGCAGTGCTGCTGCAGAGAGCAGGAATCTGCACTAATCTGTGTTTACGTTGTGTTCAGGGGCAGTGAAGAGTGGGAAAGAACAGACTTAATGCCCGTGTTAATGCCAGTGGCCCTTGCTTTATTTAGACCCAGATGTCCAAAGCCTGCTTTGCTGCACTGTGGCTTTTGCTGTATCCTTGCATGACTTTCTATATGATGCATTTCTAATGTATTTTGTGAAAATATGGCCTTTTGGAGCAAATGCCACTCAGTAGGTGTTCCCAATGTCTCATAACTGAAAGGACATGTCAGTGACAGCTTTCTATCATATGGATAAGTGTCTCCAATTTGCTGCAGGGCATGCAAACACTAATAAAACACATTTCCACACAGGACTGCAGTTACATATAAATTCACTTTGCCAGTAAATTGCATTCAGTCAGTCTGTAAATGATTGTCTGTCATTTGTATGCCTACTGTAACAACTGTACTCCTAATTTACTTTTATAACAATGGAAAGAACATCTGCATCAGATTGTAATGCAGTGTATCTTATCATAATGGCATTTTCATGCAGGAAAACCTTGTTCCACATGTGAGCAGTACTGCGTAAAAATCTTGCCTCTGCTTTAACAGATATGCTTAAATACGTTTAACTATATTTCTGCACCCATTTCCTACTTTTTTGACGACTATGTAAAGCAACTATGTGGCTCGGATTTGCACATATGCACTCAAAACACATCAAAATGTAATATTTCAATTTTCTTTTTTGAGTATCCTTGGGTGCATTTGGACACATTGCTTCCTTAGTTTGAACCCTAATGTGTCCAGTGCAACGCTCAGGGAGCGCCCACTCAGCTGACATGCCTCATTCTGACTGGTGGGAAACCACAGCATGTATAGTTTTGATGATAATTGTAGCTAATTGGTTGGTTCCTGTACGAAGCAGGAGGGTACAAATATGAAAGACAGGAGTCACATTGGATACTGGGGCTTCTCACAGAGGGACATGGTGCATACTGTATGCATGTTTGCATATATTTGAGGATGTGACTTTAAATGACTTAGAATGAATTCAGAGATGCATTCTTATGCTGGAGACCTACTTTGAGCGGTTCACTTGTGCATAAACGGAGCAAAAGAGTGTATGCATGTCTGCAGGAGGCTGGTGAAAGGGAAATAATAAACTTACAGGAATTTAAGTTCTTTTCTCTTTCTTTATTTAAAAAAACCTAATCAGTGAATCATTATTTATTATGTGCATTGTTTTACCTTTGGCCTTGTCATCACATCAAAGCATCTGCACGCAAATATCACAATGCAAAGCAAACATTTGCATGAAGGCGATGCAGCAATGCCACCACCGGCTGCTGATACTGAAGCAGCTCAATGCTGAAATGTGGCATCAGGAGTTCCACACATCTTCCATCCATCCCTCATAAAGGTTACGTCTAGACTTTGATCAGATATCCGGTTCATTTTAGTGATGATTTCACTAAACCTGCAGTGGTTTTGCAGCTACCTGCAGCCTTATTAGCCGGAAGCAGTTGATTAGACAAAAGGGTATTCAGGCTGTGCTTTGACAGACAGAAATGACAGCCATTAAAAAAGTCAAAGTCTAACCCCTATCTAAATTGTCCCAAAGCAGTGCTTCATTTTGGAAAAGCTTTGAGCTGTGACAAGCGAGAAGCCCCTGACAAGAGGTAAGTGCTCTGTCTTGGCAATCAGGAGCTAAACGCTCCTGACTTCTGACATGGCTCTACCTCTTTAGACGGTGTCCATTTCCTGCGTTGACAGGATGTGTTTCGTACATCCCGTGGGAAACTGAGCCCTTTTTGAAATTTGGCAACGGATCGTTTTTATGTCAGATCCAGGTTCCTGTTGACAGCATGAAGTTGCATGTGATGCCTAAATCCAACACTGCATGAACAGGAATGATTAAACTGCCACAAGATGCATAACCGATGGTGACAGCATGTCTCGTGTTTTTGTTCTCTCAGGGCACCAATGCCTCCGCTCTGGAGAAAGACATCGGCCCGGAGCAATTCCCAATCAATGAACACTACTTTGGATTGGTCAACGTAAGTAGCATTAAATCATCTCGTTCATAAACAGCAGTCATTGCCAAAACAACTCCGGTATCATTTTTCAAAACAAAGCGCCAAAGGACAGAGGTGAGTCACGCCTGCTTCGGGACAGCTGCTAATAAAGGCAAAACTGCTGTTTGTGAGTCACTGGATGTTCTGCTTTTTCATTCTTTTTTTTTTTTAATCAGGCATAAATACGCAAATCTCCCGACAATATGAGGCCAAAATGGATCAAAACAACAAAGCACCCTGAGTTTTGCCCAGATATTCTGGTAGAGCTTTTGTTTTTAATAGTTTTTCTTTCTTTGTCCCGATCTTTGTTTGTGTGTCGCTCCAGTTTGGAAACACATGTTACTGCAACTCGGTGCTGCAGGCTCTCTACTTCTGCCGGCCTTTCCGGGAGAACGTGCTGGCCTACAAAGCCCAGCAGAAGAAGAAGGAGAACCTGCTCACATGCCTGGCGGACCTGTTCCACTCCATCGCCACGCAGAAGAAGAAAGTGGGCGTCATCCCGCCCAAGAAGTTCATCTCCAGACTTCGGAAGGAGAACGGTGAGAAGGCGCCGTCTGATGAAAGGAAACGGAATGAATTAGACAGACTGGAGGTGGATCACAGTTTGACTTGCTAGATGAACAGTCCTGTCACGGTTTTAGCCTTAAAGGAGGTGAGATTTGTTCAGGCTTGTTTCGTATGTTGGGAGCAGAGCTGACTGATGCGCTGGAGGTGAAGGGCAGGTGCACGTTGGTGGTAAGGTCACTCAGAGTGGAGCTGACAGAAGGGCTGACTGTTCTCTGCTGTCCATATTGAGGAAGCTCTTTATGTGACTGAACAATGCCATCTCTGTTGGGAGCCAGCTTTGGTCAGCTGCCTCATCTCTGGACCTTTTTTTTTTTCTTCACTCTCCTTTTCTTTTTCTCTTCTGCTCCTCGCCACCACCAGCTCTCAGTTTTCACTCATCACACACATATCTGTCAAAGGTTGCCAGTGTTGTTCACACTGTCAATTTTCTAGCTATTGTAGGAGATACTGTCTGAGTTTATGTGGGAATGGTTGAAGTAGCCTTCAAAAATAAATGCAAATGACCTGCATTTGTGTAAATATGTATCTTAAAAGTGAACAGTGGTGCACAGTATGGATTTAGCAAACCTGCAGCTTGGAATCAGCAGATAAATACATGGATGCATGTTTTTCCATCACATATTAGATCTTTTTTAGCTTTTTGACAGCATTAGGAGCTTATGAACAGTTAAATTACACTGGCTGTAATCTGATGAGCTGTATAACCAGTTGAAGCGGTGAAACGGGAGTTAACAATGGAGGGGCTCCTCAGCGGCGATCCTTATTGTATTAAAACCACGTAAGATGAATGGCTGAAATGAAACGTGAGCTTTCTGGGCTTGCACACCTGGAGTCGACTGCTAACGGAGTGCTCTGTTAATAAAAGGACAGTGGCCATTATGAGACCTGCATCACAAATAACACATTTGATGCAGTTTAAAGATAGCTTCTAGTTGTTAACATACTTTATATACAGTGTAGCCACAATCCAGATGTGCTGCGTTTCATTGGTGTCAGCAGTCAGGAGTCGTAGCTGGATTATCACCCGAGGTGATGATGTTACAGGTGGAATATCTGTTTATTGACTGGATCAGCTGTTATTAGCGACACAAGCTGAGAACAGTTGCACTGCTTCTGGGAAATTAACAGTGTAGCTGCAGGTTAACAGTCAGACCGCAGAGTCTGATGTTTTTTGTATTTACTGCAGCTGAACGAAATACTAAATTCACGATACAATACAAAATACGATGCAGGGCAAATGATACAAAATACTTACAATATGAAATAAAAACAGAAGAAGATCACCTGATGAACACGTAGAATTTGATGCAAAACAGTTTCACAGCAAAAATTGGACAATGTAACAGTTTTGTTCTACAAACAGGAAGGATGCATGTCTTTTATCTGGGCTGGGAAGCCAAAATAAATCCACACACGACCGACTTGTACAATGTAGGAGCGTCTCCAATATCCCTGCCTTCCATTTTCAAATTAACTCGAGTGCTGCTACAGTAGGGCGAGAGGGTCAAACTTATCAGCCTGCCCCTTTGTTTTCTTAAAACTGTTTTATTTCGACCTTTATTTTGTGCAGCTTCAGATTTTACTTAGTTCATTTTTTATTCCACAAAATTTTGTTAAAAATTTCCATTACACCCCTAGAAGTTAGGACTTGAGATGAACCATTTACCATTTTACTTTGCTTTTTTTTTTTATTTACTCTTTACTCTGTACTACAATTTAGACATGACTTTTCATTGTTTCTTTTCCCACTTGGGACTTGAAAATTGCTATTTGGTCATTCAGCTGAAGTGCTCCACCAGCTTGACATCAAGCTAGGAGGAACAGAATCAGCTTGTTTCTGTCTGACAATAACAATACAGAAATCTTACAGTACTTGAATTTCATTTCTAGACAAGATGTTAATATTTCCACTGATTTTGTTGTTGCTGAATAAGCAAGCTGGCTGTTGTTCAGTTTCAAGTGCTTTCATATAGACTCACCAGCCACGGTATCACATCCACCTTTCTAGTACTTGCCTAAACCTCCTTCTACTATCAGAACTGCCTTAGTTCTTGGTGTCATAGATTCAACAGGGTGTTGGAAACATTCCTCAGAGATCTAGCTCCATATTCACATTATAGAATCACACAGTTGCTGCACATGATGAGAACCTCCCGTTTCACCACATCACCATGAGAACCTCCCGTTCCACCACATCACCATGAGAACCTCCCGTTCCACCACATCACCATGAGAACCTCCCGTTCCACCACATCACCATGAGAACCTCCCGTTCCACCACATCCCAAAGCTGCTCTGTTGGATGTAGATCTGGTGACTGTGGAGGCCGTTGCAGGACAGTGAACTCATCGTCATGGTGGAGATGATGTAAGCTTTGCAGAAGATGCTACTCTGTGCTCATATAGGGATGGACATGGTCAGCAGTACAAACGTGGCTTGGTTTAACCACCACAGCCTACCTAAGGGGCCCAAAGTGGGCCAAGAAAACACCCGTACATCACTGCACCATCAGCAGGCTGAACTGTTGTTTTCATGTTTTTTACAACAAATTCTGATCCTACCATGTGAATGTGGAGCTGAACTGGAGACTCATCAGACCAGCAACGTTTCTCCATCTTCTATTGTCCAGTTCTGGTGAGTCTGTGTGAATTGTAGCCTCAGTTTCCTGTTCTTACTGACAGGAGGGAACCCGGTGTGGTCTTCTGCTGCTGGAGACCATCTGCTTCCAGACTGGACGTGTTGTGTGTTCAGAGATGATGTTCTGCATATCTTGGTTGGAACCAGTGCTTACTGGACTTCCTGTTGTCTTTCCATTATCACTAAACAGGCCACATTAAGCCTCTTAAAACTACTTTCTTCCTCATTCATTGTTCACTCTGAATTTCAGCAAGTCGTCTTCGTCGTGCCTTCCTGTCATGTGACTGGCTGATTAAATACTTGCAGTTGACCAGGTGTGTCTGTACTTCTCTGGGAGTTTTCTTCATTTTCTTCATGTCTGTATCTCTCTGCAGATCTGTTCGACAACTACATGCAACAGGATGCCCACGAATTCCTCAACTACCTGCTGAACACGGTGGCCGATATCCTGCAAGAGGAGAAGAAGCAGGAAAAGCAGAACGGACGTCTCAAGAACAATGGCACCGCTCTCCCCGTGGAGAGTGAGATCGAGAACAAGACAGAGCCCACATGGGTTCACGACATCTTCCAAGGCACACTGACCAATGAGACGCGCTGCCTCAACTGTGAAACGGTGTGTGATGCTTGGCTGGGTTGTATTTTCCATGTGTGTTTGAGGTTATTTAATCAGTTTCTGTTTGTTTCATTTGTTTAGTCTATAGGGAACATAGACTGTATATAAAAGATGGACGGAGCCTCCGTTACGTCTCCTGTAGGGTTCGGAAGAGCTGAATTGAAGCTCATAGGGTGGTTCTCTCCGTTGCCGTTTTGACAGTGTTACACGTGCTGTCTGTCCCAGAAATGGACTGAGTTGTGACCGTGGGGGTGGATGATTGACATCATTTATAACTAACCTGCTTGTGGCTAAGAGCTAACCTCAGGCAGGTTGGTTCTCATCACAATGTGGTGAAACTGGGAGCTAGCCAGCTAACAGGAGAAGGCGGGCTAAAGCTAAATCACACTGTTAGCCGGCTAGCTTGGACCTTATCACTTTATAACATAAGTTTTATAGTAAAAACGTGAAACATATCACATTTTTACAATAAGAGCACATACTCATCAGCTTTTTTGATTAGAATCCGAGTCTGTTTGCTCAGAAAGTCTGCTTCGTTTGGGGAAACATGAATGCACCTAACAAATTCTGATTTAGACCAAAGAAGCGGACTGTCCGTTTCAAACAGACCAAATACTGGAAGCGGACTGTAAAAAGTCACTTCCTGCATTTGGTGTAGTAATCAAGCGGCAACCTCCGGCGGTTAAAAGTGAAGCCTATGCGGAAGTGCATAAAACTGCAGTTACCCCTTCATCCGCTAGGGGCTCCTAAACAGAGCAAATCCCCATAGACTCCCATGTTAAAAAGACCAACTTCACGGCAGAAATAAACAAGTTTACAGCCTGGTTCAAAAATCCATTTTAGGTTTAATAGGTCAGGTTTACCTTCATGACAACTGTGGGAGTGAACTCGGCCATTTTAAAGTAATTTAATCTCGAAGTTCGGCATATTTAGGGGCGTGTCCTTTTGATTGACAGGTACCAATCTCCTGCTTCAAGTAAGAAAAACGTAGAACAACTGCGGTTTTTAGCCGGTTAACAACGTGACTTAGCTTTAGCCCGCTTACCTCCGTTAGCTGGTTAGCTCCCGTTATCTCCGGGTTAGCTCGGTTTGCTTTTAGCTACAGAAAGCTTGGAGTTCGCTCGATGTTAATCATCCACCATGACGCTCACGGCTGCCCTCACAGGTCCGTCTCTTTGCCCATATTTGTATTTTCCGGGCGAGACGACACGCATGACACTGCCAAGATGGCGATGGTAGGAACCGCCCCCCAAGCCTCAATTCAGCTCTTCAGAAACCAATGGGTGACGTCACAGAGACTCTGTCCATCTCTTTATATACAGTCTATGGTAGTAATGCATTGTGGGTAAATACATAGCATTCACGTGTGGCGTCCTCTGCCTCGTGGGGATATATTACTATAATGGTTTGGCTTGTTTCACCTAAATGTAGCATGAACACAATCTCTTTCCGCATGGATACACCCCCCTGAGTCTTGTGGACTATCCTGATGTGGATACATCCTAAAACTATCATGTTATGTGATATGGTCCTTTATTTATTTTTTTTTTTTTTTTTTGGCGTAGCCACTCTACACTTCGGTGAGTTTGTCCCTGTCAGCCCAAATGAGAGACTTATTCTGAACTTTTTAAGAAAGAGGATTGAGGATTAGAGAGAGGAAGGAAAAAAAGTCCAGTGAGACTGCTGGGGCCAGCTCTGACCACCCAACATACGTCAGGGCCGCTGCAGGCTTTGTCCTCGCGGTCCTAATGACGAGGAGTAGGACGGGTTGCCCTGAACAACCCCTGTAAACATCAAAGTCACTGCAGTGTGCAAAGACAAAAGCTTCTCTGTCAAATAAGCATTTCAAAGCCTGGCAGCGTGGGTTTACACACATAAGCATAGGTGTGGGCGGGGGGGTGTTCTCACAGCATAGCAGGCCACTCCTGACTGACTCAGTCAACAAAATGACATCTGGGTGTCTTTCAGGTAAGCAGCAAAGATGAGGACTTCCTGGATCTTTCTGTGGATGTGGAGCAGAACACATCAATAACACACTGTCTCAGGTAGTTTTATTTTATTACACATTGAGTCCCAGCCAAGCAGGCTGACACATTGCCTTTGTTCTGAGCAAGAGGGAACAACCGAGCCTCCTGTGGCATCCTCTTTCCTCCAGGGACTTCAGTAACACAGAGACTTTGTGCAGTGAATACAAATACTACTGTGAAACATGCTGCAGCAAGCAAGAAGCACAGAAACGGTCAGTAAACAGCAGAATTTTATGCCAGCTGGGATGTTGGTGTCACTTGTCTTGTCTTAGCTTGCGTGTTTCTCTGCAGGATGCGTGTGAAGAAGCTTCCTATGATCCTGGCTCTCCACCTTAAAAGGTTTAAGTACATGGAGCAGTTGCATCGCTACACCAAGCTGTCCTACCGGGTGGTTTTCCCCCTTGAACTGCGCCTGTTCAACACGTCTGGGGATGCAGTCAACCTCGATCGCATGTACGACCTGGTGGCGGTGGTGGTCCACTGTGGAAGGTAGAGTATACTGATTATACTCGTACATACAATTCTATTCTTCTTGATTTGTGGCAGTCTTCCAGCAATGACCATTTGATTCAGTTTTATTCGATTGGATTTCAATTCAGAGGAAAAAAAAAAACATGCATTTTCCCTGTGAGGACTTGACTGCTACTTTAGGGGCGCGTTTACATTAGGGGTGGGAAATCGAATAGAAAAAAATCGAATATCTGGATTTCTTTGCCTCACGATTTTAAAACAGATTTTTATTTTATGTTGAAAAATCAATTTTTTTTTATCAAATTAATACAAATTATCCATTATAAAATTTTTGTCATTTTTATTGTTGATCTTTTTTTCTCGTCTTCTTTGGCATTATAGTAGCAGAATGACGGTCTGGCTACTGTGTTGCTTTTTCCGAATTGACATCAAGAAAAATGGCATGCAAAAAAAGTTTCATACTTTTTTTGTTGTTGTTGTTGTTTTTAAATCTCCAAAATCAGCAATATCGAAGAATCGTTAAAAGTCAGAATCGAATCACATCTGGACAAAAACACATCGTCACAGCCATAGTTTACATGGGAGTTTTAATTCTTCTTTGATTCCAAATAAAAGTTAATTCCACTTTAAACCGACGAGTAATGACCATGTAAACACGTACTTTCTAATGCGAAAGTCAGTTCAGAATTAAACTTAATTCCGAAGAAAACGGCTGGTTTATTCGCATTTTTAATCCAAACTGATTAATTCCTCTGTCATGTAAACCTTCATTCCACTTTAAGTTAATTCTGATCATTTTGCGCATGCTCCTTACCTTGTCCCATCCCGATGACGTCCTGATGACACACATATTGTGCACGTTGTTTTGCCTCCCGTCTTCCGTAGTCGATATTTCTTCTCCTTCTCATTTACTGAAAAAAGTAAAGTAGTATGCTCGTATCGAGCTGGTGCTTCAAGATTATAATTAAAATAATGGAAAAACTGGTAATTATTATGTAGTTTTCTATGTTACAACCGAAAAGACGAGAAGCACGAAGCGAACTTTGTTTATATATAGTAAACGTCAATAGGTCACGCCCGGTCCAATCAGAACTCTTCCCAACCCACCGCTCTAAAGCAGAATTAAGTAAAGACATGTTTCATGTAAACCTCCGTTCAGAATTATTATTTTTATGTAAACTCGTAGGAGAATGCTGTTAATTTAGAAATATTTAGTTCCAAATAATTAATTCCAAATTTAAAAACATCGTGTCATCGTAGCCATTTTTATCTCATGTTTGTTGTAAATAAGAATAAAAACATGCTCATCTGCTGATGAGTGCAGGTCAACGTTTCCACCACATAACACATAACATGGAGCTGCCTGGATCAGATCCTAGCAGACTTTGGTTGACTAGTCTGTCAGAACTTTTAATAACTTCTTTAACGTCTGACCGAGAGACATTTATCTTATCCAGAGCCGCCTATCGTCCTACATGCACATTTGTTTTCGTTGCGTTTACCCACAAGGATTTTTGCTGTCCACTTCCTGTATTTTGTTCACTGTGGTCACATTCACATCAGCCTTTTTAAATCAAATCCGAGTCCGTCTGCTCGGAAAGTCCGCTTCATTTGAGGAAACTCGGTCCGTTTCAAGTGGACCAAATACAGGAAGCTGACAAAATACATGATTGTGGGTGATACATCGTGATCACGAGTCCTCAGTGATTGTGATCACGATGTGATCATCTGTTCATACTGCGTCCACTGTTGCAGTGGGTTTCTGCAGCATACTTGCATAAGACAGAATAAAAACCCAAAACGCCAATAGTTTCGTCTCGTCTCTTTCGCCAAGAGTTTTCTTCTTCACGTGGGTCTTGTCCTCTCATTTGCTAAATACTAGTGCAGCGCCACCTTTGGTGGGAATGGGAATATATTATTGTAAAGGTTTGGCGCGTTTGACCAAAGTGCAGCATGAACGCGATCTCGGTCTGAATGGATACACCCCTCTACAACTGAGCCGACTCCCCAATCGGACCAAGTCTAAGTGACCATCCTGATGTGAAAGCATCTTTAGCTGATCTATGTTTGTAGGTGAACCAGAGACCTGTTCTGAATCCGCATCGTTAGTTTGTGCGTTTGACCTCCTCAAATGAACTGGACCTTCCATGCTACTGAACTGGGATGACAGTCAGAGACAAATGTAAATAAAAGCGTCCCATTGATCGGATCTGAAGTCATCCTCAGATTGTTTTTGGACATATATACACCTGTAAAACAGTTTACTGATGATAGGATCGCCCAGGATGCATGTTAACAAGCTCAGCCTCTGCTTTTAGATTGTATCATTTACTGCTTCTCACCAAGAAGTTGCTGCATTTGTAAAAAATAATGTCCTTTCTGTTTTTAGTGCCTAACGCAGTGTTTTTCAACCACTGTGCCGTGGCACACTAGTGTGCCGTGAGAGATCATCAGGTGTGCCTTGAGAAATGACCCAATTTCACCTGATTGGTCTAAAAAGCAGCTCTGTGTTCATCCAAATAGGCCCCAGTGAAAGATAATAAAATTCCTTCTTCTTGTGTTTATCTGATTTATATTCAAGAGGCTTTGAGAGATGGAATTTATGTTAATATGGACTTTAATAAAAACAAAATAACATTTTGGTTTGTTTTGTGCCTTGGCTCAAAAAGGGTTGAAAAACACTGACCTAATGTGATCCCAGATTTCCCAGACTGAAAATACCACCTGCCATGATCACAGTACTTGTATGCATGTACTTGTACTTGTATTTATGGAAACTACATTCTGCATTTCCTTTGTACAAATGACGTAGAACGTAGATGGAGGAGGTAGAGTGTGCGGCTTCTCCTGATGGTTGTTTGTCTCTTGTTTTCCCCAGTGGGCCAAACAGAGGTCATTACATCACCATAGTGAAGAGCCATGGTTTCTGGCTGCTGTTTGATGATGACATTGTGGAGGTGGGTCTCTCAGCCTGCTCTGGTTAGCTCAGCGTTTCCTGACTCAGCTGTTTGTACATCGTTTACTTCTACGATCATCAGTAAACCTAATCTCACTTCCGTTGTGCAGAAAATCGACGCCCAGGCCATCGAGGAGTTTTACGGCCTTACCTCAGACATTTCCAAGAACTCTGAGTCGGGATACATCCTCTTCTACCAGTCCAGGGAGTGACGAGGAAGAAGATTCAATAGGAAAACATACTTTTTCTTTGACTTTTTCAACAAAACTGAGACTCCTACCATCTCCACCCAGTCCTGCCCCCACCCCTGACATCTGTGCCAATCCTTTGACCTGATCTCATCCTCTGGGTTTCATCTGTGCTTCATCTCTCTTTCTGGTTCTGTGTAATTTAACTCTTGTCTCTTAGTCACCTGCATCTGGACTGCACTTTAAAACAAAAGCAAAAATGCTCAACAGCATGATGGAGACGAAACAAAGAAAGTGGGTGGGGTGGGGTGGGGGGGTAGCTGGAGCTTGGCGTTGCTGTTGGGAAAAGCCAACGGAGGCGATTCTCTGCCAGGATGAGCTCAATGGTCTGGTGCACATCCAGACACTTGTCACCATTCTTACTATATCGTTTATATGTTATAAGGTCTACTTCCATGCTGTGCCACCCTGTCATGATTCCTTTGTTTAGGGCTATCCCCCCCCTCCCATTAATCTCTAGGTTTTTTTTTTGGTGCGTCAATATCCCCAGATGGATGCATGAGACCAGAATGAACACGGAGACAAACACTGTAAAACACGCAGGTGAGAGATTTCCACTACTTCTAAAGGGTTTGAAGCAATCCTGAACTTAAATTAAAGATAAGTCTCACTTGGAACTACCTAAGCTGTAAAATGTTGAACATAATCTGAAACTTTAACACTATCCAACAGAGTGCAAAGTCTTTAACACTACACAGGAGAAGTCTGTCAATAGGATCTCCTAAATCAGCTGAGTCTTTATATTTTTATTCAAATAATAAAAAAAGCCCTATTTATTCATCTAAACATATTTATTATGGTTATTTTTAACTGACTGATGGATAATGAAGGTGTGTGTAAAACGCTGTGTAAGCTGCCAGTATGAAGGACATGTTGTATAAAATACGCAGTTTAAAAGGACAGACAAATAATTTAGTTTTGTTTTATAGAGAGCGTGTTAAATGAAAGAATAAGTTGCAGGAAGCAAACACCCAGCTGCATAAACACGGTGCAATATGCAGTGAAGTTATCCAGTGTGGACTTTCCCTGTTAGTTAAGATGTTCATTATGTTGTCGGTAGCAGCTGCTCTTCTCTGGGGTGTCAGATTAACCCCGTCTTCGCCGCATACCCGCCTCTCTCTTCTACGTCTTTACATAGAAGGATGTGATTAGAAGAATGAGTAGGAATAAAAATGGATAAATGCAGAAACAGTGTGAAAAACCATGTCCACTCTGATGCAGTAGCCTGTAGAGCCTCTTTTAGCCACCATGACTCAGCATTAATCAACTTGTCCTTTTAATCTTCTTGACTAAGTTGATTTAGTTCATTGATGTTTGCAGCTCTCTTCAGGTTCCACCATGTTATTCCAGTCAGGCTGGAATCCAGGCTTCAGCACCATGGATTCAGTTTTCAGTCACTGTATTGTAGATTTGCTACTGGTTTTTGGATAATATTCCTGTTTTATGATTCAGTTTGAGCCAAATTTTAGCTGTTGGGTTAGATGGTGTTGCATGTGACTCCAGAGTACGTTGGTTTGGAGAGGAGTTTGTGTTTGTCAGCGGTTACAAAGTGTTCAGTCCTGCAGCTGCAAAACCAGTCCAGATCATCAGCCATTCACCACTGAGCCTAACTGCTGGTATGAGGTGTTTGTGCTGAGATGCTGCTTGGTGCGTTATTACCAAACGTCTCATCCAGGGGTCTAAAGCAGGGGTCACAGTCGGGCTGGTTTTCATTGTTTCTCTGGTCCATCAAACTGAATCAAATCAAATAGATGAAACAGCTTCTTGTCAACTTCTTTACAATGCCCAGTCAAGTGTGTTGGAGCAGGGAAACAACAAAAACCTGCTGGACTGCAGCATTCGAGGATTGGAGTTTGACGCCTCTGGTCCAGTCAGATGCAACTTTGCAAACCAGAGCCGTGCTGCCATTTTCCTTTACGAAGAGAAAATCATGTTTTTTTTCTGATGGTGCTGCCATGAATTTGAACATTTAACATGCTGACTGAGGCGTGGAGAGTGTGAGATGTAGCTCTACAGGCTGTTCTTTGAGCTTGAGTCTGACTTCAGGGTGAACGTCCACTTTGGAAAAGATTGTCAGCTTTTATTTTATTTTTTTTTTACTAAAGACTTCTGGATCATCTTTGTCACAGAGGAATGATGCATCAGCAGATTGATGAGCAGCATCAGTTGCTTGTCTAAGATCAGCGCAGGTGTCTTTCCTCCTTGGCAATGTGATAACACACATCTGACTGCTGCAGAGCAGCAAACTGACAAACCTTCTCCTTTTATATAGAGCGAAACTGATGAGCAGTACGTCTGGGGTGACCGTGGTTCCTCACACTGAGATTGTATTTAGATCATTGTAAGACCTGAGAAGGAACAGATGATTGTTTATTATGTCCCAATACAAAAAACGTGAAAGAGGTTTTAATCGCTTTTTTTTTTTTTTCTCCTGTGATTTTTAACATTTTTCAACCACACTCAGTTTTCTCTTGTATTTGTTTGTTTTCTTTTGTTTTTCTTTGATGGAAAATGTGTGTCATATGAAACACTATGAAGCCCCAAATTACCATGATGTTAAAACTCAAACATCCTTCTTAATACAATATCTTTGCACTGTATAAACCCCCCCCCCCCCCAGGATTTTTTGGCTTTTCCTTATAGAATAGTTCAACATCAAACGTGCTTTTAATGTGAGTGACGTTCTTGTTTGTTGCACATCAGAGAAAACCACCATTTCCAACACATCTCATCATACAGAAGAGAAAGGAGTAGGTTAGCGTGTGTGTGTGTGTGTGTGTGTCTATACAGGAAAGGCTGAAGTGAAAATGATTTGGGGAAACTTTTGGTGTTGAATGCACTTGTTCTGCTGTCCCTTCTTGCGGGGGAAACGTGCCAAACTGGATCCAGTTGCAACAGTTTTGACAGATTATTTTCTTTGCAAAGATAAAACTGTACATATATATTCTGTAGGGGGGGAAACCTTCTGGGAATAGGAAAATATTTTTTTAAGGTGAAGATCTTAATGTAAGGACTCACATGGCAAAGGTTTCAGCTGAACGCTGACCATTGATGAAGAAATACTGTGCTGTCTTACAATCATAACTTAAACAACATAATCAGTCAGAAAAAGCGCAGACGCCACCATCTGTCATGGTTTTTTTTTTTGGTTTTTTACGAAGTTCACCTGCGCCAGAGAAGGAAACAGTAGCAGGAGCAGGGAGAGGAATGGGAGAAGGAAGACTCAGCTGCACCAATCTTCCATTAAAAATTATGCAATCACCCTCGCTGAGATGCTCCAGTGTGTCTAGCTGTGATGGTGTCCCATCAGGGGGGTGCTCAGGTGCAGAGAGTCCTGCAGCAGGTGGGACCCGACCAAGTCTCTGTGAGGGAAAGAGGAGACGGATTGAGGTCTCCGATTGGTGGTTAACTGCAAGTGCACTTTATTAGTGATGAGCTTCAATGCTTTAACATGACAAACCACAGCCTAACACACTCATGTTGAGTTTATTTTCTGTTTTTCTGTTCAATAAAATGACTATCAAATTATTTTCTGGAAGGTTTGGTTTTATTCTTTTTCCCTGTTGATTGAAGGATTGACCATTAACTCAGCTGTTGTAGATAAAACGGCCCCTGCCATTGGTGTAAAGAGGAACGAATGGACTGATCCAGCACTTTCAAACATAATAACATCAGATATTTCACAAATATGTTGGCAAAACCACCTGGTTTTAGCGTTAACCAGACTGCCATCAACTCAAACTGTGGTCTTGGATAGAAGTTATTTTGGAAAGACTTTCTTGTTTTTATAACCATTGAATTGACTTAACTGATTTTAATCAAGTACTTTCACAACATTTTCTGCTACTCTCACCTGCTACATTATCATGGTGAATTAAAGCAGAATAAGCATCATTAACAGCATAAATGCAAATGCCTTTTGTTGTTCCCTGCAGAATTCTATGAAAAATATTAGCTTGTTTTCCTTACTGTACCATTTAAATGTTAGGAAACACATCTTCATTCAAGTTAAAGGGACAACAGAGGTTATGTTCAGCCTGAGTGGTCGAGCAGTCCCCACACACACAGTGTCTACATATATATATCTATATATATATATATATAGATATGTATAGACACACACTGTATATATATTTATATATATGTTTGTGTATAAACTAATCAAAGCTCGTTCAAATATTTTTAAACTTCCCAGCGATTGTTCCTCTTGGTTGCATGTACATTATTGTTTCGGCTTTCCAGGGACGCCAGCGAATCACAAAGGAACTTAATTACACATAATCACAACAATTATCTGCATCATTGGCTTAACACATCAACTGCACAATCCAGACTCACGACTAAAAGTATGTTAATTAATAAAAGGCACATTGTACATTGGATTAACAAGACGTTTTGTTCGAGGGTTAACTTTTTGTTCAAAACCTCCACTGAAGCGTGCTGAGATATGCTCACGAGTACGTGCACATGGCCTAAGCACCTTGTAACATGCAGGTGTATATTGGGAAGTGAAATAATGTTATAAAGAACATAATAGTCACTTAAATATGAATAGGTGTATCAGTTTGTTTTGAGATTCTCCGTAAACTGAACCATAAATGCTTACTTTGAGACTGGTTTGACACAAATGTTTGCTTTGTTTCCATATCCTTCTGATTGGCCAGGTTCGGCTAATAGTCTGCGTCACATGTCCAGTAATGGTTGAGATATTCTCCCAACATGTTGATAATAGTATAGGAATCCTCTCTGAACTGCTTTGTGACACCAAGGCGTCATGCTGAAGGCTAGTGAGGATGGTTTTCTGCCTCTGGAAATGGAAACTTGAATAAAAGATAATCTTATTTATCCAGGAGGGAAATTGTAATGTTGCAGTTGTATTTGATTTTTTGCACTGAACACTAAATATGACCTTTTTTTTTTAAAAAAATAAATGGGAATATTACCAAGTGATAAATGATCAGTTATCCATAGCAATTAACCTAACATGCATGTCTTGTAGGTGGGAGGAAGGCCACACATACATAAGCAGAAAATGCCGCCTCCTCAAAGGACGACCACCCCCCACTAAGGAGCAAACCAGCAACATTTTTTGCAGAGGGCTAACCACTACGCACTGTGCAGCAAATGTGTTATCAAGAGTGAACAATTATAGTTATGAGCCGTAGGATAATTAGCAACAGAAAACCAGACAAAAGGATGATTAAAAAGGGAAAGAGAAGTCTGAAGTCTTTTATTTTGAAAAGAACTACCTGTTACAAGGTGATACATCCAAGAAGCTTTAGATGACGCCCAGAAAGGTTCTGCAAAAACATTTTAGTTTCTGTAGGCTCTGCAATCTGTACTGGCCATAAATAGAGTTTCCCACCTTGTGCATCCTTTAAAATAAAGAACATCCTTTGCAGAGTCCCCTCGGAGGCTGACCTGATGCTCCTATACCATTTAGCTTTTTAATAAAATCCGCTGAGGGTGATGAGACTACTACATTCCTTCATCTATATATGACAAATTTATATTCAAACTATTAAAAAAATTATCCAAATATAAAAGCTGTAAGCCAAAGGTTTTCCACCCAGTAGTTTGATGCTTTGTAGAACGGTTTGACAGGTGCTCTGCGATGGACTGGCGACCTGTCCAGGGTGGACCTGCCCATTGCCTGATAACTGCTGGGATAAGCTCCAGCTTCCCGCAACGCTGAATTGAACTAAACAGTGTAGAAAATGAACGAATGTTGAACAGGTTTGAGCACAGTGACACCTGCAAACATCCAGGTTGTAAAGCAACATGGGATAAAATCTTGCAGTAGAGCTTGGATTGCAGGATTAAAGGTCTAATAAACCCCATTTGCAGTTATAGATGTTGGTTAAATCATTCAATCTGAAACCCTTTTAAATCAGTTATCCAAACTGCATCAGGACACTCGTCCATCTATCCATCTTCTTAACCGCTTAGTCCACTTAAGGGAAAGTGGACCCTATCCCAGTTATCTCTGGGGCTGGCAGGGTACACCCTGGACAGGTTGGGACATGTTCTGAGTAAAAACACCAGACCATCTATTTGCATTACAGAAAGTAACCGACTGACTGGGATGGAGGTGAATACACTGTATACAGTCATTATGAGATGCACTGTCTGTATAAACTGCAGGCTCCAGCTGTTATCTGGGATTCTTTATCACCCAGATTTGTAGAATTTTTGGTTTGGTTGCATCTGCGACGATGTGAGATCAAGCTTCCTCTTGTCGTAAGTCTTCTTAAGGTGACTAAGTTTGTTTGTCTTCTCCTGTTATTTATGATGAGATGTAAAAAATGAAGCTACGGCGAAACTCCACAGGCGGTCCCTGACAGGACTCCGACCCCCTTGTTCAGTTTCTATCAAAACATCCCAGGCACTTCTCAGAAACACTTCACCTACCACAGAGTCATACAGAAAGCCACAACACAAGCAGTTAGTGGCTAAGAGGACAGTTCCTCACTCCTTCAGCTTCTTCCCAGAAACTGAAGATATGAGCATAAGTGTGTGTTTTGGTTTTTTTTCTAACCTCACTGGGACCTTTCCTGGTATAATCACTGACCTTGCTGGCATCACTTGTCCTCATGGAAACCTTTTCATGAAACATCATTTGTCAGCGTCAGGTGCGCGTTAGAGCTGAAGTGTGAACATGAAATACATGGAAGGTCCTCTTAAGAACAGCTGTTCATCCTTGTGTTTGGGTGTGTGACTAAAAAACAGAAAGAAATTCGAGACAATGTTTAATTTGAATTTAAGATCTTTCACCAGGTTGTGAAACAGAAGATGAGAAAAAGTATTTTGTTTCTTCTTTTCTGAGTGGAAATAGTTCTGCTGGAGGTCGGTAAGGATTTTTAGATAAAACACAAGTTGTTTTTTTGATGGATTTATTTCTGTTTTTAGAGGCCAGAAGCATTCATATAGTTAATTCTCTTGATACTGTGGGAAAAAAATCTCGAGTTTTTAGTGCAATGTGTTTTATCGTAGTGCTATTGATCCTTTGAGCCTGCCCTGTTTTTTAGGCCTTTGCTCAAAATTTGCATACAAAGAATGAAATAGCAAGGTTTATGTGAAAACTTCTGGAGTCACTGTAAAGGGAACACATTTGTCCACATGCATGATTATCAGTATATGTGGGGTTTTTTTTGTTTTGTTTTTTTGTCTTGTCCAGCATTTAAGCAAGCAGAATGATGGTCTGGATGCTGTGTTCTGCTGAGCAAATTTACTTTGCCAAGGGGAGCTTTACTGGTATGATGATCACCTTGATTTTCTAATTTTTGAGTTTCTACTGCTGGAGGAGGATAGGAGCAACAGAAAGATAAAGGGAAAGAGAAAGAAAACACCTTGTAGAGACAGAGAGAAAAAGAGAGAGATAGAAAGAGGAAGAAGGGAAAAACAGACATCTGCATAAACGTACGTATATACACCCATACAGATTTGCCCATATAGACGCATGTACCGACATATTCACACACATTGACACAAACAGGCCAATCTCAGATTCTTATTCCCCCTGCAGAGGACTAGACTATCAAGTGTCAAGAGCACCATAAACTATCAGGTTAAATATTAATGGGAGACAAAGAAAACAAGCTATATGTGTTAAAGATGCATTATGTAACTTTCTGACCTTAAATCTCTGCATCCCAGAAGTGTTCGATGACACAGTGACATTTGTTCTCATGTGCATTTCTGAAGCTGCAGCATCCCGATGCTGAAAAACCAACTTTTACATCCGGGTCTGCTGCGTGACGTTGCTGCAGAGTTTTGCTTTATGCGAGAAAGTACTGCCTGTGTTTTTTAACAAACTTCGCTGATTCAGCAAAGAAACACAAGACAATTAAAAGAGAGAAAGGGACAAAACAAGAGTTATTGTAAAATTATCTTTTGCTGGCTGGAGAGTTCTAACAGGTCAGGTTGGATGCAAGATGGAAGCCGACTTAGCCGTTGATAGGGGGGGGGGATGGCAAAAGTTCTGTAGTGCCCCTTTAATGACGAAGAATGAATGAGAATGGCAAATAGCACAAATAAAAAAATTTCCAGGCTTGCTAAAAAAAAAAAAAAAAACCTTCAGGATGAAAATAAACATAATTTGGAATGATGCAGCTTTATCTCTCAGTCTCTATTAAATCACAGAACAATATGTGAACACTGTCTCTGCAAAGGACAACCCTGATGAAGTGAGGCAACAAAACAAAAACCAGATTTTGTAGCAGAAATAGTTCAGACTCAAGCTTATTAATTTGAGCTTGACACATTAATCTCATATCTTTCCCTAACAGAAAATAAATAATCCAGTATCTACCTCTTTTTACATTTCAGCTCAAAATAACTGAAGAGTTTATACAAAAGGCTTTTCTTGTGATATTCTACCAAATATAACCACACAGCACAATGCTGACTGCTTATTCATGGATATTTTGGTGACAGCTGTGTTGGAAAATGCTAAAAATAAGCCTAGAGATTTATAAGCTGGTGCTCTAAAAATAGCTAAATTCCTTTGTAGAACAAAGAGGAGTCATGACTTCCAGAAAGTCTTTATTCTCCTCGTGCTACTAAGTAAACACGCGTCCAGTGCTGATCTCACCGTTTGCCTTTTTTGTCCACTCTGCTGTGAAACCCTCACACAATACATGGAACATTTGGGAGGACAAATTGCAGACATCACAGCTCATCAGTGTGTGTGCCACACTCAAACAGAAATAAGGATTACCACACGGAAAAACTGTCCACACACAGATTGATGTGTAAAAAAAAAAAGTGTAGTGTGGAGTAAAACTATTGCAGTCCTAAGTGGAGCATTTATGTAAGCTTGCATTGAGGTCCAGATGCTGTCCTGATCCACATGCTTAGTCATTCACCGCAAACACTTGTCTCTCTTGTGCCTTGATCTAGTTTTCTCATCATCACCTCAATGATTGTAAGTGTGTCATGAGCAGCAGACTGGGATCTGACCTGTCTCCTTTTTTGTGTGAACACAAAAACCAGATGGTGCTGCTCACAGTGTGGACTGGGTTGGATAAGAAAGACGCACAGAGACGCATGGACAAATATCCTGTTTGATTTCTTCTTGTTTGGTTTTTATCCAAACAGCGCCGTGCAGGACTTCACTTCTGCAAACCCTTTATCTGAACATCCTTCAAAGGCCACGATAACGTCAACAAACTATTTCCTTCATTCAGCCTGAGCATTGTAAAGTAGTTACTGTAAACACAAAAGGTCTTCCTGAGAACTGTGGCAACTATCTTTTACTGTTTGTGATGAGACTGACAGGAAATGTGGCCTTAAGCCATTCAGACCTGATGTAGCCTGATGGGTGTACCAGTTTCCATGTTTAGATGGTGCCTTGGGGCTTAATGGGATAATGGAGAAATCAGGAAAAGCCATTGTGTGGCATGAAGTTTTTTGTTGTTTTTTTTCGAAACAAACCTTGAAGAACAACTTAATCTTGTGGTAATTAATATGTTAAAGTAATGAGGGACAAAAAATAAGGTGGGAAAAAATAAGAAATATAATTTCCAAGGTAATACAGGGCAAGTTTGTCTTCTGGGTTTTTGTTTTTTTGGTAGCACTGTTGTCTTAAATAAATAAATACAACACTGTAAGGATGATTGAATGCATGTGGAATCACTGTAATATTATGGGACAAAGTACTTAGTAAGTGTTTCATTATTCATTAGAAAGTAAATGTAAGCATAGCAGTGAGCTGCTGATTCATCCTGCATCTTCTTACAGGTAAATACAGACAGTCATGTATTACAATACATCTCTATCATCTGGAAAGTCAGTGTATATTCTAGTGTGTATAGTCAGTGTATATTCTTTGTGAACTTTCTTTCTCTCTTCAAGAAAAATGGCCTCCATTGCAACAAGCATGTTTTATGGGAAGAGCAAAAGTTCATAATACTTTTCTTTGTGCTGATTTTTACTTGAAATTGTGTAGTTATATTTTCTTTGAATATCTTATAAACACATTAAATCGTTTCTTAGATAAATATAACTATATTTTACCACATTAATTATAAGTTTAAGCAATTTCCTCTGCAGTGGACATTTGTAGTTACACAGTTTTTTTTTCCTGGTAGTCAGGAAGATATGGATCATATCATGGAAATGGCTTAACTGGATTCTAATTGCATTGATCAATGAATTGCACTGAATTGGATTGTATCTTTTTCAATGGTAGAATATAATAAAGTTAAATTTATATAAAAATAAAGTTAAATTTTATGTAAATAGAAAAAGTGAGCAACAGACTGCTGCAACATTTCCCAGACACCAATCAAACAAATGTAGCCTTTGAAATCCAAATGTCTCCAAATGTACTTTCCTTTTAAAACATAAAGCAGAATAAACTGCCTAATCCCCCCCTTGTGGTTTTCAATACTTTATGGTAGACAGGAAGAACTTCTTTCAAGCCTTCATTATATAATTTCTGCTTTTGCGTCTATTCTGCTGAACTCAATCAGTTTACTTCGAGCACATGAATGGTCAGAGTCATGAGCAGAGATTATGTTCTCTGTTTTAGGCAGGAGGAAACATCCACCAGTCTCCCCTTTTCTGTGACTCACACAAGCAAACAGAGGGACAAACTGCTCAGAACCGGATATCACAGCGGCCTGATTTATTCTGAGGGACTGAACAGACAAGTCTGCATATATCTCAGGAGATCAGGTGCATATTTGACCCACTGGAGCAGTCAGGACATTCAGAGGTTCATAAGTCATGTGTTATTCTGTATGATGAACTGCAGTGGTGGGAGAGCTCTGTTTAAATTATTTCCATGGCTTCTCTTCTGTTTATTGCTCTACATTTTTCTGAAAGCATTGGCTTCTTCCCACATTAAAATAATAAATGCAATGCAGCACCACTTCAACCAGCGACAACACACGCTTGTTATTAACTGCATTACATGTAAACACCGCAAACTGTGAATAAATTAATGTTTTTTTGCAAATTTAACATGTTGCTCAAGGTTAAACTAAATTCAGAGTTTTGCTAATAAAGATATTATATCTGAATGCTTCATCTGTCAAACCAATGTGCGTGTAACTGTGCAACAAACTGCAGGGCTGTGCTGCCATCTAGTGGTAGAAATCACAGAGGACAGTTAAAAAATATATACCTGCTTATCCCAGTGCAGGATCCCAGGTGGGCAGGAGCCTTTCCCAGCAGCAACTTACACCCTGGAAAGTTCAGGGCCAGCACACATAGACAAAAAGCCACCCACATTCACCCCCACTGAGGATTCTGAGACACTAATCTACCTAACATGCTTTAGGACTGAGGGGGGATGCATCAGAAGAAGATGCAAACTCTACACAGAAAGGCTCCAGCTGAGGTTCAAACTAAGATGCCAGGCCTTGATATCAGCTCTCTTTTTCATATTTAATACCCATAATTTGATGGTTATTCTCAATACAAAATGTCACCTTACTGTTTACTTGGTTTGGTTTTCTAACTACTCTGTCCCATCTGAATTTAAACAGCATGCAATTGTGTCTTGTCTGCTTGAAGAATCACTCTTCACCTGTTCATATCTGTGCAAGACTGATATGTTTACTCAGTTCCAGTAAAGCTGCAAAACCTCCAGGAGACCTGAAACCTTCCACCTACTGTCACATTTCAGTCTTTTTGTCCCATCTCTCTCTCTCTCTCTCTCTCTCTCTCTCTCTCGCTCACTAACATTCCTTTCCTCCATCTCTGTTCAGGGTGGGGGTGTTCAGCACCAAGGCCACTCAGTTTGGCGCCAGGTTTGATTGCGTGTTTCCTTGAGAGTATCAAATCTGAGAGTAAAAAGCCCCAGCGGAGCAGTAATCTTTGCAACTCACACCTGCATCCAGCAGGCTCAACCCCTCCACTGCAGCTCTATAATATAAACGGATGACTGCAATTCCCATTAATCACAACATCCAGATGTGCTTTAATATGGAGCATGCCAGCGACCAGGGAAAGGACAAGGAGCAGGTTAACTTCACTGCAGTGTATCTCTTCACAAAGCAGTGTAATTCAGCCCAGATTGACATCTTTACTCAAGAGCTGTGAGGCCGTCCGTCTGAAACGTAAACGGATCTGCAGCTGACATCTAGTTGATCTCTGACTTCTAGCGAGAGGAAAGGTCACGGCAACCTCTGGAGTTTTAATGACTTGTTTAAAAAAAACTTTTCTGTGGAAAATCCAGACCACCTCACTAAGTGTCCTGCGTTTGTGTTGTTGAGCTTTTCGGATAAGAAGAGGAGCCCAGTGAATGCAGTCTTACCAGTTTCACCAGAACCAGGTCTTTGACTAGAGGTGAATGTTTTCTGTGTTCAAACTAGAACTAAGAAAGTTCACCAATCTTTTCCCCGCCAATGCCAGGAAATTACAAGTTCATCAGCACAGCTGTGTATATAAATCATTTCAACAAACTGGAGAAAATCATTTGACTTCCAGATATTCATATTCACTTATGATGATTCACCAGATGTGCAAAGATGACGGCGCAGGAAGGAGCCTGAACATATGTCTGCTTTGGGAAAAAGAGACCGAATCCAAAGTCGTTTCCTTTATTTGATATGATGGTCGTCATCGAGAGGAAGGGCCGTAAATCCGTACTGCCTCTGGCAGTGGATTTGGTCACTTGATGTCTGAGTTCGCTGGGACTGAGAGGAAGGTCAGCAGTCACACCTATTTACTCCTCGGCATCCATCAGCAAACCCATCGCTGTGACCTCATTCACCAGACAGTGCCGAGCATGTCGCCTTTGGGTGTTGCAGTGTGGTGAAAAGGAGCAATAAGAGGGTGGGGTTTGGTTGTCCATGTGGCAAACTTGCACATAATCACTGCTTTGTCCCTGCTGTCATAAATTGTGAAGTCTTCCTCTGCAAAACCATCATTCTGTCTTATTCCAGATGTGCTTAATGGCCTTACTGGGTCATGGATAGCCAGCTTCACTTGGAGATACAGAGGTCTGGTGGACCCGCGGGGGCTCACTGACCCCTCTGTTGAAGGGTGACTGGCTCATATTTAGAAGTTGCAGCTTTGATTTCATTCCTTCATTCGACTGTGTCTTTTTTAGCATTGCTTTTTGATATACACACAGCGGTCCGGTCACCCGTAACCATGTCACCATGTCTGGTGATATACAGCCCCATTAATCCTCCCCCGCTGGTCTGGCTTCAGGAGCAGGCAGGGTACTCATCGTGCTCAAGTTCCAGCAATGCACGCATTGCCAGTGCAGAGCACATTAAGAAAAGCCAGAGGGAGCATCACTGTCTCATCCACTAAACTGGAAACTTCAGCTCAGCACCAGTTTAGTAAGGATGAGCTCCAGCTACAACTCTGTCCACAGTATGAAGATTTCACTGCAGCACATGCTTAAAACTTGTCCACTGATCACAAAGGAAACAGTGTCTCATCATTTTTGGTGGCAAAATGAAGCTATAAAGGCTTGCTGTGTCTTTTGAAAGATTAAATAAAGTGACGGCATGTGTGGGCCTTTAAAAATCTGCAGTACACCGAACAGAACGGAAAAAAATAGTTTGCGATATCCTCTCTCGAGCGTGACTGGACCACACACCTGAGTAAACACCCCCCTCCTCAGGACCACAGTGGGACAACTGACACAGTCTAAAGGGTTTTCCCACTATTATCTCAGTAGCAGGTCTGTGTCCCAGGAGTAAAGACCTCCTCTAGCTGATCTGACAAGACGCTCATTGTATGGGAATGTGATGAAGAGTGGAAGTTTCCACTCCTGTGCATGTTCTCTACGTCTCTAAGGAGTGCTGATGGAGGGGTTAACCAAGGAAATTCTACATATCTGTAAGGATACGCTTTCATTTGAATGTTTACACCAGAGCAAATAGCCTGACACAAGAGCACAACACAACTGTGCCATTTCTGTCTCTAAAACCATAAGATAACGTTACTGCAGCTTGGACACATGCAGCATCATGTAGGATACCGAACACAGCGGCTACAAACCAGAAATGTGATTAGATCTAGCATTTCTGCAAAGGCAGCTGAGTGCAAGCAACAATGGATACCATATGTCTAATCACCTGAACCTCTTACCTCTAATGAAAAACTTGATGTTGGTGCATTTTAATGAGCAAATTAAACCCCAAAGTACCCCGGCTCCAGTGGGTGATCATGTTAAAACTAGTTTTAATTTACTGGTAGAGCTCATGGAGGTTTTTTGTTGAGCAAAGCAAACGCTTGATTTGAAACATTAGATGTGATCTGAGGAGCTGACAGTCTAATTTAAGGGTGTCAAACTCAAAAATACAATGAGCAAAAATTACTTAAGGGCCAACATTGACATTTAAGGAAAAATATTCCCAATGTGATCCATTAAATCTTACTTTAAGCAGCCATTCTCTTTCCTACCCGTCTGAGCTCCTATTTATCCATTGTTCAGTAGGATCCATGAGATTCAGGTCCCAGTTGATGTTTTCTATTCACAGGACGTCTAAACCTGGAGGTGACGGAGCGTTTTCAGCAGCAGGTTCTGGGCTCTGAACAATCTCCCTCTAAATATTAGATCAGCTCACTGGAACATTTTAAAAGCCCTTAAAGACATATTTATTGACTGGTTGACCTAAACATTTTGTTCCAACTATCCCAGTTGTTACTGTTTTAGGTTATTTTTGATTTGTTTTCAATTCTTTTACTGTCTTATTGTATTGTTTGCTTTTTATTGCTCCTATCATGCACTTTATTTGATTTTATATATATTCTAGCTTGTAAAGCACTTTGGGGGACGTGACCTTTGACCTGCTGGACATGTGCTGTATATGTAAACTTGACCTTGACCATAAATGGTTCTACATATATATTCAAGATTTAAAATAACTTTCCAATGAGGTTTAAAGACTGTGTTGCGCTGCTGCACCGATATACGGCTTTGTGAAAGAACCTCATTAACTCTTTAAGTTTCATGCATCACATTTGATGTGTAATAATTATTATGTACAAATAATTATTAGGATATCATGGTCTGCAGCCCAGACGGGGACACAATTGTTCTCTGAGGTCCCAAACCCCGATTAAGGCAGAGGGTTGCGTCAGGAAGGCCATCCGGTGTAAAACTTGTGCCAAAGGTTCAACTATGTGACTATCACATAGTTGCTGTGGCGACCCCTTCAGAGACAAGCCAAAAGGAAAACAACATTATTATTCTAATGCTAGCTGGATGCATTATTTTCATATATACACTCAGATTGGGAAGTTAAATCACTGTTTTAACACTCCGATATGGGCATCACCATAGCAACTGATTCAGATCAGCTGACTTTTGACAGGTGAATGAGAGAAACAGGTGTAGCTTAAAAACAGCTGTTTAGCATAAAAAGAACATGGAGGCCAACATAAAATAGTTCCTATACTTTAGCATATTTAGCAAGTTTTGCAAAAAAAAACAAAAAACACATTTGTTATAAAGTGTTTACGGTATGGGACTATGGTATAAATGAATTGAACTCAGATCTGTGCATTACACGGTTATAATGTACTTTGCGCCACATCGTGCATGAAAATCATGTAATGCACGGCTCCTTTGTGTTTATTCCTTATTTATTTTACAGTTTAATGAGGAACCAAAACATATTTCAAGTTTTTAAACATAGTTTCGTCCTTGGTCAGCTTTAAAGTCGTAAAAGGGAGGTTTAAAAAAACATTTTAAATTTATAAGAATTTACAGGTTTGTTTTTCATTGATTTAAAAAGTCCACAGAAAGGCACATTGTAAGAGAAAATTCACGACACAACACAAATTTAAACGGTAAAATCAGAACATATTTACTGAGTGCAGTTTGTAAACCAAAATGCTGATACACTGTTCTGGAAGTGAGACAGTATAAATAGATCTGGCATATGTAAAACGTTTAACTTGAACTAGAGTAAAAACAAGTTATTGCTCCTTCTCTTGAAATCAGAAAGAAATAAACATTCAGAAAAATCTTTTTGCAAACATATTATATCAGTTCAGACAAAAAAAACTGTTCGTTCACGTATAATTTAGATAAAAACAACAACAGCATCAACAAGGTGAAAAATCAGAAGTAACAAAACAACATATCAACCTGTAAAACTAGAAAAACCAACTAATATCAGTCACTGAAACACTGAACGATCTGAGGTTAGCACGTATCGCGTTAGCATCATGCTGTGTGTTCCACAGTCTGCTCAGTAGGTGGCTGTGAGGCTCTTCCAGCTCCGTCTACGATGTCCTGTAAGTACTCTGCAAGCTCGGTACAGAACATCATGAAGGAGTTTATTCCTTTATTTGATAACAGTTGACATACAGCTGAGGTTGAATCAGATTCATGCACAATAAGCACCACTGGACAATGAGACCGAAGCTTACAGGCGGCTAGCTGTGAGACGTTCAGGGGACAGGCTTCTTTTGCTTTTATATCCCTAAAAAACATGATAATATTGATTAATTCTGCAGCTCTAATAGGTTTAATATCACACAAAGTGCACTTAAATTAAAATTATGATCCTGGAATGCTTACCCTTCAGGCCATGTTTGTGCATCCATGTTGGTCATTTTAAAAAGTGATTAAGGTGGTTTAGTATGTAAGTATATAATGTTTGTGTCTAGTTGAGCACTCAGACATTATAAGGACTTACAAGACTGCGACTTGGGCTGAGAGATCGAGAGCGTACAGGGCTGACACTCCTGCTCCGGCTTCTACTCCACTGCAAACAGACACACACACACACACACACACACACACACACACACACACATCACCACAACATGCATGAGCCTCTCATGTCTCTGTACAAGCATGTTTGTGCTCATTCTGGTATGAAATCAGTACCAGAGCTCCTCTTCGGGTCACAGCCTCGCCTTTCACAATTGTAGCGTTTCCTTCAAGCAAAGCTGGCCAGACGTGGTACATCACCAGAGGAGCTGAGAACTCTGAGTCGTAGCTCCGACGGTACCTTTCAGAGAGAGAGGAGGAGAGTGGGACTTAGCCGTTTGGTTGCTGAGGCTGACATCTACTGGCAGATGGGTGGCATTGCTGTGATGAGCTGCATCTTTAACACCGTAACTCCAGAAGCATCTACGCAAACATCCAAACTTTGCAGACTAAATCCTACGTCAGACAGACTACGACATGTACAAAACAGAGCTGCCCGAACGGTGCTGAAGTGTGATTTCAGGACAAATATCATCACAATGCATGAGAAACTTAACTGGTTGTTGCTCAGAGACAGACTCTTATATACATTGACAGTTGTAACTAGAAATATATCTGTATTAAAACTACTTGTTATTTTATTTAATAACCTTACTTTTAGTGTAATCACGAATATACCACAAGACATACAAAAGATGGAAATTTTAGCTTGCCAAAAGCAAAATCAGATGCCATAAAAAGAACAGTTATGTATAGAGGCATGAAAATATGGAATTCTCTACCAAAGAACATTAAACCAACCACTGACGTTAAAAACTTTAAAATATCATTAAAAGACTATCTTTCAAAAGTACAGGTATCTATATAAATCATAATTATAAGGGTTTGCTGATAAGTATAATAAATACGAATGAATGTAGAGTAAACAAATTGATAATGAGGATAGAGGTGTACTTGAAGATTTGTATTATAGATAATTAAATATATAGGTTGATATCCAGTTTTAAGCATATTTTTTGTATTTTTATAAATGAATAGCTTACACGATAGGATGTAATATGAATTGATATTACATGCATGCATTTACTTGTGTAAAAATGGATGTAAAGAGATGATTTTGAAGATGTAAATACCTTGTATTCCAGGATTGTACTGAAATATTGATGTGCTGTGTAACTTTTTACAAGTTTTTGTTTTGATATAATTGTGCCAGACCCCAAGAAGAATAGCTGTAGCTTGCAACAGCTAATGGGGATCCTTAATAAACTAAACTAAACTAAACTACTAGGAAAACATACTGAAAACTTCTGACAGGATTTTCTCATGCAACAACAACATGCCACTGACTTGCTGTCATTGAATAGTTCTCCATCACTCGCAAAGGCCAGGTCAAGAGGTGGATCCAGCGTCTGCATGGCGAACGCCACCCTGCACGTCTCTCTGATCAAGGCACTAACGAGGGAAAAATCCACTTCTGGTGGGAAGGAGATGCGAGGGTTCACATTCATGGCGTTGATCACATCCTGAAAAGATGAAATCCTCAGTGAGAAAAACCGCCGTCTTCATCAGAAAGTACTACAGGTTCATAAATGTGGCACGAAGAGATTAGTTTTCCTCTACATTGACGCTGGCTTGAACATCGTAGAGGTCCAGGTTTCTGACTATGTAGTCCACAGCTGCATCCTCTAGACTCTCCGGACCAAAGTGGGAAGGGGACAGCGTCTTTCTGACTCGCAGCTTGAACTGACGGTAGGCCAGTTTCGCTGTTTGGAAGGATTCCTACAAGCACAAAAACACACACTGCTAGTGCAGAACAGTGGAACTGACAAACAACACAAAGCAATCATAATAAACACACGTAACAACAATAATTATTATCTGAATACAAATGTCCCCTTCAGGTTCTGTGCACGCTCACATAAAAATAAATGTTTATGTGTCATGAAATGTTTTTTTTTTTAACACAAAATAAACCAATCACCAAACACCGCAAAACAGAAGGATGTATAAATGGAGGGATTTTGTAAACAGAAAAATCATGGAATCAATTGGGGGGGGGGGGGGGGGGGGAATCACAGTTGCTGTAATCAAAACAGAGAAATTGAGAATAATACTTCATTTTAATGTACCAACAACTTTATCAGGTACACCGGTTCAACATAAAGAGGTAATCAACCAATTAGAAGGCAGCTACTCAACACAATCGCATGGTGAAGACGACTTGCTCAAGTTCAAACTGAGCATCAGAATGAGGAAGAAAGGAGATTTAAGTGACTTTGAATGCAGCATGGTTGCTGTTCTGACTATTTGCTGGGATTTTCACACACAACCATCTCTAGTGTTTACTGAGAAGGTCTGCAGGTCTTCCTGATTAAGTGCAATTGTACATGTTGATCTGTCTTTCCTGTCCTCTCCACCCCAACCAGTCGAGGCAGATGGCTGCCCTCCCTGAGCCGGGTTCTGCCGGAGGTTTTCTTCCTGTTAAAGGGGAGTTTTTTCCTTCCCACTGTCGCCGCGTGCAGCTCAGGATGGGGGATTGGATCGAAGTCATGACTCGATGCAATCAGTTGGTTTCTATTATAGGATATGTATGAATTGGCTTGAAATTATGTGTATGTAAAGTGCCCTGTGACAACATTGCTGTGAACTGGCGCTATACAAATAAAGTTGAATTGAATTGAATTGAATTGAGGGTCTGAATAAGAGAAAATATCCAGCGAGCAGCAGTTTGTCTGGACCAGAATGTCTAGTTGGAGTCAGAGGAGAATGGGCAGACTGGTTGGAGATGATGGAAAGACAACAGGAAGTAAAATAGGTACTGGTTGCAACCAAGATATGCAGAACATCATCTCTGAACACACAACACGTCCAGCCTGGAAGCAGATGGTCTCCAGCAGCAGAAGACCACACCGTGACCAGTTATGATGTGATATATATGTTGTCTTGTTGGACATGTTTGTGCCTACTGGCTGTAAAATTAATTGTTCTAAACAATACTCTAAAAAATCCAATTTCATATTCAGCAAAGAGACTCAGTAACTGTAATACACTGTAATAACATGGAAATCACAAAGTTCACTGATTAGTTCAATGTAAATTTTGTATTGAATAAATATTTACTGATCAGTTTTAATTCGACACATTATGCATCACTGACAGTAAACATGGTTCTTTGTGTCAATCTGCGATAGTTTTACTGTAACTGGTCGTTTGGAAGCACATTGTCAGACCTACAGGTCAAAAATAAAATCCCTCACCTAAAAGTCACTCTGCAAGTTGTTAAATCAAAAGATCTGTTCAGAAAATTTGATCCAAAAACTTAGAACAGAAATGTTTCCATATCTCACTGTGTGGGTCATATCTGGTGTTCAATTTTATTCATAAAGCCCTTTTAAAAACAACTACTGGTGGTCAAAACGCTGTAAAACAACAGCAACCACATGAGAATGAAATAAAAATTCTACAAAAGCTACATTAAAAGGATATTGTCTTAAAATGAAATGTAATTAATTTTTCTTATCATTCAGCAAAATGTTTTCATGAAGGTGTATTTTTAAGTGTATTTTTAACTCAATTTTAAGTGTTTTCTGAAATATTTTTCCTGGACGCCTCCCTGGTGAGGTGTTCCAGGCACCTCCCTCAAGGAGGAGACCCCGGGGAAGACCCAGGACACGCTGGAGGGATTATATCTCTCGGCTGGCCTGGGAACACCTTGGGATCCCCTCGCAGAGTTGGCAAATGTGGCTGGGGAGAGGGAAGTCAACCGATCCCAGAAAAGCGGTAGAAGATGGATGAAATATTTTGTCATTTTTTTAAAATGACATCTTCATTTGTTTTGGTGTTTGATTTGTTGTTTGTTTTTCATTAAATCTTCTTGTGTTTTCCATCTCTTTCCAAACACACCCTTTCTCCAGCTCACACACTTCTATTCACGATAACTTCAGACATACCACCACAGCGATGAAGATGATTTTCTGAACCATCTCCAAGTCAGCAATGTAGCGTCGAAGCAGGGACTGAGCCTCCAGACGCTCCACGGCGTACAGGTCGCTGAAGCGTGATACCAGGCGTGCGTGGCGGGACGAGCTGGTGAGCTGAGCTCTGGTGGGCGATTCACTCCTCAGTGGGCTGGACGAGCCGCTGAGCCTTGGCAAAGGGCTCGGAGAGCGACTTCTCACCAACCTGAGGAGCAGACACAAAAAAAACATAAAACTGCATCAGTTATGTAAGACGCCTCTAAAGTGGCCGTGTGCGAGCACACACAACGTGTTTCCCTGTACCTCCCCTGCAGCATGGCCTTCTCTGTGTTCAGATAAGACACTTCATCTCTCAGCAAGCGAACCTGTCGCTCAGAGTCATCCAGATTCCTCTTGTAAATCTCCAACTCGTCATGAGCCGAACGCAAACTACAACACAACGTTCACGTCAGCAATAGTAAAACACAAACAACGTATTTGAAAGTTGAGATGATACGACAGGGTTTAGATCTATCACACACTCTGCTTTCAGCTGTAAGATTTCATCTTCTGTGGCGAGCAGGGTGGTTGCTGATTTGCTCTTTGTCTCATCCAGCTCCTTCTGAGCATCCATCAGTCTGTTAAAACAGAAGGATTGATTGGTTTCTTTTTTTTTTTTTTTTTTTGCAGTTTTCCATACAACACTTCATGTGTTTGTTTTAAGATTCACTCTGCTCTGACTGAATCCAGCTGCAGCCGAGTGGAGCACAGCTGAGTCTCCATCTTCTGCATGTCACTCTCATGGAAAACAGAAAGCTCCCTGATCTTCCTGTCTTTTTCCACAGAATCCTGATGGTGAAAAAGCATTAATGTAGCACACAAACCTCAACACTCAATGTATTTAAGGCGTCCTGGCTGAAACGGACAGTAGATAGATAAGACAGATGGTTGCACCTGGATGAGTTGTAGACTGGTGTCATCGGAAACTGAAGGCCTCGCCATGGAGAAACAGCTTCCAAGCCATGGCAGCAGTCGTGTTTTAAGAGTGTCCACTCCAGCATACTGACCACCTGATTCACAACAAAATTTATAAAGATTTTCTAAAGGTTTGCTCTTTAAAGGAAATCTGACGTCTGAGCTGCGAATGTGAAGGTTACCCTCAGCAGCAGTGAGGTTAAGGATGGCAAACAGCTGGCCTTGGATCTTGGCAGTGAGTTCAATCAGCTCGCAACACCTGTTCAGATTCTGGTCACAGGAAATCACCTGGGAAGAGAAACAAATCCTCAGAACTAAAAGAATGCAAATTAATTATTCATTTAGACTGACTTTTGTCTCTGTTCTGCTACAGTCATATTCATTGTTTATTGAGAAGACCTTGACAGAAAAAACATTTATTGAGGTCTTTTGACACAAAAGAAAAGGGCAGATTAATTTCTCTTCAAGACCAAAACGTAACTATTGATCTATAATCTGTTTATCTCTTTTTTAACTATATGACCTACATGCAAGTGAATTATTAGGCTTCTTGCATGTAATTTTAACAGTTTAGTACTATAAAAGGATACTAAAAAGCATGGAAACTGTAACTGCCCTGACTTTACTGTAAGGTTATATCAGTAATGTGTGAGGTTATATCAGTAATGTGTGACTAACCTTTCATTTGCCCACATTTCAAAATTAATTTAGCATCCAAAGACAACCTAAAGAATCTCCACTCTGTTCATTTGTGCCAGTGCTACACCATACAAGGTCTGGTAAAGTCCTTAACTAGATGTCTTACAATTCCATTGCAGCTCAAACTGATTCTGACTCTTCTCTCTTCAATTATTATATATATATATATATATATATATATATAGATATATATAGATATAGATATAGATAGATATAGATAGATATAGATATATATATATATATATATATATATATATATATATATATATATATATATATATATATATATATATATATATATATATATATATATATATATATAGATAGATAGATAGATAGATATATATATAGATATAGATATAGATATATGTGTGTGTGTGTGTGTGTGTGTGTGTGTGTGTGTGTGTGTGTGTGTGTGTGTGTGTGTGTGTGTGTGTGTGTGTGTGTGTGTGAAAGGCGCTAATTCCGCATAGCCATTTTGCCTCACTCTCCCGGAAGTAGTGGGAAGTGAACCATCTTCACGGTAGAAAGATCTTTGGACATGCCCAACCGTAACCATGGCGATTTGCGTCCATAGTAACCAAACTTTACTAGAAATCAATGTAATCTAAGCAAATGCATTCCTTTGCTGTATAGTTTCAAATCTTTTTAAAAATGCATCTTAAATAACTAAAATTAGGCGAGTGAAATTAAACAGAATAGAACTAAATAAAATAACAAAATTGGACTTTTGTAGCAGTTAGAGAATAAGTACACATTCACAATCACTTTAAGTAAAAGAAGATGAAATCTCAATCTATTGACCGAAAAAGCCAATTATTTTTAGATGACAGGATAACATCCATGAAATACAATGCTCAGCAACAAAGGCACGTGAAATGGTTTGGTCAGATTTAGGTCGATCATGACTTATTGATGAACTTACATGGTAGTCTTTGTGCCAGCTCTCAAGCTTATCCTGCAAGACGCTGAAGGAAGATGTATTGGTCAATCTCCTTAAAGTGTCCGCCATGTCAGTCCAAAATAACTAATCCTCGGGGATTGAAAAGAGCCCAGAAGGAAGGCTTGGGACTGTAGTAAAAAAAATTCCTGGCTTGGCACCCAATAACACACAGAGCAATACACAAAACAAAGAGACGAGCCGACAACCAACCCACACCGAGTGGGCCAATCCGCGTGTTTTAGCTCAATTATTACTGAGCAAGGCTGATGTGTTTGCTCTGCCTCCTCATCCGATCCTCTGTAGCTTCTGTTTTCCTGTGATGTAAATACGATTGTAATGTCATACCGTCAAACGAAACCAAATGCCCGCAGAACAACCCCCTGAATTTCACAGCTGATTTTCTCCTGCTGCTTTGTGGAATTAAATCCGATTATAATACGCATTATGACATGCCATATTCAGTTAGTCACATCATTACTACTTTTAAAGTAATACCTGATTTGCACATGCATACTGCAGATAACAAATTCTTTGTAACACCATATAATTTTCTGTATAATTTTCAGATTTAACATACAACTACTACGTACAGTTTAGTTTAGGTGTGGAAAGAAAATGACCACATTGTAAGTATTTTATATTAGATAAGTCGGTTTTGTTTTTGTTTTTTGTTTTTTTTTTTGTTTGTTAGTTTTTTTGTTGTTTTTGTTTGTTTTGTTTTTTGTTTTTTTGTTTGTTTGTTTGTTTGTTTGTGTTTTTTGTTTGTTTGTTTTTTCCGTAAAAGCTTACTTAATATTCACGTTGTGATTGGCACAGAGAAGTATTAACAACAACACATTCAGCAGTCAGCATGCTGGTCAATAATCAGTAATCTGGGGTTTGGGGAAAAAAATCAGCATTTTAATCCATAAACTCATGTTTTAAAAGAAAATCAGGAAGAAAAAGGAATCTTTGTACATGCTGCACTATTTTGTAGATAGTTTTATCGTTTTACAACTCAGATTTACTTGGACAGTTGATCTGTCAAAAAGAACAGATATTGAATTATTAATTTATTTACTTACTTATTTATTTGTTTGTTTATCATTTTACTTATAGTAAAACCAGTGGAAAATAAATTCTATTTTCGGACCTTTCTGTCATTGGAGGGGGGAACTTGGAATGGACCATAATTTTTCCTGATAACCATGATGCTCTCTAGCGGCCAAATATGACTAAAACACTGAACTTTATCTATATTTCGTCTAAATGTATAACTTTAATTAACAATTAATGATAATTCTGTCAATAACACGACAGAACTAGTCTTTGTTAGTGTTTGTTTCCACCCTCGCTGACAGAATGGTACAGTCCTCGTCGCTCCGCCAGCTGAAGAGGGAGGGTCAACATGGCGTCCGAGCAGGTCCGTTATCTCCTATAATTACTCTTATTTATGCACTATACCTCCTCCTTTCGCTATTTAATGTTATGATAGCAACTGTTTATCAGTTTAAGCATATAAAGATGGAGTTAAAGGGATTATAATACACGTACAATGTGGTGATCTCTTACTATGGAATAATGTCTGTCCTGCTTATTAAATATTGGCCTCTGCGTCTTTCGCCTTTAGTGTTGCTATACTTTTACAGACTTGCTTTTTGAAAATAAAATAGATATGAATCAGATACGAATGCTGAAAGGAGCATATAACAAGTGACTGCATGAAATGAGTGCAGTTTATTTTTAGTTATGACCACAGACAGACTGTCGCGTTCATTTTAACAGATGCATTCCGATGCAGAGAGCACTGAAAGTTAGATGTGACCTTGGACACTAGCTGAACATGGGTAGAGAAAGCGAGTAAAGCATGGAAACAATACATCTGTGTTTAATCTGAGCAGGAATTTTGAGCCCTATGAAAGACAATGGCATAGACCCAGGGCCGGATTAAAAAATGCACAGACCCTTGGGCCCAGAGTGTTCCAGGGGGCCCCTTTCCCCACCACAACATTTTGAAAATTGTGAATGATACACTGAAATGACATTTCTAACATCACTCAGCCAATGGTACCAATAGCAAGACACTAGGCATTGTGGTGTAACTATCTGGCTTTTATGTACATTTTGTTTCATGTCCAAACTGCTGGTGTTTGCCCCACATGGGCCCCAAGTGGGCCCTAAATAGGCGGGCCCATAATGCCTAGTGGATAATCCGACCTTGGATAGATCCCACCACTTGATCGCAAATTTTAGATTTTTGTTTTTGCTTCAAGCTGATTAAAAAAATAGCTTTTCGTGGGAATAATAAAGATCTAGGGCTGTGTTTAACCCTTTATGGGGGTGAGTGACTATTTTTGATCACTTTGTTTCCTTTCATATTCAGCATGAAACAACTTTTTGTTTGTAATGTAACAACAGAATGGAGGTCTTGGATCATACCAGAAGGACAATTTTAGATTAAAATAGCTAATTTGAAAGTGTTTCATTGGGTACCCTATAAAGGGTTAAATCACAGTGCATACATGTAACTATGTTATTTTAATATAAAAGGTTTTTCAGTTTATATTACTGCTATATTTTATTACAACCTTTTAAAAAAGTTTTTATTATTTTTAATGAAGGTTTAATGATTTTCTTATATAGTTTGTACATCTTTTTGGGCCCCTATTAAGTCACGAGGCCCTTAGATTCTTCCTAACTTTCCATCCCCATATGGCGCCTCTTAATCTGAAACCTAAGTGGATATTTAGTTGCAGTACTGTGGAATCAATCTTTTACATTGTGTCAGAAAATATCATCTTTGATTTATATTGAGGATTAAATAGCAATTCATTATGGGATATATTTCTGTTAACTGATTTTGACTCTTGTGCCTGAACTGCATTTTGATTTCTAGGAGAGCTCCAATGGGCCTGTCAAGAAGTCCATGCGCGAGAAGGCCATAGAAAGACGTAACATTAACAAGGAACACAACAGTAACTTCAAAGCTGGGTATGTTCCCATTGAAGAGGAGCGTCTGCATAAAACAGGCTTAAGAGGACGCAAGGGAAACATGGCTGTTTGCATCATCGTCCTCCTCTTCCTCCTTGCCTTAATAAACCTCATTGTAAGTGGCTGACACCTGATTATATTTATTCTCACTTTATACACTTTGGTGAAATCATAAAAATGTGACTTAACTCCATTTTCTCTCAGATCACATTGGTGATATGGACAGTGATCCGCATCGGCCCAAATGGCTGCGACAGTATGGAGTTCCATGAGAGCGGCCTGCTGCGCTTCAAGCAGAAAGCAGACATGGGCATCGTTCACCCGCTGCACAAGAGTACAGTAGGAGGGCGTAAAGACCAGGACCTTGTCATAGTCGGAAACAACAACCCGGTGAGAAAAATACACTGAACCTCATGCAGTTTAGATTTTTATTCTCAAAAAAAGACACAGTTTTGGAGCCTTTGTCCTTTCTGTCATTTGTGCTGTTACAGGTAGTATTCCAGCAGGGTTCCACCAAGCTGAGCGTAGAAAAAGACAAGACCTCAGTCGTCAGTGATGTTGGCATATCCTTCACAGACCCTCGGACACAGAACACTTTCTTCAGCACAGACTTTGAAAACCACGAGTTTCATCTGCCCAAAGGCGTCAAAGTCCTGAGTGTTAAAAAGGCTTCCACAGAAAGGGTGTGTATTATTATATCTGACTCTCTGATAGCAAAAACGAAAGGGTGATTCATTAATTATGCATGTTATATCATAATCCAGAATGATTAAAGGAAACTGTTTCCATAAAAAGTACCCTGCTAACCTCTGCCCCATCCCTTTGAGGATGAAAAAGTTTAGATTTGAGTAAAAATTCAGGTTTAAACTGTGCAGAAGTGAGTTACAGAGCTGTCATTTTTCCCTCCAAAGAAGGTTATTAGAATATTGTTAATTAGTTCTAAAAACTCTAATGTATGTGGCAGGATAAAGGGACATTCAGTGTAGGGATGGGAAAATCGAATCAAAAAATCACAAATCTGGGTTATTTTTTCACTTCACAATTTTAAAATGGATTTTTTTTTTTTAACAAAAAGACCCTTTTTTCCCAAATATAAAAGTAATCCATGATAAAAATATATGTCATTTTTAATGTTTTTATTGATCTTTTTACCTGTCTTCTTGGGCTTTATAGCAGCAGAATGATGGTCTGGCTACTGTGTTGTTTTTTACTCCTTGAAATCAAGAAAAATGACGAGCAAAAAAACGGTTTTATACATTTTTTTTTTTGTTTTTAATCTACAAAAATCAGCAACATTATAGAATTGTGAGAATCGCAATTTAAATCAAATCAGCACCAAAAAATCGAAATTGAATCGAATTGGGACAAAATTATATCGTCACAGCTCTAATTCAGTGTCATTACTACCTCTTTTCTTCCTTTTTTTGTTGTTATTATTACAGCTAAATTAAGTATTTACTCTAATATTTAGATCACCAGTAGTGCAGCATCTGACCTGAACATTAAGGGGGACAGCAAGGCCGTCATCCGTGGTAATGAGGGGGTGAACATCATGGGACGGACTGTAGAGTTCAAAATGGGAGGCGACATTGAGCTCAGGGCTGTAAGTATGATGTCTATCAATGTGTAGCATCTTGTGTATGGAAAGTCAGTCGAGACCAGCGCTGAAAAGTGGATGGTATTTAATTTCTTCCTCTTTGCAGGAGAACAGCATCGTTCTTAATGGATCTGTCATGTTCAATGCTACGCGCATCCCATCTGCAGGAGACTTTTACCTGAATGACGGTCTGGAGAGGTACAAGCTCTGCATGTGTGAAGACGGGACTCTGTTCCGTGTGCTGGTGAAATTCCCCAACATGGGCTGCCAGACATCTGACAACCCATGTAGAAAAGCCCACTAGGACTGAGGTGCTGTCGCCGTGGAAACCAGACAAACCACCTGCAAATGTGTGCATTTTGGAAAGAGTGCAGTTATGGATGTTCACAATAGCTTGCAAACAGCATCACGTTCAGGTGAGCTGTCCGAGTACCAAACACAGATTGTGTTACAGATTATCGCCTCTTGGCCAAAGATATCAATTGTAAGTACATGTATTCTGCAGGATTGCCAACATTTGTCTAGAATTCATACCACTTCATCTTTGCACATGACCTTTATGCTTACGAATGATAGTGTTTTACATTGCCTGTATGTAGACACTAGAAACTGAAGTATTTATTTTATTGCCTTATCGTTGACTATCACTAATACACAATCCCTACAGAGGGCTTGTACAAGACGTTTTTGCTGTTGACTGTTTCTGGCAGCTGTATATTTCCTGTCATATTAGCTGATGTGTGAGATGCTACATTATAATAATTATGTTTGAAATGCCGTCCAATTATGCTACAGCCAACTAGTTCTGTTTCTGCTCATCTTGGACTGAATATGATGCACTTGCCAATGGATTTAAAGGGATGACATATACATATATATATATATACATATATATATATATATATATATATACATATATATATATATATATATATATATATATACATATATATATATATATATATATATATATATATATATATATATATATATATATATATATATATATATATATATATATATATATATATATATATATATATGTGTATGTAATTTAGTTGGAAAGGCAGTTTTACTGTAAAGTACATATAAATCTCTAAAGCGTTGAGAGTTTGAATGGTTTGATTTTTGTGCAATAATGTCTCAAATATTTGACCTTTGCTTTGAATTTCTTGTCTCTGATATAACAGTATTGATGTTGAGAGTGTTTGTTGTATTTCTCAGAGCTCAGACTCGATGCCTTTCTAACAGAGCTGTGTTTTTGATCACTTCCACCTCCATGCAACTGCATTTCAAGCCTCATTTAAAAATTCATCCAACATGTCACCGGTGTATTTGTTTCAATAAAGAGACTTGTTACAAAGTGAAAACTTTTATCTCTAGGCCAAGAAATGTCTTGACACATTTACAGTCATTTAAAGTCATAAAAACAAGACTTCGCCTCATTATGCAGCTTTATTATCTAATAAAATGTGCAGTCAGGGCATGTTCTCTTCACCATAAACTTTAAAGATGACTTATTAGTCCTGCAACAAGAAGACTACAGTCAGTAAGATGTTAACTTGACATGTAAATGATTGAATGAATCACAGATGACACCTTTGGGCAAGTCCGTGTTAAGCTAGACGCAGCGATATCCACCTCAGACTTTGATCAGATCATGCTTGACTGTGCATCCTGGGTAGAACAGTCACAAGTTTTCCTACCAGCTTGGTGAAAAGCCCAAACAGGTGAGTAATATTGAACAGCTTGAATGTAATTTTACTGCTTGGTGAAGATATCTTAGTAAATAATGAGCTCGATTTTTAATTTTTCCCTCTCCTGTTTGGATTATTCTTGATTTAAGGGCAGTTTGTGATGGCACAATGTCAGGTGTCATATTTGGCTGCTGTGCTGCTCCTGGCATTCCCTGGTCTCGATTCTTTACCTGCCTGCTTAGAGTCCTGCACCTGTCAGAGAGCTTCACTGCTCAACTGCTCCTCATCCGGCTTGTCCTGGATGCCACAACTCATCCACGACTCTGTCTCTGAACTAGACTTGTCTAGTAACCTCCTCAGCGCGATAAAAATCCACCAGCAGCATCGTAATCTCAGGAGCATATGGCTGGGAAACAACAGCATCACACACTTGTCTCTATGCATAGAGAGAAAGGTTGTGGGCCGATATCTCCGACATCGCTTGGGAACTTGGAGCGGCGAGGGATGCCTAACTTGGGCCCCCACCCTTCAGCTGCTGTCTGTTGAGAGAAATCAGCTAGAAGAGCTCCCAGAGGGTGAGTCAGGGTAATGTACTGTTGTCATATAGCCATAAATCAAATTGCATCACATGAATGACCGCTGCTTTTAGTCAGTGCTTTTTAAATATCTGAAAACAAAGTTCGACTTTTTCACGGCTGTTGCTTGTGAGATAACGGAAACACACAAGCATTTCAATGCCAGCAGGTTTTTTTTTCATTGAAGTCATAAAGAATTAGGGGTGGAAAAATCAAATAAAAAATCAAATATCAGGATTTTTTGATTCACAATTTTAAAATTGATTTTTTTTTAAAAAAAAGAAAAATAATCCATTGTAAAAAAAAATTTTCATTGTTATTGTTTTTATCGATCTTTTTACTTGTATTCTTTGGCATTATAGTTGCAGAATGATGGTCTGGCGACCGTGTTGTGTTTTCCTCAGTGAAATCAAGAAGAATGATAAGTAATAAAAAGTTTGGTACTTTTTTTTTTTGTTTGTTTTTAGTCTCCAAAAATTAGCAATATCGAGTAATTGAATCGGCACCCAAAAAGTCGGAACTGAATCGAATCTTGACAAATGTATATAGTCACAGCCCTATAAAGAATGTCCTCTTATGAATTACTCTATTTTAAATTAGTAGTAGAAGTATTCACACATTTAGTGACATCAATATTCTGCAAAGCAGCAAAACTTTCACATTTTGCTGCTCCCTAATGAATGCTAATTCAGAATCCAGTTTGCATCCTGACGGATCTCCACGGGCGTAAAAGTCGGTCCTGTGTTGACTTATTTTATCGCTGTCATTCTGCAAAGTACCGGCGACCTGTCCAGGACGTACTCCGCCTCTTGCTAAGTGATTGCTGGGTCCTTAAAGCAAGGCAGAGCTGTCATGTGATGCCTCAGGCTGGAAAAAATCTCAAGTCTGGTTTCTCAGTCCCAGGATACTGCAGGGCAATTACACCCTCAGGAATGTAAATAATTCATATTAGTGTGCTATTAAAAGAAGTCAGAAGCAAAGAGTTTCAGGGTTGGAAAGTTGTGCAGTGTTAATTTAACGTAGTGATATCAAAATAGGTACACAGTAGCCAGAATAAACCCCATTGGTATATCATTACATGGTTGAGTTGCATTATAATTATCAAAGCATTGTTATGCAGTATTAAATTTCAGATTACATAAGTTTTCAACCTTAAAACGGACATTCGTTATGTACTTTCCTGGACACATCATCGCCTAGCAGCATCCTGAGGCTGTTTGCCATCCCATCATACCACTGGAAAACTGTTTTTTTCTTCACAGTCCTGCATTACATATCAGCAACTGGATAGCAAAGAAAGCCAAGAGGACATTATTGAAGAAATAAAAGAAAATGTGACATAGCAAGAGACAATACAAGAGTATTGTATTAACTTTTACTGGCTAGAGAAGTCCCAGAGAAGAGACAGGATGCAAGACGGGTGCTGAATAACGATCGTTACATCCGCCAAAGTGTAAAAATCTGCCAGAAAGAAGCTTCTATCTTATCCTTGCGTATACAGGTAGAGCATTAAAGCATGTTTTGTGTTTAAAATCCCCATTAGCCTCCCACTGCAGAGGATGATAATGTTTCAGCAGCCAGTTAGATATTTAACCATGACTTATGCAATGAGTTGCTTCTCATTCCTTTAACGACCATGTCAGACAACACATCGACATTTACTCTGTTTCTAAAAGGTCATATTAAAACTACAATTGATTAAAGAACTGTGTAAGTTACTGAAGCTTCTGAGGATTGTTATGAACCATGAAGCTCATGAAGAAATGTGGATGGAAAACAATCTGGAATGGAGATGATTAGAGATCGCTTAAACATTTGTGAAGATCTAACAGAAGAAAATCGATGTCTCAACAATGTTTAACAGTGAGAATGAGAGCATTTCTTCACACTTCTACACAATGCAAAGAGAATCAGTGTGTGAGGATTAAGCAGCTGTGTGTCCTGAAGCAAACCACTTATCAGTAAAGTTTATCCGAAAGTGAGTTTTTACTTGCCTAAGCAGTCGTATACAGATTGCACAAATTATAGTGAAATATCCAGTTATGGACTGGCCGCCTGTTTAGGGTGTACACCGCCTCTCACCCAATGATTGCTGACATCAGCTTCAGCTTCCCTGCAACCTTTAATTGGACTAAGCACTTTAGAAAATGGATGAATAGTAAAATATTGTGCTCTAAGTTTGGGTTTACTCCAGACTAATGGTGTATCAGTGTAAGAACAGCAGACGTGTTAGCAGCTCTAGTGTTAGCAGCTCTAGTGTTAGCAGCTCTAGTGTTACCAGCGTTGTCTACCCATAGAATGTTGTTCTTAAGGTACTGAGCTAGTATTCATTATGTTTAGGTAATCGTTGGGGAAAATCTTTTCTTAATAACTATTCCCTGATAACACAATATTGCAGTATGATAGTACCAAGATTCATCAGGTTGTGAAAGACGGGTTCAAGTAGCATCATTTTCACATCGAGTCCAGAGCTTAACTCCACTCGGAAGTTCAAGGATGTGTTGGATAGCCAGACAGAGTAGTAGTAGTAGTAGTAGTAGTAGTAGTAGTAGTAATTATTTAAAGGTAGGAATGCACCGATTCAGTTTTTTTCAATCCCTGTATTTGAAATTTCAATATCAATCAAAACAATCAATTAAAGAGACTTTATTCATCCCCGAGGGAAAATTAAAAAATCTGCAGATACTGATATTTGCAGAGACCAAAGATTTCATTAGGGTGTATGAAATTATTCATCCTTTCTGAAGTTACCTCACCAATACAAATATAATAACATTACAGATCTAACAATTTCAAGTTTTTTTTTCTTTATTTAGCACATTTTACCCAAATACAACTATAAATGTGCGATTTTGAAACACAGATCTCGCTTTTAGTGTAAAAAATATTTTTAAAAAAAGTCACATTTTAACATCCAAGGCAACTATTTTTTTCCACACACGCTTGACTAGTGTGGTATCACGTATCGGTTGTTTTTTTGGTTTTTTTTGTGTCTTGTCAAGCATTTAGGCAAGCAGAATGATGGTCTGGATGCTGTGTTCTGCTGAGCAAATTTTCTTTGCCAAGGGAAGCATAGATATAATGATCCCCTTGACTTTCTGAATTTTTATTTTATTTCGATATTCATTTTGCGTCATTGTTTGAATGGTAGAGTTTGTACTGCTGGACCGGAGAGGACAGAAGTAAGACAGAAAGAGAAAGAAGAGAAAACACCTCATAGGAAAAGTGAAAGAAATAAAGGAAGAGGAAAGAAAAGAAAAAAAAAAGGAACCCTAAAAAATAATAATAATAATAATAATAATAACCCAAAAAGAAAAGAAAAAAAAAAGGAACCCTAAAAAATAATAATAATAATAATAACCCAAAAACAAAACAAAAGAAAAACAACGTACAGATGTATACATATATGCACACATACATATACATACACATACACACATATATATGTTTATATATATATATATATATATATATATATATACACATCTATGCACACTCACACATACATACATACAAACACGTAGGCACTCGCCAGTATCAACACATCCATACACATACAAGGCAACTTAAGATTCATAGTAACTAAACTATGAATCTAAAAAGTTAAATATAAATGAGAAACAAACAAGCAGAGAAAACTAGCTGCTGTTTGTGAATAAACCTGCGTGACGACTCGGTGACTGTGTCACATGCAGAACATGCAGAGTGGAACGTGTTCCGGGAAAGGTCAGTGTGACCCCTCCCACATAAAGGCAAGAGGCACGCCAAAGTACCCCCAAGACCCGGGCCACCGGCAGCCATCAGTTGTTGGACTAGAACACTTTTATTAATACAGAGTATGAGTACACACACATGGTATTGAGCCAATACCGATATTGATAACGGTATCGGTGCATCCCTATTTAAAGGTGTAGAATCAGACTATAAATAAATTATAAAGGAAATACTTAAAGTATTGTGATGTGTTATTTTAGCCCAGCATGATATATTTAATACATACAGTTTCTGCATCACTTTATGGTACAACAAAACACTGTTGCGCAAAATCTGATACTTGTATTTTGCCCCCTATTTGATACCAGAAAGCAGTAGATTACATCACAATAATTTGGACATATCACATAGTAATAAATAGTAAATATCCCTGAAAAAAAATGTGTTTCCTTTTTTTGGTAAAGATGTGCTTTTCAAAAAACTGGACTTTTCTTTCCCTTTTCTCCATGGTTTGGATCTTAAAGCATTAATATTGTATTGCACCTGTAATCTACCTGGAAACACAAACTCAAACAAATAAGCCATTAAAATTAGTAAAAATCCGAACCTTTTACACACTTACACAATCATGACTAGTAGAACAAATATCAGCACTGCCATTTTATTACTTATAAATTGATAAGATTTAATTATTTATATTACGTGTCTGTTATATTGCGTTTTCCCAGAAAACACTTTTCTGTTGTACCTGAATAGAACTAAAAGGCTCAAAACAAAGAAAAAGTTTAAACGTATGTAAATTCAAACTTAAACTGGGACTTAAGAAATGACCTCATTTCCCAGTTAACCTGCTTTGTCCTTCACGTTCAATTCCTTCAAATCGTTGCCCTTTTCAAACTTTGTGTGTGTGAGTGATCAAACATGATGCAGTATGTTGGGTGTGCGTATCTGCGTGATGTACACCGCTGGAATGTGACTGAGTAATGTTTATGAGTCACTCAGAGTGATAAGTTCACCTTGATGGAGCATATTGTTCTACCTAAAGATGTGGCCTCAAGTTGTTTCCATAGTCCATGGTGGAATAACTCTAGTAGGTGTGCACAGCACTGCCAATGACATTCCCATATAAACAAACCCTCCCGCTGATATCCGTTATCTTTAGCACTTTGCTCTGTGCAGAACTGATTGAACCATCTTCGATAATGACACTGTACACCCAGTGACGGACCCACTTTTTATTGACATTCCAAAGGCTCAATGAAAGGTGTGAATGCACCAGGTGACGTCTAGGTTTTCTCCTGCATAAACATGGTTCACACAACTCCCTTTGCTTGTCTCAATTGGTGTTATTTTAGAAAGTATTCGCTATGCTTTTTAAAGCATGTAGAGCCAGCCTGTTATAGACCTGATACCGTTTGATATGCAGATCACAGAACCCCTGGTGCCTCCTTAATGAAGCGCAGGCCCACATTGCCTGATTTCAGACCAGTGTTGTCTCTAGTCAATGAAAAGGGGGAGGCAGAGGAAAAAATATTAGTCCAGTTACAGTATAACGTTCAAATATCTAAAGTAGCATAAATAAGTTAACTCCGATTATTTCAGTTCATATTCCAGGAATGAGCATTTGTATCATGTAAGCAGAAAATACTGCAGACAATCTTCATAGCTTAAAATAAGCAGTGGTAAATTGTTTTAAACTAGAAGCACTCAGAGAGTCCAGGCCTCCACCAAGCCATGAGGATCACTCACCTGTGAAAACCCCCAAAGGCCCAACAGGACACCTAGTTATCCAACCCCATGCCATAATACCTCCAGCTAATATCACTGTTTCCATCATCAGGATAGATGCTAAAACCTATTTACAATCCATGATCCTGGAAACTTACCCTCACACACCAAGATGAGGCGAATAAATATCATAGTCTTGAAGTTATTAAAGAGATTCACATGATGCCGTTTTTTTTGTTTGTTTTAGCCACTGAGTCTAGGCGTAATCTGTCGAGTTACGAGCTGTAACAGAAAATTGTCCATTACAAATTATCCCCATATCTCCCAATAGCAAAGAATCACTTGTTCCTTATTTCATTTCTACCCCTTCCTTAAAATTTAATCAAAATCCATCCGTAACCTTTTATGTTGCTAACACACAGACAAACCCATGCTTAGGGTAATAGTCCTGCTGTACATCGCCTCTTAGTTTCCCTCTTAATGATGCTGACTTATGATTACAACTCTTGTTTCTGTTCTCAAGGTCTGGACACTGCCGAGTCCTTACAGGTTCTGCAGCTCTCCTTCAACAGGATCTCAACGGTGCAACCAGAAGAGCTTAGTCACCTGCGACAGCTAAAAGAGCTCAACTTACAGCACAACCTCATCACACACCTCCATCCACAGATGTTCCAGGATTTAGTTCAGCTCAGGGTGAGAATGGCTTTCCCTGCTTCTATAAGACGTGTTATTTTCTCTCTTTATAATCTATCTTGTTAAGATTGTTCATTAATCTATCATATTTTGAGAAGTAATGTCCAATTAAATATAAATCAGAGCTATATTCTGACATCAAAATACCCAAATATCAAGAATGCAACACATTTATATACAAACTAGTAAAAGGACAAGTTTTTTTTTAATGAGGGCTGCTTTTAGAGGAACAGGTACAGAAGTAGCATTAAGCAACAAATACTGAAGTATTTTTATATTAATATATGGATGGATAAATCGTCATTGCAGTATTCAACTTGTATTTTATTTAACTTACATAAATGTAAATAATGTTTTTTGATTGTTATAAATATCCAATTACTTACATCAGATATATTTAATTATTGTGTTTCCTCTAAAAGGTTCTTGATCTGAGCTACAATATGTTGACCAGCCTCCATCCTCTGATGTATATCACTCTGCGCAACCTTGGGACGGACGTCAGGCTGTGTGGAAACCGGTGGCGGTGTGACTGCGGCATGCGCAGTCTAAGAAGGCGGATGGCTTATGACAGCAGCAGAAGTCTCCAAACCTGGACAGTGGTTTGTGCGACCCCCTCCATCCTCTCAGGCAGAGACCTTCTACAGCTGGAAGAGCAGGTCCTTGAATGTTCAAGCACTGAAAAAAGTCTGGATCTCCACCGAGATGTGACGGTCTATAGTGGCACGGAGATACTACTGACTTGCTCTGGAGAAGGTAACACAGCCTGGAATTAATAAATAATCCCAATGTGTGTTTGTCTAAGTCCAGTTGCAATGAAATATTTAGGCCATATAATCAGAAATGATTTATGCGATGATGATGATGTCCACCGGCAGTGCCGTGAACTGTACGCACAAGGAAATATTCTGGCTCACAAGTTTAATATGTGTACAGAAAATAGCCCTCTTTAGAGCATATTGTACTCTATTTTATGCTGCTCATTTATGGTGCAATACTAGAAAAGCTAAAATGAAAAAGCTTCAGGTGGCATTTCATGATGCTTTTAGAATATTGTTGTTACTTCCAGGATGGACGAATGCAAGTCAGATGCTTGTCTCAAATAATGTTCCTACCTTTCATGCTGTGTTGAGGAATTTCATTTATAGATTTATGTGTTGATTAAGAGATATTCAAAAAATGCAGTTGTAATTTTTTTGACTGAGCCAAAATTAAGTGACAAGGTATTTCTCCTGTTTTTGGAAGCACTGGAATGAATGTCTGTCTTTAGGGATGTTTAGGGCTAATTATGTGTGTGTGTGTGTGTGTGTGTGTGTGTGTGTGTGTGTGTGTGTGTATATATATAGGCTATGTGTCTATATGTGTGTGGTTTTTCTTTTTTCTCCTTTTTTTTTTTTTCTTATTAATTTCTGATATGGACCGATGTGTCTGGAATAAAGACTAAATTAAATGGTTTTTATATTTTTTTCTGTTGTAGAACCAGTGTGGTGGACACCTGGTGACGAAGCATCTGAGAGGCAGCAACAGGGAGGTCTGCTCATCAGTGATGTCTCTGAGAAAAACACAGGACTTTATGTTTGTATCTCTGAAGACAACAAGGTTTTGTCTGTTTTTAACCTCCAAATAAGTCAAACCATTGGTGCACGAGAGACAGAGAACTTCCCCAGAATCCGTCGGGAAGTAACCCCGCAAGACAAACCAAATGGGATAAATGATGAGAGACAAATAAGAGCTACGCAGTCTAACTTGACTCTAGCTGTGTGTTTGTCTGTCTTCATCACATTTCTGATAGCTTTTATCCTTGGAGTGCTGGCAAGACCATGTATTGATGTACTCTGGAAAAGGGTCACCAAGAAGAAAACTCCTTCAGGAAACACTGTCTCCTCAGCTGAACAGAGACAATATGACAACGAGGCCTTCGCCGGTGCTGAGGAACCAGTGGAGATGGGACCTTGCAGGGAAAGGAGGGTCACATTTAGCAGTGTAGACTATAAACAAGATGTACAGTATTATGATACTGTAGTCAGAGGGGATCAGAGCAGCATTACAAGTGATGCAGTGATTGAATGTGAAACATCTGGTGGTTCAAGAAGTGTCAACGGCTCAGGACGGAGCAATGCAAGGGATAAACAGAGCAATGACAGTGGCTCACACCACCACATGAAGTATGAATACATCCCAGATCCTCCTAAGTTGAAGGAGAGAAGCCAGTCATCATGCTCAGATTCTTCTTTCTCTGAAAAAGGATCATTAAAGGATGGGATACTGAAGGAAAAGCAGAGAGCCCCCAGGCTTCCTAGGTTGGCAAAAGACTCACTTGAGCAGAGAGGGGACTTTTCTACAGCTACAAAAATTAAGTTCCCACATGTTTCCACAGAAGGCAAAAGGGAAATTCCTGGATTTTCTTCTGAATCTTTTGCAGACCACAGAAACCCAACAGACACCAGTACTTTGCAAGACAATGAGGAACTGTTTGAATTCAGTGACTCTTCTCGAAGCATACCTGCAAGGTCCAGAAGTTCGTCTTTTGATAATTCAAAAGAAATCATAAAACCCACCTCAGGCGCACAGAAAAAGGGTGATACATCCAGTTCCAGTTCATCTATCAGTGATGATGAGCCAACACAACACACAAAGAAGCCAGCAGGGATACCAGATGATTCCGCTTCCTCTGATTCCATCGACAGTGACAAAGAGCCAGAGCAGAGCAAACAACGAGAAACCTTTAAAGAGAAGCAAAAATCTACATCTGACACTAAAATGTTGACCAGCACAGTCGTTACCTCTGAAAGAAAAACCACAGAAAAGGTTACAACCTTGTCACCTCATACCACATATTCATCCACTTCCAGTAGTGACAGTGAAGAAGAAATCACAGACGTCCGAGGAGGACAAAGAAAAGGCAAAAAAGGCCTAATTAAAACCCATTTGGATGTCAAAGCCCAGACACCATCTAGTGATTCATCCTCTAGTGATGAGAGTGCCGATCAAGCAACGGACCAGCGACAAAAACATTATAAAACACACTCATCAAGGGTTCCACATCAAAAATATCAGAAGGTTGGTCCAGATTTAACCACACAGTGGCCATGCCTTGATCTTAAGCATACAACACGTGTCCAGAGGCGTCTAGACATCAAAGCACCATCACAGTCTTCTGATTCATCTTCGAGCAGTGACAGTGATGATCAAACAAAACTAGTACATATTGGACAAACAACACAAGGAAAGGGACACCTTGATCACAAAGCACCATCCTCATCGTCATCTTCATCTTCTAGTAGCGAGAGTGAGGATGAAACAACAAGCAACATAAACAAACATGAACAAAAAGAGATACAAGTGTCAAGACCTCCAGTTGAAGTGTCTCAAACCATCAATCAAGGGGCTGGAAACCAGTGGCCCATTATTAATCTGAGACAAACAAGAGTCAAGAGGCATCTTGACATCAAAGCACCATCACTGTCCTCTGATTCATCTTCTAGCAGTGACAGTGAAGATCAAACAAAACTTGTATATCTTGGACAAACAACACAAGGAAAGGGACACCTTGATCACAAAGCACCATCCTCATCATCTTCATCTTCTAGCAGCGAGAGTGATGATGAGACTAGAGACCACATTGAGAAACAAGACTCCGGAAAGTTATACATTTCAAGACCTCCAGTTAAAGTGTCTCAAACCACCAGTCAAGACCCTGGAAACCAGTGGCCTGTCATCAATCTGAGACAAACAAGAGTCAAGAGGCGTCTTGACATCAAAGCACCATCACCGTCTTCTGATTTATCGTCTAGCAGTGACAGTGATGATCAAACAAAACTTGTATATCTTGGACAAACAACACAGGGAAAGGGACACCTTGATCACAAAGCACCATTGTCATCTTCATCTTCTAGTAGCGAGAGTGATGATGAAACAACAGCACACATAAGGAAAGCAGAGAATAAGGAAGTAAACATCTCAAGACCTCCAGTTGAAGTGTCTCAAACCATCAATCAAGACCCTGGAAACCAGTGGCCCATTATTAATCTGAGACAAACAAGAGTCAAGAGGCGTCTAGACATCAAAGCACCATCACCGTCTTCTGATTCATCCTCTAGCAGTGACAGTGAAGATAAAAAAAAACTAGTACATATTGGACAAATAACACAAGGGAAGGGACAATTAGATCAAAAGGCACCATCCTCATCATCTTCATCTTCTAGCAACGACAGTAACGATGAGACTAGAGACCACATTCAGAAACAGGACTTCGGAAAGTTACACATTTCAAGACCTCCAGTTAAAGTGTCTCAAACCACCAGTCAAAAGCCTGGAAACCAGTGGCCCATCATAAATTTGAGACAAACAAGAGTCAAGAGGCATCTTGACATCAAAGCACTATCACCGTCTTCTGATTCATCTTCTGGCAGTGACAGTGAGGATCAAACAAAACTTGTATATCTTGGACAAATAACACAAGCAAAGGGATATCTTGATCACAAAGCACCATCCTCATCATCTGATTCATCTTCTAGTAGTGAGAGTGAGGATGAAACAACAAGCAACATAAAGAAACATGGACAAAAAGAGATACAAGTGTCAAGACCTCCAGTTGAAGTGTCTCAAACCATCAATCAAGGGGCTGAAAACCAGTGGCCCGTTATTAATCTGAAACAAATAAGAGTCAAGAGGCGTCTAGACATCAAAGCACCATCACCGTCTTCTAAATCATCTTCTAGCAGTGACAGTGATGATCAAGCAAAACTTGTATATCTTGGACAAACAACACAAGTAAAGGGACACCTTGATCACAAAGCACCATTGTCATCTTCATCTTCATCTTCTAGTAGCGAGAGTGATGATGAAACAACAACACACATAAGGAAAGCAGAGAATAAGGAGGTAAACATCTCAAGACCTCCAGTTAAAGTATCTCAAACCATCAATCAAGACCCTGGAAACCAGTGGCCTGTTATTAATCTGAGACAAACAAGAGTCAAGAGGGGTCTTGACATCAAAGCACCATCACTGTCCTCTGATTCATCTTCTAGCAGTGACAGCGATGATCAAACAAAACTAGTACATATTGGACAAACAACACAAGGAAAGGGACACCTTGATCACAAAGCACCATCCTCATCGTCATCTTCATCTTCTAGTAGCGAGAGTGAGGATGAAACAACAACACACATAAGGAAAGCAGAGAATAAGGAGGTAAACATCTCAAGACCTCCAGTTGAAGTATCTCAAACCATCAATCAAGACCCTGGAAACCAGTGGCCTGTTATTAATCTGAGACAAAGAGTCAAGAGGTGTCTTGACATCAAAGCACCATCACTGTCTTCTGATTCATCTTCTAGCAGTGACAGCGATGATCAAACAAAACTAGTACATATTGGACAAATAACACAAGGAAAGGGACACTTAGATCACAAGGCACCATCCTCATCATCTTCATCGTCTAGCAGCGAGAGTGACGATGAGACTAGAGACCACATTCAGAAACAGGACTTCGGAAAGTTACACATTTCAAGACCTCCAGTTAAAGTGTCTCAAACCACCAGTCAAAAGCCTGGAAACCAGTGGCCCATCATAAATTTGAGACAAACAAGAGTCAAGAGGCGTCTTGACATCAAAGCACCATCACCGTCTTCTGATTCATCTTCTGGCAGTGACAGTGAGGATCAAACAAAACTTGTATATCTTGGACAAATAACACAAGCAAAGGGATATCTTGATCACAAAGCACCATCCTCATCATCTGATTCATCTTCTAGTAGTGAGAGTGAGGATGAAACAACAAGCAACATAAAGAAACATGGACAAAAAGAGATACAAGTGTCAAGACCTCCAGTTGAAGTGTCTCAAACCATCAATCAAGGGGCTGAAAACCAGTGGCCCGTTATTAATCTGAAACAAATAAGAGTCAAGAGGCCTCTAGACATCAAAGCACCATCACCGTCTTCTAAATCATCTTCTAGCAGTGACAGTGATGATCAAGCAAAACTTGTATATCTTGGACAAACAACACAAGGAAAGGGACACCTTGACCACAAAACACCATCCTCATCGTCATCTTCATCTTCTAGTAGCGAGAATGACGATGAAACAACAACACACATAAGGAAAGCAGAGAATAAGGAGGTAAACATCTCAAGACCTCCAGTTGAAGTGTCTCAAACCATCAATCAAGGGGCTGGAAACCAGTGGCCCATTATTAATCTGAGACAAACAAGAGTCAAGAGGGGTCTTGACGTCAAAGCACCATCACTGTCCTCTGATTCATCTTCTAGCAGTGACAGTGATGATCAAACAAAACTTGTATATCTTGGACAAACAACTCAAGGAAAGGGACACCTTGATCACAAAGCACCATCCTCATCATCTTCATCTTCTAGCAGCGAGAGTGATGATGAGACTAGAGACCACATTGAGAAACAAGACTCCGGAAAGTTATACATCTCAAGACCTCCAGTTGAAGTGTCTCAAACCATCAATCAAGACCCTGGAAACCAGTGGCCTGTCATCAATCTGAGACAAACAAGAGTCAAGAGGCGTCTTGACATCAAAGCACCATCACCGTCTTCTGATTCATCTTCTAGCAGTGACAGCGATGATCAAACAAAACTAGTACATATTGGACAAATAACACAAGGAAAGGGATACCTAGATCATAAAGCAAAATCCTCATCATCTGATTCATCTTCTAGTAATGAGAGTGACGATGAAACAACAAGCAACATAAACAAACATGGACAAAAAGAGATACAAGTGTCAAGACCTCCAGTTAAAGTGTCTCAAACCACCAGTCAAGAGGCTGGAAACCAGTGGCCCATCATTAATCTGAGACAAACAAGAGTCAAGAGGCGTCTTGACATCAAAGCACCATCACCGTCTTCTGATTCATCGTCTAGCAGTGACAGTGATGATCAAACAAAACTAGTAGATATTGGACAAACAACACAAGCAAAGGGACACCTAGATCACAAAGCACCATCCTCATCATCTTCTTCTTCTGGTAGTGACAGTGAGGATGATATATCACGTGACATTAAGAAACAGGAATATGAGTTCAACATATCTATTCCTCCTATTATAGCATCTCAAACAGTAAATAGTGAGTTAGAGAACCAGTGGCCTACCATTGATCTTAAGCATGTAATACACATAAAGAGACGCCTTGATATCAAAGCACCGTTAGCAGATTTTGATTCATCTAGTAGCAGCGGGGATGAAGCAGCCACACACATGAAGAAAAATCATAAAAATATAAACATGTCATTTCCTCTAATTAACATCCCTCAAACCAGCAGTGAGCTGAAAAACCAGAAGCCTGCCTTTGAGAGGCAGTTGTATATAAAAACCCCATTACCACCCCAAGAGTCAGCAATAAGTGATGGAAAACCAAACCACATGCAGCAAGTAAAGCCTGGAGAAGCACACAAAATCAGTTCAAGTAGCTCATCAAGTAGTTCAGATGATGAGGAGGCTGTAAAAGATTTCACCAAGCCCCCACTAACATCGGAAGCAGATCCAAGTTCAAAATGGCCCAAAGTAAGCTTCAGCAGCAACTTCCATGTTAAAAGGCGTCTGGATATCGAGGTACGTTTACCTTCTCCTGAGTCGTCTTCCAGCAGTGATGTGAGTGTTGGCAGGACAGAAGACTTATCTGTGAACAAGGAGAGGGACAGAACCCATGTCGGAGTTATACCCCTGATTAGCAGACGTTTAGATATCAAAGCTCCAACATTGCAACAATATCCGGATCCAAGCAGCATGTCTTTGGGTTCTCAGCAGTCAGAATCACACTCATCGTCAAGTGAGAGCGAAGATGAGAGTAAAGACCGCCACGTTAAAGTAAATACCCACTCACCATCAGCAGAAAAGAAGTTCAGAAAGTATCCGAATGCTCCACTGATTAACTTTTCTCGCGGTCCAAAGGAAGAGGGCAACATCAAACTAGAAAAGTATACCGTCATCACTGACGACATGTTGAACAAAGCAACAACTGATACCATCACAACGCCAGAGATCAGCCCGGACCTTCAGACAAGGTGGGCTATGATGAAACTCGGCATCTCCCGCACCCGACAGCGCCTTGAAATCTCCTCCCATACCAAAGAATCACACAGCCTGGCTTCATCATCCCCACCTGACTCCCCGTACGCCTCCAGCAGTGAAGGTGGACAAGCCAGGGGAGCGGGGCTAAAGAAACGGGTCCAAGAAATCCCCAACACAGACAATATGGCAAAAAATCCAGATGACAAGTACAGCACTACAGTAGAAGTTAAAGAAAACTTCAGCTTCCTTAAAAATGAACAAAGGTCAAACCCAGATGGCATGTTGGTTGATTTTGGAACTTCTCAGACTAAGAGTTACCTGGATAGTGGGGTCAGTGGAAAGACTCCAGTTACAAATTCACAGCAAAGCTCTCATTCATCTTCAAGCAGCAGTAGCAGCAGTAGCAGCAGCAGCAGCGACGACGACGACGAGACAAAAGACCGCAGTGTTCCTGACCTGAGAGCTGGTGTCCCACGCCTCAAAAGGCGTCTGAATATAAAGGCGCCATCACCAGAGCCAAAAAACCCCCCGTCTTCCAGCAGTGATGGTGAAAGAGATCCCGTAGGGTACAAGTCAATACAAAGCACACATGCATCCAATATTTTTACAGCAGACGACTCTCTTATCACCTATAAGCGTTCAATTATCAAATCATCGCTTTCTAGCAGCTCTTTCACCACAAGTGGCGGGACTCAAACGGAACAAACACCTGCAGTAGCTGACATGCTAGCTGTTGCACACAACGGCGCAGGACAGAGACCTCTTACTCCATTAAGTGGCTCAAGACTGAGTTCTAGCAACACAATACAGAGCAGGATCCAACAATCTAAATCTAACACGGATGTGAACATGCCACGCGAGATAAGGTGGACCGATCATCGTCTGTATAACTCCTCAGCCTCCAAACCAAGGAGTGTGTATGCAGCGTTGATGTCTCTGCCACAGACCTCACCTGCACGGGACTTCTCCAGGAGTGCAAGTGCTGCTGAAATAATGCAAGATGGTGGGAAATCAGATGTGACGCTAATGCAGAAGTACTCATCACTTCGTGCCACAAGTGTTGCTCCTTTATACAGCAATGCTGGTGACAAGGTTGGTAGCCCACCAGGCAGGACAACTGAGACTTCAAGAGCTGTGTCTGTGGACAAGAAGGAAATCAGAGGCCTTGGTGCCATAAAAAGCATGGCGATGGAGAGAAGAACGTGGGACATGGATAAAGCTGCGTCTACTTCGTTTGACAAGCATAATCCACAAGATGGCAGCAGTCTTCCCTCTGCGTCAGTGGAAGAAAGAAAGGCTGGAAGTTTGACGTATGGAATTCCCCGCTACAGGAGGCGTGACATTAGACCACCGCAGGATTCTCCACCTCCTGTTCCAGACACACCTCTACCTGATTACTGAGCGCGGCTCACGGAAAGGAAACATGGAGGAATCTAAAACATATCCTCAGCTGAAGTGTTTGTGATCAAAGTTTAATTTTAAATGTGCTGATAACACGTATCCTAAACTGAATGACATTTCATGTGTAGTTAACTTAAAATTCATTTGTAAACAACTCATTGCAAAGAGCAAATTTGGAGAAACCTTGTTTATTGTTCAGATTTGTCTAATTTCTGTAAAGCTATTTTTTTAAACCCAACATCATAAAACATCTTCAGATAAAAATGTTCATAAGAATCCTTAAAGATGTAAGAAAATCAAAGGTTAATGGAAGAAAATTCTATATAGAGTTAAAAAGTGTTTTTATTGGCTTGTCATCTCTTTATTAAAATAACTTTTATAAATCTTTTACAATGAGCCATCTATATGTCATCGCTGTGGATTTACATATGTGACAGCGGCAAAATTTACACAATGATCTTTTTTAGTGTCTCTGGATGGAGAAACTATTGTATGTGTGATGTGATACAGTCTGAGCTTTGAAGCTACACTACCAGCTTCGTTTGGGAAAAGTAATGCCTTCACCCATCAGAGCTCAGCGTGAAAGACATGATGCATGCTGTACATTCTCTAAGACATTTTGCATTACTTTGTGGTAAAAACTTTGCTCAAAATCCTGTTGAACAGTCTGAAACCTGTCTGCAGCCCTTTACCGGACACCAGAAAGCAGACAATACTATGAGAATGCTGACATATCACATGGTAATAAATTGTAAATGTATAAAAAAAAAATTTAAAAAAATTTTTGAAACTTTTTTTTTCAATTTTGTTAAATAAAAACATGAAGGACCTCATAAAAATAATACTTTTACCATTTTTTCATGTGTCGGTCCTGTTCTGCCATTTGGTAGAAGTAAATGTGCAGGGACTATGATTAAATGAATCTTCCTGAGCTGTATGTGTGTGTAAAACCCAAACTAAATGTGTAATAACACTGTTTCACGTATTGACCATTTCACTCACGTTATGTTCTAAACTTATATCATTCTGTTTAAAACACATTTTTCTGATTATTCTTGTCCAAAACAAACAGAATAAAGCATTGAAACATTTTTCTCCAGACTTTTTCTTCATATGTACTTTAAAGAGTTAAAAATGGCAGCAGACAAAGACAGTAAACATGTGCACAATGTTGAAGTAGTTACCTGTAGTACAGTCATTGCTGCACTTAAGGCTGCTGGATCCACTCAAAGATGAAAATGTGTTCATGTCTGGAAGTGTTTTGACCACTGACTGGTAGGTGTTTGAAGCCATTGCAATGTCCATTTTCACCACTAGATGTCAGTAACTTCTACATGCTGTACCTTTAATGATAACACAAGTCTTTAACGGCCACTGTCCTACAGGTTTTAGATGCTTCCCTGCTTCAATACACCTGATTAAAATTAAACAGATGCAACAGCGTGTTCTGTACAATGATCCATTAATTTAAACTAGGCGTGTTAAAAAAGGAAAACATCTACACTCTGCGGGGCAGTGACCTGCCAGAAGTTGAGTTGTCCATTTTCCAGTTTATAAACACATTAAATAGTGGAATTAAACAGCATTTCATCATTTAAGGGTAAAAAAAAAAAAAAGGAAATGCATTTTTATTGTTTAATATGATCTAACTGACTAAAGAACCCACTATAAGCCAGAAATAAGTTAATAAACCCTTTTATTTTAAGTGTATAGACATAGGTTATAGTGAAAACAGACATATAGACACTTAGTTTACATACATATGTACAGTTTGGACAAGGCTGTTCGTCCTCCTGCATTTATTTTATGGGAGAATACTAAAACACTTATCTCTGCACAGTATTTGGTAAGCCATCCAAGTACTTCCATCTTAAGAGTTCAATGCTGATGGTTACAGCATCACAATGACGGAGGTTTCTGCAGTATTCAGCAATGGTGGTTTTTAATGAACGCTTGTAAAGATCATCTCCACAACCTATTTCAAGCTGTTATTAGTGCACTGTGACAGTGATAATGAACATAATAAATGCAAAACAAAGCTTTTGTGCACTCAAAATGAACAAAAGTTTCTCTACATGCTGGCTGCAGCTTAAGATGGTTAAGATGGGATAAATGCAGGAGGGAACTCCTGTTCCATCATGAGGTTACAGGTGTGTTCCAAGTCTACGTAGACACAATAATGCTTTTTCATTAGGAAAAAAAAACAAAACAGCATGATTGCGTGTGTCAAACTAAGCACAAAAAACGTGTGCACAAATTCCTGTACAAAAAAAAAAAAATGGTTGAAAAATGTTTTCAAAAAAAATCTCATCCATTCACAAAAGGCTCTGTTGGAGCATGCATGCAAATAGTAAATCTTCTGACAGTTCAGCATCACATCACAGCCAAAGACAAAAATTTATTCATGTGTTACAAGAACATTACAACAGGCGAACAGAACGACAGCATCATCACACAGCTCCGAACTTTCAGTGTCCACAGTTTTTATTACGTCCTACGGGTGGAACAGAGAAATGCTTTCAGAAAACCTACCTTGCTAGCCTAAAGGACGTCGTCCTCAGAAGGTCTCTGTCGTTGCACTGCAGTTATATTAAACACTGTCAGTGTTGGGAGAGATGCTACTGGTAAGAGGAGACCTGAAACTATCTGTGGACTAAGGAAGACAAAACATATGCCACAAACCAAGACAAGATGGACACCATCTAGCTCTATGTCAATTTATAGCACAGCTAAACAGTCTGGATTCATCCTGAAATAATCCCTGACCACTGGTGTGTGTCTGAGCACGTCTTCAATGCATCCTCACATGTGTATATACATTTGGGTTTGTTGTTATGTGTGTGGGACACACAAAGAGACTTCCATGTTTTGAGGCACGATAATACTCTTACCTACACAACGTAGATACATAAATTGGTCATCAAGACCAATAAATGCTGATCAGAGCACTAGTGGCTCTCCGCTGTACTGTAATAAGAGTTAGTAAGCAGCAATGCTGATTTGTTTGGTGTTATGAGGTCTGAAGCCTTTGCGGAGGGGGGTGTTGGGGTGGAGCAGTAAATGATTAGCATTAGCCTAACAGCATGATGGAGCAAACCTTGGAGGGAAAGAAATAACTGGCACATACTGAGAGTAAACAGCACAGGCATCAGACACCTGCAATCAACCCTTTGACACAGTGTGCTTCTTGAAGTTCTACCAAACTTAAAAAAAAAAAAAAAAAAAAAGTTAGTACCACCTGTCCACAGAAGCTCAACTTCAAGTTCATTGCACAGGTAGATAATACTTGAGTGTGCCCAGGTCCAAGTGACCTTGTTAAGACTCAAACACAAAGCAGGAATGGTCACTTCGGTTGGTTTCTCTGTGCTGAAGAGAAGAAGCGAGGAGTGGCTCTCCCACACATACCGTACAGTTTCCATCCTAATACAAAGAGCAATATGACGTGTCGCAGCAGAAACTGCTGCAAACATAGTTACTATGCAACTTCGGTAGGGAGGGTAACTCCACCCCTGCAGTATGGGCAGCATAAACCCATCGTCCACCCTCCCACCCTTCAGCCAAAACCCCTCCTTTACCAGGAAGCACCTGCTTGTCACTGCTTTACCGTTGTTGTGTTGTTTATGCATTAGTTGTTGATACTCGAGAGTTGTTGCGGTCACAGTTGTAATTTTTCTCCCATTTTCCATCTGTAGCTATGACATCTGTCTTTCCTTGTACCATTCCACAAACTCATCCAGCAAAACTGGCCCTGGTTTAAAAAGCCAAAGAAAAACAACCATTACTGGTGTAACAGCATCATCGCTACCATCATGTTTATGTATGAATAAGCATCAACTCACAGGCACCGTCCTCATCGTAGTTACTGAGGTCCAGGTTGATTGTCCTACTGAACTCTAAAACATTGCACCACTGGTCTTTGTTGATGACTTTGTACTTGGATTGCTGGAGACACAAACAAACAAGCCACAGATTAACGCTACGCCGCGTAGCTACCACATGGGATGTGTGCAGTTAGCTAAAAACGATAGCACATGCTTACCTCTAAAAACTGATTAAACACTGGAAACAGAGGCCATGTCTTTCCCAGAAGAAGCCCCAGCATGCACTTGGCTGTGTTCAAGTCCAAACTCCTCTGATCTTTTTCCTGTCCAATCAGAACACCAGAGGTTTTCAGAAATTGATACAAAAATATCAGCCTAGCTAGCAGCATTTCCATCAGCGCAAGCTACATGTCTGTAATGACATAAGACCATCATGCTTTTCTAGTCAACGTCAAACTGGGAAGTCACCAGCTGACCCAAAACATCCAGTTTGGTAATAATATGACCTTACAAGACTTTCAGTCTTGTGTAACTGTTTCTTAAGGGACATTTTTTTTCCTCCTCGGTTGAGATTAATTAACATGGAATGCCAAATAGGTCAGCTTGCTGGTGGAGAAGAATTAACTTGACTCACCCGGGCAAAATCAAAGGCATATCTGTAAATGAGCTTAAAACTGGTACTGTCGTTCAGGACAGATCTCAGATAGTCTAGCGAGTTCCTCAGCCGCTCTGTGGAGTCGCACCTGACAACAGAAGAAAAGCAACACGAGCTCAGATTAAGATGTAGAGGGGAAAAAAAGCACAGCAGAGTAAAAAAAATGATTTAAAATGAAAATTAAGAATAAAATTTAAAAAAAAAAAAAAAGATAGTAGAGACTGACTTACTGCAGTGAGCCCATGCCTCTCAACCACTCCTGCAGGGTGAAATATCCCATACTCTGAGCATCCAGCTTCCACGCAAGAACCAGCATCACAACCTGCAAATGTTAAACAACAGCTGCACAAATTCTTAAAATGCACTTTTTTTTTCTCTTAGTGACGACTGAGACAAAGACTGACAGCAGTGTTTGACTGTCTGTGAAGAACTCTGAATTTTCTGTGTCTAAATAAACACAACTCAGATCAGACAAAAAAGAAAGCACAGTAAAGGAGGGAGAGTTTCCGACCACAAAAAAAGATGCAAGGTCAGAAGGGAAACCATGGTAACCTCTGAGCATCTTTAATGTCCATGAGGAGACCATGGAGAGAGGGATGTGCATAACTCAGCTGCAAGGACAAAAGCCTGCTCTCACGTCCTTTTAATGAATCAGATTATTTAATCCTACAAAAAAAAAAAAACATTTACATGTAGTCTCAAACCAAAAAGACTCGGTGTGAAGAAGTGCAAAATGCGAGTTAAATGTGTTGTGGTGTTAAGAGTTAAAGGTTTCTCTGAAGAAATGAACCCTCGAGAGGTTCCTCAAACCCTGTTCTGATAGCATTTTGTAGCTTGCTTCACCACTGACCGTAGAACAACAATGAGAAGAGAGCTGATGCTAAAACATGGCTGTACCAGAGGAGGTTTCTGCAAGGAGCGCAGGAGCGTTAAGAAGCATAAGTTTGTATGCATGAGTGTGAGTAGATGACTGCTGACATCGAAGCCACTAGCGGGAAGCGCTAGTGGCTTGAATTTGATTCATGTTGGAATGATATGTGTCTTTTTTGATCAAACAGAAGGCATGCCGCAGTGTTCTGGACCATCTGTGGGAGTTTCAGAGTGCATGCTGGGAGACCTGCTAGTAGAGCACTGCAGTACTCACAGTGGAAGAAAACCACAGTCTGAACCAACAATTATGTGGAATATCTTTGCAATGTTTCTTTTTTTTTTTACATGCTTTTGGGACTAATGTGAAAGCAGATGATTTTAAAAAGGTCAAACATGCATAAATACAAAAAAATTATCTAAAATTTTCTAAATTTGTAAACTTTTGTATCTAAATGGTGACCTTGAAGTGACATAAGACCAAACAAGCAGATAGTCCCTGATTTTTGTTAGTTGGTTTTTTTTTTTGTTAAAAGGAAGTTTCAGGATGATTAGCTTAACATGACTGACAGTCGTCATAAGAAACAATGAAAAGCAGCAAACGGAAACCACACAAATAGACCAAACTGCACAACTTATCAAAGTAAGAATGACAAAAAAAAAAAAAAATCTTACATTCTCTGGCTCCACGCCAATATCTTCACAAAACTTCTCCATGCCCTCTGGACCCACCACATCGTCACAACCTATTTTAGACAAGCGTGCATTATCAGTTTAGTACAGGGCAAGAAAAGTTCAGTCCTACAGAGCTGCAGTCCTGCAGGTTTACCTGCTCCAACACAACTGATTCAAATGAAATCGATCCATTAACTTGTCAAGTTCTGCTCAGTGACTCATCAAGGTGAACCGGGTGTATCAAAACATGTAAATATCTATAACCTGCAGGATTATGGGTCTAAAGGACCAGAGTTTCCTACCTCTTAATTTAAATCGTAAAACCCTGATCGGTGTTTGAATGCACGATGTGACGACCGCTCACCTGCGTATTCATAAAACCACTCCAAGCATCTTTTGCTTGAAAATGTCTCCTCCTCTCGGATTTGTGATGTTTCATGTTTTCTGAAAACACTGCAGATGCAAACACAAGTTTTAGTCTGTTGCCCAGCAGAGATTCAAGTTATTTTTGCACCCATTTATTTCCACAAGATAGACAAATAAAGCACAAGTCAGAAACCATGTGTGTTTGGTCTTTAACAGAGATTTCAAACCTGTCTGGACGACTTTTTTTGGCCAACATATCATCTCCAGCAGAAGGTCTTCTCTTTTTCCTTGGCGGCATGGCTCTGGAACAGCAAGCTGGTGATATATGTCAAAAATCTAAATAATTGACTCATTTTCAACAATAAAACATCCAAAGAGGAACAAACACACCAGTTTAGGCTGCAGCAGGGTAAAGCATCAGGCTTAATAATGACAGTGATACTGGTTGCACTGTTACCTGATGGGTGGCTATCCTGTCCAACGTCTTCGGTCAGGTTCTATCAAAACAGATGCTTGTGAGCACGACATAAAGGTGTAATGCACACTTAACACATGTGCATGCTAAAATATAATACACAACACACCGATAACATATATTTACCAGCCTGTGCAAGGTGTGATGAATCTTGTGGATGCTGGCTAATGTAGTCAAATGGGAATTCAGCTGAAAATCTGTATTTAAAAGAAAAGAAAATAAGAGCTTGAAGGTGAAGGTGACATCATCCAAAGCACCAACGACAGCTTTGGGACTTAAATCCAATCACTAATCAATAAACTGTACGGTCACATATCACTTTCTCGTGCTTTCTAGATCAAACTTTAGGTTTGCGAAAACAGAATAAACTGTGTCACACGACAGAGGGAGTGACTCCCTGCAAACTCGACAATAGAGGAACATTCAAAATACCTTGTCCCCAAACGTCTCGTGAGCATTTCACTCCATAACTGTCTTCAACATACCTTTGATTTTAATTCATTTTTTATCATCAAGATCAAGACAAACAGTACAACACACTAACGAGCTGATAGCACTAGCTGCATACCTAAAATAGCAACGCAGACGCGCAACTTGCACAGAGTTTATAAAGTATCCAGAGACTTGGGCGTGTGGGATTTGTAGTCCTTCTCGGTCACGGCGGCCATTAAAAACTCGGCTCAGCTTGAAATGCCGAACTACAATTCCCAGGCCTTAACAAAACAACTATTTCTTTCAGACCCTTATACCCCCTTACATTTTACCCTAACTGATTTAATACGTTTTCACATTGGTGAATAAATGTAGAAGTTACAAGGCTGTTGGCGCAAAAGCATTGCGCAGACGTTATGCAGCAGTTTATGTAAATGACGCAAAACCCGACAGCTCTGCTGCAGCAGGCAACGAAAGATGTTTTACACAACTGCGTCACAATTTTCATTCTCTCTAACACTCCGCAGTTCACCAGAAAATTGGTCGATTTACACTGGCATTGCGTCGATTTTAGGTTTAAGCTGAAACGTGGGGTGAACTATAAGTAATTACTGACATAAATACCTCAACCCATCGGATTACCTTCGAAAACCTTCTAAATTCAAGTAACGTCGGCAGCAAATAACCAAGAACTGCAAACCTAACACGACAATAGAAGTTAGGTTAACCTCCTGTTTGTCTAATTAAACCGTACACATGCAAAACAAATGAAAATACACTAGCTATTCTTCCTTTGTTTTCGCCCAAGACAGCACTGGCAAATACAAAGAGACCAGCAAATAACACTGGATTCATGCGCTTTCATCAAACCCCAGAGAGCAACACGGACGTGGGAGCACAACTAGTCTGTTTGAGTTTCTCTGACAGTCGCTGCTGATACCGAAAAATGTCGCTATTCGAGGCAGAAAGGCGTTTGTAACGTTTCTACTTACTTGCCGCATCAGAGTGCATTTTTATGAAACATACAACTGTCTGTGGGAAGTCCGCAGACCGGCCAATAGGCGGGCCTAGTCGACGTAAAACACGCCCGTAGACGCTGATTGGATACTTGCTTGTTTAGTGACCGCCTTTGTTTGCTGCCAATTGGCTAGCTAACGTGTCAGAAAATAGACTCCGCCCCTACATGAATGTGATTGGCCAGACTTCTCAAATAGGCCGCGGTATGAACGCGTCAATCACCGGAATTTCCTCGTGCAAGCTTGAAGCCAGCCCACGATGAAATGTCATTGGCTGTTTCCTTTAAAAGATGACCTCCCATCGTTGCTCCTGAGTGGGTTTGATATTTACACAGGTTGTCTGAAGTGATAGTACGGCTGGTAAAGTAAGTTATTTCCTATTTAACTACACAATAATAATAATAATAATAATAATAATAATAACCCACCGGGTTATAGTAACTTGCCTAAACACACCTTGTGTTGTCACCTGTCTGAGGTCAGTAGAAGTCCACGATGTTATGCAGGTCTTACCTCAAATGATGTGGACATTTAGCCCAATGTCAGGTGACTAAATCATTCCCATGAAACAAACCAAAGAGCAACAAATGCAACTACTTCACTGGCCCCAAAGTTGTTTTTATTTTCTTCAAGTCAGTAGCATTAAGATGTTTCATGGTTAAAGGCTCACTACAGCATATTGAGTTGTCAACGTGATCAGCCTAGTAAAAACACCACCATCTTGGATGTCAGATTTATTGTAAATTTATTTGACTCTCTACGTGGAGCTCAGAAACTGCTTATTGGGAAGAACACTGCAAAGGCTCCTCTTCTACTGACTGGGCCTGGAATCCCTCTGAAGCCTGTCTGTGGGTGTTCTCACATTTAGATATGAATCTACTTTAATTTTCTGTGTATCTTCTGGTTAGCTATAATCAGTGTTGGACTGAAGAACATACATTTTCAGAAACCCAATGTACAAATCAAATTTAAAACCACTCTGCCACTCATGTCCAACATATGCACCCAATTCAACACTTAGATATCCAAATGGACTAAAACTGTGCTGGCTTTCAAATGGTAAGCTGATGGAATTCAAAACAATAAAATCTTAACCCACGTATACACAAACACACACCACACAAAGAAAAAAACACACAGGGTAGTATCACTGTGAAGCATTAACATAGTTACATATACAATCAGTACATCCTTATCCGTTTTATATTTCTCCAACTTACAATCATCACATAAACATTAAACACTGAACCCCTGATGTAGTTCAGTTATGTGATTTACTTTCTCACTGGTTATATAATTCATAAAGAAGGCCCATTTTTGACAAAATATCACTTCTTTGTCAAGCGAGTTAAAAGTTAGCTGTGCTTAATTGGCCTTTTAAATCATTTCTTCCCATCATTAAATTGAAAGAAATTGTAGTGTTATTTTTCCATTGTCTCAGCACGATCCTGCAGCCTATAAATAAAGCAAATCTACACCATTGAGTCTGTTCTTTTCTAAGCATATACCAAGTATACACAAAGTTTAGCATTGGACCATTTTTATCCTAAACATATCATTTATACACACAGCTATACTTGTCCACTAGCTCTCGACTGTTAGACATTTGTAAAACACGTCTTAGTGTACATCTGTTTCTTTCATATCTTCAGCATTTTACAGAATCTCGCAATTTTAGTCTTGCCATCTTGTCAGGAGTCCAGTAGCTTCAGTGGATGATCCTGTATATAATTAATGGCATCTGCACCTCTCTCAGTATCTTATACCAGGATTTAATAACATTGTTCCATGTAGTTTCCTGTATTTCCTGTTTCAAGTCTTTTTCCCAGGCTCTCTTTAGGTCATTTATGTTTTGGTGGGTTAGCGGTTCTTATTAAATTATAAAATTTAGATGCTACACTTTTAGATACTTGCATCTTTATGAAAGCATCTTTATCCCTTTTATATTTCTCCAACTAACAATCACCTCATAAACATTAAACACTGAACCCCTGATGTATTTCAGTTATGTGCTTTACTTTCTCACTGGTTATATAATTCATTAAGAAGGCCCATTTTTAACAAAATATCACTTCTTTGTCAAGCAAAAGTTTAAATAATTTCTTCCCATCATTCAGTAATAAGAAATTGTAGTGTTATTTTTCTATTGTCTCAGCACAATCCTGCCAGGATTTAATAACATGGTTCCTTGTAGTTTCCTGTATTTCCTGTTTAAGTCTTTTTCCCAGGTTCTCCTAAGGTCATTCATGTTTTGGTGGGTTAGAAGTTCTTATTTAGTTATAAAATTTAGATGCTACAGCTTTAGATACTTGCATATTTTGACAGGTTTCCTGTATGATAGTAGTGGATATTAAGCTATATTTTTGCTCTACTTTTCTTATCTAATCTCTAAGCTGTAAATATTTCCAGGCATCTTTGGAGGTGGTTTTAGATTTAGCTGTCATCTGATCGAAAGACATGTAACTCTCCGTATTAAGAATATCTTCAATGAATATTTTCCTGTTTTGATCCAAGAATGCCAATACAGAGATTTTATCCACCTTAAGTAAACTATTATGCCAAATACATGATTTGATTTTGTAAAAAATGGATCTTGTCTGATTATATGAAGGGGTTATTTTCCACATTTTTCTCTCAAAAGCCAGTAACAGGTTTCTAAATGGAACTTTTGTCATATAAAGGCTTCAATGGAAAAAGGTTCTTTAATGTCTCACTCTATTAAGATCCAATGTGGAATCTTATCCACTCCTCTCAATATTTTAGCAAGTTGACTAAGAGAGAAAGCATAATGATGCCAATCTATATTAGGTAAAACCCAGATCACCATCCTTATTAACAATTTGGTTTTATTAATAACATGTCTTTTACCTGCCAATAGGAACAACTCAACGGCTTTGTTAAATCTTAACATCTCAGGTGGTAGACTGAGAGGTAGGACAAAAGTCACACAATTTATCTGTTTAATTGTCATATTTAAAATATTTACTTTACTCAGGAGAGATTATCTTAATTTTGTCCAATTTTGTAAAGTGATTTCAATTTTCTGAATGAGAGGAAGGAAATTCTCAGACATAAAAACCAAATATACAAGACCTGAAGGAAGCCTTTAAAACCACCAGTTTTCCCTAATACTTGGTGGGCAAAGCCCTGGTAAGGGCATTGTCTCAGATTTGTCTCAGTTTATCGTATAACCAGAAATATAAGAAAAGGAATGAAACAAAGACATCACATCACATTCGGATTATATTACAACACAGCAACTCGTTGTAAAAGGATGCAGAAATTTAACTGGATGCCCTGCACTCCTGCTCTGTCACCCCGTGTGACTTTATGACATAAAAGCAGACTAGAGGAACCGTTGAACAGATCAGATGCTTAAAATGTTACCCTCAAAATGATTAAAACTGATCTCGGACAGTTCTGTTTAATGAATAGCTAAAGCAACGCAATGCTAAACATACCCATTAGCAAATCCTTTTGAAAAACTAGGACAAAAAAGAGCAATATTTTAAGATTTAATGTTTTGGGTTTTTGTGAAGTTTTCAGCTAGATAAAAGTTGTTATTAAGGCTGGTACCCAACTCTGCTATCTTGGAGCTTTAAACAAAGTGTGTAAATAGGAAATATTCAGGTAATCCTCTGCAGTGACATTTGATTTCTGTTGAATTTGATTAATTTTGTTCCACAAAAATGGGACCTTGCAGATGAACTGCAGGACCTCAGTATTCATTGAAATGTCTTCACATAAAGACATTAAATCTGCCAGCATCGAGGAAACTTAAGAGTGTTTTTTATTTGTTGTAAGAAATAATTATTTGGTTTAAATTCCTTAATTCAGTTCTAGGCAAAAACCTAATGAAGAAAATCAGTCCTTGACCTTTGATTAACAGCAGAGTACTTCCTTTGACATGCAGGGCTGTACTTCTAATGAAGTAACATATTTACTAACTACGATAGCGTAGCTGCTGTTTTTTCACCATGTGTGTATTTTATTAGTCCCATTTGGGACTTTAACCTGATTCAACTTTAACCAAACTGACTTGACTTGTGAAATTATTATGGAGGGAAACTTAAGAAAATATCTAAAGATGTTCCTGTGAAAGAAATCACCTTCCTTACCTGTCTGTGCTGCAGCAGACACAGATGTGATGCCATGGAAGGCATTGCTGGACGTAAATGAGTAAAGTAAGGATGTGTGTGTGTTTACTGTCGGTCCTGCCACAAGAACAGTTTTCAGGAATTTGCTAAGTGTGTAACAGAGTAACTGTGTGTCAAAAATCTAGCATTGCAGATGCCTGCATGAAGACCAAATTCAAAGATGTGTAGCTGTGGTTCAGAGTACTCATGTAATCACATCGCTATGACAACTCCTGTGGGTCAGAATAAGAACTTGCAGGTTTGATCCCACAGCGACGTGGTTGGTTTCAGGGTTTATCTGCTGCTTTTACTTCTCTGGTGAATAAAACGAGCTGAACTGTCACGGTAACGTGAGAATAACCCTGTAACTTAATTCAAAGTTTACATGTCAGTATGAAATGAGAAGCACATCTGGCTTACAAGCAGATAAATGCAAACTCTTGCAAGAGACGTGTTGCATTCACTGTCCATCACAAAAAAGAAAACACCTGAATTTAACAAAGCCAGCAATCTGCAACTCGGGTCCTCGTGAGCTACCATCCTGCAGGTTATTAGTGTTTCCCTGCTACAACACACTTGATTCAAATGAAGAGGTTCTCTAACAACTTTTTGTTATCTTCTGCACCTGCCTGTCAATGAGACATAGATTTGGGTCAGGTGTGTCACAGCAGGGAAACACTAAAACCTGCAGGATGGTAGCTCAGGAGGACCAGAGCTGGAGACCCCTGAACTAAGTAAATAGGTACGAGCCTCTTATTGGAGAATTCCTGCATGATGTTTCAGATGACAACAAGATATTTAACCCAAACTGATGAAACGACTAGCTTCTTTCTTGGTCTCCTGATTGTTCAGAAATGGTCTTAAAACTCTTCAGGTTGATCGATAAAAAGTGCTTAGCTTAGTTTTTGTTCACCAGTCGATAATAGACCCTGTGCTGTTGTTCATCTGAAGTTGTTTTATTGCATTTTAATACCTGGTTAAAAAAACTTAATTTTTTCATGTTTAAAACCTTAAAATGAAAAGAAGGTGTGCTGGCACGTTTACGCTGACTGTACATATACAGACTTAACCCCTTCATCCCTGATATGTGTCGTTTTTTTATTCATACTGTTTCTGAGACTTCTTGCCTTTCTTCATGGTTAAAACCTTCCTCAGAAATCTGTCGCATACGATCTGGTTAGGGCTGTGACCATACGCTTTCGTCCCGATTCAATTAGATTCTATTTTTTTGGGTGCCGCTTCGATTTAAATTGCGATTCTCACAATTCTTTGATATTGCTAATTTATTTTGGAGATTAAAAACAAAAAATTGTATAAAACTTTTTGTTTTCCTCGTCAATTTTCTTAATTTCAATTAGGAAAAAACAACACAGGAGCCAGACCACCATTCTGCTGCTATAATCCCCAAGAAGGCAAGTAAAAAGATCAATAAAAACAATAAAAATGACCCAAAAATTTTTTTATAAAAGATTATTTTTATTTATTTGAAAAAAAATCTATTTTTTTAACAAGAAAAAATCTAATTTAAAATTGTGAAGCAAATCCCAATTATCGATTCGATTTTCCCATCCCTAAATCTGATGCTTGTCTCCCTAGTTGATACGTTGCTGTTTTATTCTACATGTGATTAGTGATCAATCAACCATAGCAATCAACCTAACATGCACGTCTTTTGGGTGGGAGGAAGCTGGAGTACCTGGAGAGAACACACGCATACACAGAGAGCACATGCAAACTCCCCACAGAAAAAACACTGTTCAAACCCCAACCTATCCCCCGACCCCCACCCCACCCCTTCCAAGCCGAGTCTCAAACCAGCGACCTTCTTGCTGTGAAATGAAAACCACTACACCACTGTGTGTAGTCGTATAATAATTCTGTCAATGACAAACTACACATATATGCAGATTGTTTTTTGCTTTTCTTCACATTTTTGTTGAAGGGCCAAATAGAAACATCGCATTAGACAACTGAAATTTCCCATCCATCACGTCTTTAAAGTGTTTTTATTGTTATATATGTTATATATAACAATATATGTTTATTGTTATTGAATATATGACCTCCATCAAGGCAAAGGTCATGTATCCAGCAGCGTCAGTTTGTCTGTCTGTCCGTCCGTCTGTCTGTCTGTTGGCAACATAACTCAAAAAGTCTTGGATGGATATTTGTTACATTTTCAGGAAATCTCAGAAAAAAGGAATAAGGAGTAAGTGAATAGATGTTGGGGTGATTCAGATCACTGCCTTGATCCAAGAATTTTTTAAAGGTTTCTTCAGAAGATAGTAACAGCTTCTAACTCAACAAATAATAACCACAATCATTGCAAATAAATAAACGAATAAATGGTAATAATAATAATAATACAGTGGCTCAGTGACGGGCTGGTCTGAGTTCTTCTAGTTTCTGATGACTCCAAATCTTTTATTAGGATAATTTGAGTTATTAAAAAGGTTTCAAAGAGTCTAGAAAAAGCACAAAGCTAAAAAACAAACAATAAAACAAGGATAAGTGCGATAAATAAAAGTGTGTTGTGTTTAAAAGGTGTATGATGAGAGTTCAGTCTAAAATGGAACAAAGCAGAACAGAATAAATACCCTTCATCTCATGTGATAGTTTTCTTTATTGTCCATGTTTAGATGTATAAATAGTCTACTTTAGCATTTGAGTGTCTTATTGATATGATTTAGAAATAACCCTGCATGGACAACACATGTTGTGTGTTTCCACAAGCTGGGTGGAGCTTAGAAGTAGTTCAGGGAGGAGCCTTTTCAGCCAGTCAGGTTGGAGCCACCGTGGGTACGGAAGCACAGCAGTAGAGAACGCTGCGCAGCAGATAGCTCAGAAACCCACCACCAGGAGCTTCTACATCATGACTTCTGAAACAAGTCAAACTGTAACGGTGAAAACTGAGGAGGCAGCAGCTGCTGCTCCGGATTCAGCTGCAGCAAAAGGAAGCTGGAAGGTGAGAGATGGCGAGCTCATGAACCATTGCGCGAATCTACAATGGTACTTTACCTGTTTCTTCGTGTCTTCCAGTGCCCCTTGAGTGATGCCCATGTCCACAGAGAAGATGTGAGGAAGGTTTGGAAAGAGTGCCAGGAGGAAAGCTTCTGGTACAGAGGTAATCCCTTTCAGACGTCCAGGAAATCCATGCATGTTTGTCACTGATCTTTATCATTAAGAGAATCTAGAAGCCCGCAGACGGCTCAAGGTGAGAAGTCGGATTTGGGATTGTTCTCTCATGTATTGCACAAGTCTTTCATTGTAGAGGGAGTGGAGTAGGAGCTCATCAATCAATGCCTTCGTCCACTTAAATGTGTGTTTACATTCCTCGTTTTTTTTGTTGGGGCCCCAAAACGAGCTCCCATGTTAAGTTATCCATGCTTAGTATTTTTCATCCTTTTTCGGTGAGATGATCAAGTCTCACGAATTCTGGAAAGATCAAAACGACTTAGCAATGACTGAATAAACTTTCTGTCAGGTTAAGGTTGGGTGGAGCGCGGCTGGGAGTTCCATCAAGTGGCACAAATCCTAACGAACGCATTGATTTATTTAAAGAATGACGAAACTAACAAGTGATTTTTCTCAACATGTCAGATCTGTGCTCATATAGCTCTAATTCCACTTTAAGAGAAGACCCTCGACAGGCGACAAAGTGAAAGCAACTCACAAGCTGCATGGAGGGAAACTCTGTGGTCACCTTCAAAGAGTTCCCAAACAGAAAATTATCCGTGTTTTATGTGACAACACCTCATGGTCTCGATCCTCTCTCCTCTGCTCACCATCAGCCGTGCAGCTGCTGCTCGCGTTCTCTCACCGAGCACTTATGTAAACATGAAACGGCAACAATCCCTACTTTATGCACTCGTCCTTTCCCTCTCAAATTAGACGGGAACAACTGAATCTCGCCGCTACGAAGGTCAAAGATCAGTCTGATTGTTGTCTGAATGAGCACAGTGTGATGAAATCAAGGCGGGAAGGACCGAGTCTTGCTTCATCAGACCAAGCCCCTCCGTCCGTCCCTCATCTCTGTTCTGAAACCCCTGACATGTTACCGCTTTGTGTTTTGACTAAATGTGTAGAAGATCATTTAACTTTCTATATTCCCACAAAGCTTTGACTGATCTGACCATCATTTCTCTGATTTCCACGTTTAGCTCTTCCCCTCTCGCTGGGCAGCATGGCCGCCACCGGGGGTCTCATCTACAACGGTAAAAGCTTTTAGTGTCTGTTCTTCTTTTGTATCATTAGAACAGATAAAGCAGCTTTCTGTAACTTAGGTTCTCTCACCATGTAGGTATCTGGAGCTCATCAAAGAGATTTGGACCCTTTCCAAAGCTGGCAGGTTTGTGTCATGCGTCATAGTGGACAGTTTGGATGAGATAATCGACCTCTGACCCAAATGTGTTCCCCGTCTAGTTGCTGGGATCCTTGGGTATGCAGTGGGAAAAGCTTCCTATGTTGGAATGTGCAGAAGCAAGTTTCAGGAGCTGGGTATTAGAGATGGACCCGGATTCGGACCCTGGTCGAGGAAAGGTCACCCTGGTCACGGACACAGGTGGAGAACACACTGCCATCATATTGTTCATTAATTAGCAGTTTCTGTGAATGGAAATTGACACACTTGGAAAAAAAAACTATACTTTAACTTGCATTTTGGTGACAAAGATAAAAGATTTATCCTCAAATGAGTTTTTTTTCAATGATTCATCCGTGAAGTTCTTACTCCACCTATCGCCATTGCTACTCTGCAGCCAAGCAGTCATAAAAATAAACTCTTCTCCATGACATTACTCTTTTTATGATGTACAGCCTTATATTGTGTATTTTTTTATATATATATATATATATATCTATATATATATATATATATATATATATATATATATATATATATATATATATATATATATATATATATATATATATACATATATACATTTTTTTTTCTTTATTTTTAAAAATTAAAAAAAAAATTTGTGTATCTTTATAAAATTTTCTTTCCTCGACAGACACTGCCATCACGTGTGTGAGGAATGTAAGAAAAAAGCTCCACCAGCGCCGACAGATCAAGCTTAAAACTAAGGTAAGTCAAACCAATGCTGACAGGGTTATAAAAGTGAACTTTTTACAGCCCTAAACATTAAAAAAATACAAAAAAAAAAAAAAAAAGTAAATAATACATCCTTTTTTTTTTTTACCACAAATCAGCCAAACATAAAGAAATGTCATGTGTGCAGGTTGGAATACCTTTAATGCATAATTAATGGATTGATTTATGTTTTTCAGCCTCGCTGTAAACGAAGAGAGAGCCACTGTCTGCATGAATCTATGAGTTTCTACATCTTCATTGATCAAAAACCCATAAACTGCTTAAAACCTTGCTGATGTCTTTGTATCTGATCTGTGGGTTTTCACCAAACATCCCCCAGGGGGCGCAGTTGTCGCGGTAATGGGATTTCTATTTTTATCTGAACGAAAACTGCTCGGTGTGCAAGAGTTCAAAGTCTGAGGTGGGGGCTGACAGAGAAGGAAAAGCTGAGATTGTTAGGTTTAGTTATCAATAACAAAATAGATACAGTATTACCTGAAATATAAAATAAGTATTACGAACAGTAATATTTTTTTTTAAATGTATTTACTTTGAGAAAACAGGTGTCGTTTAAAGGTGTCTGCCTAAGAAGATTAAAGCTATAATACTCCTAAAGAATAATATTGCAGTTCATAAAAAAAAACAAATACAATCACAGGACATTTTATTTGGTCCACCTGTTCAGTTGCTTGTTAGAACAAATTTAGAACATTTAGTCATGTAGACATGGTGAAGATGACTGGTGAAGATTGGTTTGTTGAACGTAAATTAGTGTTTCACACACAACCATCTCTAGTGTTTCCAGAGAAGGTCTGAAGAAGAGAAAATATCCAGCGAGCAGCAGTTTTTTCTGGACCAGAATGTCTGGTTGATGTCAGAGGAGAATGGGCAGACTGGTTGGAGATGATGGAAAGACAACAGGAAGTCCAGTAAGCACTGGTTCCAACTGAGATCTGCAGAACATCATCTCTGAACACACAACACGTCCAGCCTGGAAGCAGATGGTCTCCAGCAGCAGAAGACCACACCGGGTTCCCTCCAGTCAGTAAGAACTGAAACTACTGAAGGAGTAGTTTCCCCCGAATAGCTTTGTTTCTATTCACAAGATTAATATTTTAATTTGCCTTAAATTCTTCTGAGAAAAAAAAAAAAGTTTGTCAAATCTGAAATATCTGGAATTCAAAACAAATCACATTACAGTGCAAAGGAATCTGATGCACTTTTGCCTTTGTATTTATCAGCAGACTTACAACAAAGTTATTTCAAACATTTACAACCAGATGGTGGATAATTTATAAAAAATGTAAAGCAGTTGAATGTAAATTAGTGTTTCACACACAACCATCTCTAGTGTTTCCAGAGAAGGTCTGAAGAAGAGAAAATATCCAGCGAGCAGCAGTTTGTCTGGACCAGAATGTCTGGTTGATGTCAGAGGAGAATGGGCAGACTGGTTGGAGATGATGGAAAGACAACAGGAAGTCCAGTAAGCACTGGTTCCAACTGAGATCTGCAGAACATCATCTCTGAACACACAACACGTCCAGCCTGGAAGCAGATGGTCTCCAGCAGCAGAAGACCACACCGGGTTCCCTCCTGTCAGTAAGAACAGGAAACTGAGGCTACAATTCACACAGACTCACCAGAACTGGACGATAGAAGATGAAGAAACATTGCTGGTCTGATGAGTCTCCAGTTCAGCTCCACATTCACATGGTAGGATCAGAATCTGCTGGAAACATCATGACAACATGGATCAACAGACTGCTGGTAGTGTGATGGTGTGGGAGATGGTTTCTTGTCCCACTTTGGTCCCCTTAGTACCAACATGACATGGTTTAACCAGCACAGCCTACCTGAGTGTTGCTGCTGTTCATGTCCATCCCTTTATGAGCACAGTGTAGCATCTTCTGATGGAAACTTCCAGCAGGATTAGGTATAAACTGAGACAAATCTTTTTTTTTTTTTTAATAGTTTTATAGTTTATTTAACAAAAACCAACCACCAAACCACAGTTACCAGTCTCTCAGCTTATTAGCTGAAGTTGAAGTTTCCAATTCAGGTTTCCAGGACTTTGACCAAAGAACTTCAACGACGTCCTCAGATTTTTTTTTTTTTTCCTACAAGGTGATCTCTGAAACGGACATTTTCATTTATTCCCCAACCTTTTAATACATTAACCAGGATTTATGGCTTTCGTTTAGACACGAATCCTTCACTGCCAGCCAGCAGGTAGAAAGCACACGGATTCAGTGATACTTAGATCACTCTGTAGAGCAGTGTTGTGCCGTAAGAGATCATCAGGTGAGCTGTGAGAAAGGATACAATTTCACCTAACTGGTCTAAAAACTGGGCTGCGTGGTGGAATAGTGGTTAGCACTGTGGCCAAGAAGGTCACTGGTTCAATCCTCGGCTGGGGCAAGCCTTGGACAGTGGCCTTTCTTGCATGTTCTCCCTGTGTATGCATGGGTTCTCTCTGGGTACCCTGGCCTCCTCCCACCATCCAAAGACATGCATGTTGGGCTAACTGGGTACTCTAAATTGCCCATCGGTGTGAGCGTGAGAGGTTGTTTGTCTCTGTGTGGCCCTGCGAAGGACTGGCGAGCCGTCCAGGGTGTACCCCGCCTTTCACCCAAAAGACTGCTGGGATAGGCTCCAGCTTCCCCGCGACCCTTCCTCTGACCAAGCGGTTCAGATAATGAATGAATGGTCTAAAAAGCAGCTCTGTGTTCATCCAAACAGGCCCAGGTGAAAGATAATAAAATTCCTTTTTACTTTTGTTTAACTGATTTATATTCAAGACACTTTGACAAGATAAACTATATATTATAAATATGAATTTCTTTTAAAACATGTTTTTTGGTTTGTGGTGTGCCTTGGGATTTTTCAGTGAAAAAAGTGTACCCGCTGTAGAACATATTTCTTTTCCACTCTCCTTGCACTATGACCTTGAACAGTCTAATCTCCTGTACTTTACTGTAAGGGATCCTTACAAATATAATAGCAATAGAATTTATGGCTTTATAGGTAACGGCAAAACGTGTCATGGCTCCATGAACTACCTGCACAGTTCTCATTCCTCATATAGCAGAAGCCACATTTAAAATGAGTATTTTATGTTTATTATTTACCAGTTTCATAGCTAAAACCTCAGAGACTATAGATCTAAAGATCTCTGAGCCAATAGAAATGAATTTGCAGCCTGATTAGATGCAATGCTACTGTTCTCAGCATTGTGCCATTTGCATTGTAACAGCATGTCTGTTTTTTCTGACCTTCCAAACAAAGTGAACGTTTACAGGAATGTTTGTCACAGGTTTGCACAGGCCTCATGTCACTGATGAAAGATAATAAATAACCAGTTTTTCCTAATGAATTCAACAACAGTCTAACGTGTAGTTTCAAATTAATAAGCTTTATAACAGTCCAGCATCAAAACCAGTCGGGAAGAAACAGATTACATGTGATAAAAGTTACATAAATCAGAAAAATATAACAATAATGAAATTACATTAGAAATGCATGACTGATTACATTTCCATAGTTAAAGATTGCTTATTAACTTAGCAGAAGAAGGAAGGAAATTAGCTTAGCGGGTTATTTCTTTGTCAGAGAATGCCTCTTAGCAATAAATCTTATGCTGGTGGAAAAGCTGTTTGTTTCCTCTTCAAGCTGGTCACCAGCTTGCTCACACACTGCTGGAGGATAGCATCACGTCCTTCAACCAGCATTTGTCACCATTAGCCAATGGAGTTGAGTTGGTCACTCGGGCACAACCAGCGCACAAAGCCGATCCCACCAGTGTTCAGTGGGGATGAGGTCAGGACAGCAGCCACTCCCAGGTTCTGGAGGTAAACGTGATCCTTGGCGGTGAGTTTGGTCTCACACTGTGGAAATATGGGGTTGTTCTCCATACCTTTGCAATGAGATGGCTTTGTTTGACGGCAGCTGTGTTTTTCCAGTGAGTAAGATGCCGTCCCACACCACCAAACTGCCCCCACTGTTACCCTGTCGTTGCAGCAATCGTCATAGCGTTCTTTAAGCATGAGAGATCATATTTCTCCAGTTTTAGCCTCTCTTCATTGGCTGCCTGTTGAATCTAGAATAGAATTTAAAATCCTTCTCCTTACATATAAAGCCCTCCACAACCAGGCACCACTATATATCAAAGACCTCATTGTTCCTTATATACCAACCAGAGTACTTTGTTTGCGGACTGCAGGCTTACTTGTGGTTCCTAGAGTCTCAAAGAGCTGAGCAGGAGGCAGAGCCTTTGGTTATCAGGCCCCTCTCTTATGGAATAAGCTCCCAGTTAGTGTTAGGGAAGCAGACACCCTCCCCACCTTTAAGACTAGGCTGAAGACTTATCTTTTTGATAAGTCCTATAGCTAGGGATGGTTAGCATCCCTTAGTTATGCTGCTATAGGTTTAGACTGCTGAGGGACATTTCCTGATACACTGAGCTTCTTTCTTTTTCTCTTTATCTCTTTCTTTTACCCCCCCCCCCCCCCCCCCCCCCCCCATAACAGTGTTGCATCATTAACATGTATGTCTCCTGTCTCAGCAGGTCTCCCTGGCCGGGAGTAGCAGTTCCTGTTGTCTGTTGTCTTTCTGTCCTCTTCCCCCCACACAGCAGAGGCAGATGGCTGCCTGTCCTGAGCCGGGTTCTGCCGGAGGTTTCCTTCCTGTTAAAAGGGAGTTTTTTCCTTCCCACTGTTGCCAGTGTGCTTGCTCAGGATGGGAGATTGAGTTGGACTCAACTCAATCTGTTGGTTTCCTTATATAGGCTGTTATGAATTGGCCTTCATTATGTTTTCCCCTCTGTCTGTAAAGCGTCTTGAGATGGCATTGCCGTGATTTGACGCTATATAAATAAAGTTGAATTGAATTGAATTGAATTAAGTCTTCACTACACTTTCTCCCGACAATCCCACAGCTGTAGGCAGAATCTAAACCTATAGCTTAACATAACACCCCTCCACATGTAGATGTTCCAGAGCACATGCTGTTAACACCAGTGTAAATGGGCCTGAAGGTGACGAGTAGTCATGGCAGTCAATAGCATTAGCTAATAGAATAAGTTGTTTGGGCACAACACACATACTCAACTTAGCTGCGTATCCCACAAATGCATTTTCCTTACAAATCTGCTATTGTGTAAAAAAGGAAATCAACAGTGAATTAAAGTAACATTGGTATAACAAAGAAATAGTCCATAAAAATTAATCTCTTTCACTGATTTTTAGCAAAAACTTTCAGAGTAAATGGCAACTATAAACATAGTTATGTGATAGAGAAAGCTCATCCTCTCTTCATTGTAAGGTTTTATTCGCCAGCCCATGGTGAAAATCTTCTAGTCCTGACCCCATCATGAAATGAGGCATATATCATATCAGATAAACAGCAATGCATGAAGACTGCACCATTACTTCTTTATTTTTGCAACTAAAACAAGACTGAAATGCAGAAGCAGTGTGTGTGGGAAAAAAAAAGAAGTACATCTCATGAATCAGTTGCACAATAGCATGAAGTCATATTGTTGTCTGTTTTATGTTTTTTTTTTTTCTTCGTTTGTTTGTCATAGGAATTTCTTCCTTTGCACTTTCCAATGTTGCTTCAATTATTATAAGTTTGCAGCATTGGCTCATGCACAGCTCTCTTATAATCCCGCCAAAACATTTCAGTTGGGTTGGGGTTTGGACTTTGACTGGGTCATTGCAACATACTTTGATTCTTTGACATTGTATTCCTGGCATTGATCCAAAAATGTTTGCAGATATGTGCTGCCATTTTTGTTTTAGAGAGAAAAGACTGGCTTAAAAAATCTTTCAAACCAGTCAAACTTGTTCAGTCTTTTACTTTAACCCTAACCCCTGGCATTTAACATGTGTAGTCTGATGTGGTTTTCTGGCACATTTCATGCTCTGACCCTGTGGTCAACTTGACAGGGCATGGTTTTTTCCTCATCAGAGATTTTATTTACCTAATTTACAGACTTGTTGCAGACTTTTTTCTAATCATGTCCTGTTATTTAAAACTTGGAAATCAAAATTGAAGGAGTAGTTTCCCCCGAATAGCTTTGTTTCTATTCATAAGATTAATATTTTAATTTGCCTTAAATTCTTCTGAGAAAAAAAAAAAGTTTGTCAAGTCTGAAATATCTGGAATTCAAAACAAATCACATTACAGTGCAAAGGAATCTGATGCACTTTTGCCTTTGTATTTATCAGCAGACTTACAACAAAGTTATTTCAAACATTTACAACCAGATGGTGGATAATTTATAAAAAATGTAAAGCAGCTATTACTATAAATAATGGCATTAGGAAAATGCTTGTTATGAAAAGCAGTTGTTAACAATAGGTATGGCAACGCCGAATTATCCAATGGGCATTATGGGCACAGGCCCAGGGGCTCACGCTCACTTGGGGCCCATGTAGGGCAAACGCCAGCATTTTGGACATGAAACAAAATGTCATAAAAGCTAGATAGTTATACCACGTTGTCTAGTGTATTGCTATTGGTACCACTGGCTGAGTGTTAGAAATGTAGTTTCACAGTGTATCATTCCCAAGGGGGGCCCTGGAACATGCACAGGCCCAGGGGCCTGTGGACTTTTAATCTGGCCCTGCTCTTACAAATAGTCAATGGTGCCTTACAGTCAGTTTTCACCATAATAATTAAAGGTAGAAAAGGAATAAAGCTCTTATAATAGATACAATTACAAGGCAGTTTCCCTAACTGTATCTCCTTCATCGGTGTATCCCGGCGAAAATAACAAGTTCATCCACGTGAATGCCAGCCTCCAAAACAACGTCATCCAATCAACAGGTCATCTTCTTTAGCGAATTGTTGATTGACAGCTTACAAAACAAATAGGAAAAGGCATTTCACGTAGGCGTATACCATCTCAGCCAATCATAATGAAGCAGGTGGGACTGACACGCTGTCGTCTGTTCTGACTCTGACAGTGGACCCCTTCCAACGCAGACACACACAGACTGCAACAAAAAAAAAAAAAAAAAAAAAAAAAAAAAATCACACCACTACGCAAATCCTTCCAATGGAGGAGGGCCAGGACGTTGAAGCAGCTTGTTCGGCACATGAAAAGAACCTCTGCAAGCTATCGACTTAGCTCAGTTAAAGGGAGAAGCAGCAAAAAGTTGTGAGTAACATCTCCATTATGAACTATGGTGTAAACGAAGACATGTGGTTTTTGATTTTTGACGTAGTTAACGTTGACTTGCGCCAAGTTTCGTTGTTAACTTTGCCGTAGAGATCAACGTTAGCTCCCCAGCTGAGGGACCAGAACTGGCTGTGTGTAGCATGCTAAAGGAGTTTGCTTTTCCTGCTACTGTGAGTTAGTCGCTTTCCTACCTTGCTAAAATGATATTATACAGTGCTCAGATAGTTTTAGTATATACAAGGCAGCAAGCGAGGCAGTTCACATGAAATAATGTTTGGATGTTGATTTTTAACTAATCGTTTACAAGCTAAAGCAAGTTGCTGCTGCTAGCTGCTAGTTAGCTTCTTGCTCAACACAAGCAGTTTCTGTAGCAACCTGGCTAGCTGCTAACTAAAGGCTACCATGATGAACATTACTTTGCTGTGCGGTGCCAGTTCTCCTTTTGGCTACAATTTTGTTCTTTATGTTAACCAAGCACCATAGCACAAATTTAACGAACTTGCTCGGTATGTTTACTTAGATTTAACCCAGTCATGTTCAAGGTGCTGGCTTTCACATTTGCAGACAAAGCTGCAAAATACAGTTGTGCTCATATTTATTCATTCCCTTTCATTAAAGAAGGGGGAAAAAAACAGCTGCCTGTAAAATAAGATTAAATTGACTAAAGTAATAATAATGATATTGTACAAGCTCTGGTCTGTCCTAGGATAAGCTATGTCAGGTTCACATCTAATATCTGGAAAAATTGGCACTCCTGCCTATATTTGTAATTCTTCTTGTATTGCACTTCTTCTTTTATTGTAGCTACCATTTTATTTTTTCCATTTGATTTTATTTAATTTAATTTTTTCTATTTTTATGGTCCTGGATTATGTGTCCTTAATAAAGCTTGAACTGAAATAAATAATTTAAAAAAGAAAATCATTACATTATTTTCTAATTCTGGTTCAATAGAAATATTTAAAAAAACAACAACAACAAACAAATAAAATAGTATATTACATATTACATCACTCATAAACTGATATTTTGTTGAACAATCATTTAATGTTTCCACTACAGTCAGGTGTTTTCTGTTCCTCTCAGTCAGACTTCTACACCTGTTGACAGGTATTTTGTCCCACTGTTCAACAGAAGTGCTTTTATTTGTCCAGGACCAATTTGTTTGTTTGTTTGTTTTTCATTCTTCAACTCAATTAAATGAAAAAATAATGTCTTATATTACTAAACTATACTTTTGCAAATTTTTAGTTATTGTTCCTTTTTTAAATCTCTAGTTATTTGAGTGACTGTTGTAAATTCAGCATTTTCTTTAATGAAAGGGGATGAATACATATGAGCACAACTGTACGTGTTCTGTTTTGATGATTTCCCAAAAACGTTTTGGTCTGTGTCTGGTTGTTTGGTTTGTTTAAGGGGACTAACCCCTACCGTATCAGAGCATTGGGGCTAACCCGCACCAGTGAGCAGAATGTCAGCTCTGCCTCGTGGACTTCAGGTTTCATGTTCAGACTGCATCAGGCATAAAAACAAAACATTTCTTGTGAATTACTTGGATCCAAAGAGGAGCAGACAAAGAGGAATCTGGTTAGTTTGATGTGTGGCTGGAAGAGGAGATGAGGAAGGCGTACGGACAGATGAAAAGTTATGTATGCGTTATCAGCATGGATGCTCTGAGTGTTGGAAACTTTGTGGTTCATATAAAAGATAGATCAAAACCTACACATGTACATTTTTTAGTTAGAATAAAAGTAAGAAAATATGAGGTATTGTCACCTCACTTTTTTTTTTTTTTACTCATGGGTTGTGTTAAAAACTTTTAATGATGTGACACTTGTGAGATAAACACAAAGTATTGCAGGACTGCACTAACTGGAGTAGAGGGCTATTGATCTTTGCAACTGGCTGACACCCACCCGTCCAACCACCTCCTTCCCCCTGCCACGATAAGCCTTTGATGGCAGTGCAGATGTGTGGTTTATTCTCCTGTTCATGCACCAGCTAGACAGAATCCCCATAGATTGCACATAGACATCTATCTGTGATTATCTAGGGCAAAATTCCAGTGAATTAGTGTTTATCTTAATCTGGTAAGACATTAATGGCATTGGAGAGTATGGTGATGGAAAACCCAAGCCATGTAAAACGCCCCCATAGTGGCCTCCCACTAAGCTGCCCCCTGCAAGGATTAACTGTTAACTCAGCATTTTGGAGACAACTGCAAAAATGATGTACAACAAAAACAAAAAAATACATTTTGGTTTTGTAAACTTGAACGTGAAATAATCTTGTTAGCCTCACATATTGCATATTTTAGAGCGGGTTGATGTATTAAGTCTGCAACAGTGATGAGTTGCTTCCAGTTTTTAGGTGTATTTATCACTAGTTAAATCTTCAAAGCAGTTTGTCTGGTTTTACTATTTGAAAGTTTTTTTTTCTCCGTTTCCTACTCCACTTTCTCAGCGATTGGCATTTGTAGATGAGCCTGAAACTGCACAAGAGTCTTAGCCAGTTGTTTTTCTTGAATCACCTCTTTCCATGCAGAACAAGTAGTTTGTCGTAGTAAATTGTGTTGCAGCTTTTTTTTTTTTTTAAAGGAATTTCTGTGCATATGAGCGCTTATCCAAAGCTTACCTGATCAGCTGGATCCCAGTGAATGTGTTTGCTTCTAGAAATGGTTAAATTAAAATATATTTTTAAATATATATATATATATCACATGAATGTTAAGCATGTTAAAATAAATCGGTTTTGAAAAGGTGTTTCTTAATGTCTGTAATTTAACTGTTGTGAAGCTGTTTGGACATGAAAACATCCTCTGCATCTCTCTGATCTTCATTCAGATAACTTCCAAAGGTCTTTTCCTAGTGCAGAATAAATTAGTACACATCGTTACTAACTCTGAGTTAGGCATTCTTGTCTTTTATTGCATTGGAAGACTTGGCACGATGTCGTGCACGATGATGACTGAGTCTAGCTAGAAATAACCTATAATTGAGCCCTGCTGAGCGAGATTATCCTTGGCCTCAGGAAAGAGGGTTTGGCGCATAATTGATGTTTGGGTCAGCCTTTGCCAAAGAAACCACCTCGTCTTTGCCCTCAAGATGGCCTCAGCTAAGTTCTCTATGCTTCTGACATGTTGACGATACAATAATGCAACATTTTTATTGGCTGTATAGATGTCCTTTTGGAGGAAGACGGAAACAAGAGACTTGTCTTATTAATCCTGTTAAGAAGTCTGTTTATTTGCTTCCATTCCCAGTCGGAAGAAGCCATGATGTTTCGGTTTAAGAAGTAGTGATTACAGCAAGCCAGGCCTGTCATTTAGTGTTGGAGGGATGTAGCCAGATATAGCCCCCCCCCCCCCCCCCCCCCCCCCCCCTTCTTTTTTTTTCTTTTTGTCCAAATTAACTGTAGCTCAGTGCCTGTTTCTGAGTATAATCTGGTCCAGTTTTGTAAGACAAGTATAGTGCATTGGTCTCTGTAGTTGGTTTTCTAAACTCATTGTTTGACAGTAATTAATTTAAATGGAATAATCAACTTTATGGAAATGTTTCAGGCCGCTGGAAGCTGATATGTGGTGGAATGGAAAAGGGAGCAGCGCAAATTAAGACAGGACAGTGTTGTCTTTGTTGGAGTTATCTACAATTTCCTGAACGGCCTATCAGCCTCCTGCTCGCAGCATCCTCCCTGTGTGCTGGACTGAGAAAGTTGCAGAGCAATATTAACGGATGAACTTGAGTTAAACATTGATCTGATCTGTGTTGTTCCGCTGACCTTTTAGCTTTCCTCCGAAAATGCACTGAAATCCAAGTCTACATGTTTAAAGGTGAACATGCAGAGATAGGGAGTTGTACTTATTTACTGTAAAAACACTTTTTTCTGAAATTAGACAAGATTACACAGAGAGAAAAGCATCTTTGACTTAAATATAGAGCACAAGCTTAGATTGCGGCTTGATAGCTGCTACAGCACAGGACGTGCGTAGAGTTGGCTCAGTTGTTTTGTGGTCACATTTTTTTGTGTTTTGGAGTCGCTGTGTTGGAACAGGAAGTCAGATGTATTATTCACAGGTTTTTTCAGCGTGAGAAGCGACTGATGGTGCCTGGGTTTCTTTTTTTTTTGGCTTTGTTTGTGGTGGGTAGGATTAGGTATGTGTAATGGTATGTCACCATGACAAGACTTTAAGGCCATGAAGGTTTCAGTTATGTTTTGACTCACTATCTTTGCTGACCTGTTCTCACCATCTGTCCACTGTGTTGGTGTGCTGTGGAAGTTCTCACACTTTAACTTCTGTCTGGCTGCTGTGACTAAGGCCTAGTGCTTCCTTCCTTTGTTTGACTGTGGTTTTAAAAGAAGTTTCTTGTGTTCTATACAGACTTTATTTAGGTTTGATGTAATTGGATTATGTTTATGAAGCTCTCTTCCTATAAAAAAAAAAAAAACTCTGAGTCAGAAACTTACAATGACCACATTTGATATTACTTGACTATAAAAGGAGCTTTTTTGCTGAAATGATGAAAGAGGACTTTCTGAAGCTCCCAGTGCTTATGTAACAGCCTTTTGGATGTAACGGTAATCTTCAGATTATTACTCTGCTCAGGAGGAGGATTTAATCCTGTCTCGATTCAGATCAAACCGGGCTGAAGCCAACTGTAGGCTGACATATCACTTTGTCGTGACCAAGGATGAACTGTCCAGCAGCACCCTGCCTGTGCAGCCCTATTATTAGTCTGAGGTGTATTTAGATGCTCAAAATGTTCTATTAAATCCTACATGAGTTTCTGAGTAATTTCAGATTATGCTAATATTGACACTGAAGAATCCAAGAAATATTTTTATATTTTTGATCCACCTATTATTTTATTTATTTATTTATTTATTTTATTTTTATGTAGTTGTGTATCCAGAACCTTTTAAACCTTTGAAGCATATTCATCATACAGGCATAATTTTTCAGGACAGCCTCGGTTTTCAGATTATAAGGCTGTTGATCTTTGGCTGCTGGTGATTCAACATTACTGTCAAATTATCCAATTGGTCAAAGCTTGGCAGGTTGGCTTGCAGATCTCTTAGCAAAATAGTAATGATGGGAGTTAAAATTGTGATAAATAATAGGGGTGTAAGAAAGTATTGATATGTCAAAATATTACAATATTTTGTGTGACAATATTATATAAATATTCAAAAGCACTGTATTGGGGGGGGTCTGGTGTTCTGGTAGAGTTTTAAGGGGTAAACTGTTATTTTTGTCAAGTAAATATTCTTGTAATTGGAAATGTTTCGATGTTTGTCTGCTTTAATATCAAATCAAGTTTTTTTGTAATTTTTAAAAAAAAGATTTCATCTTTGATTCAGGTTCCTGTGTGGCTCTCCTGTCTCCTTCCATGCGCTGTCCCTGCTCTATGGCCTTAAGGTGAGTTGCGGGGGTGAAGTGGGTTGCATTCCACTGTGGGCTGTTGTTTTGGTTTTACAGCAACTCTTAGTTAAGCACTGTGGGAAAGGACGGGGTATTTGCTAAATCTGTTTGTTTTGCCTAATTCTGTATGTGGCAAAGTAGTTTTTCTGGCTGGCATTTGCTGTCTTGCGTCATTCATAAACTGCAATGTCCATGCAGCAGTGTTGAGGTGAGAAAGGCCTCATTTAGCTCAGCCTGCAGTATAATACTTGCACAACACTTTGCTTTTCAGGCCATCTATAGAAAAGGTACAGTATGTTGAGACCACAATAAGCAACACACTGTCAGAAAATGTTTGTGCAAACTGTTCCTCTTCCACATTTTACAGTTTTTGTGAGATGTTTGGTTTGTGCGCATGTCACCATGAACTGGTGATGTCAATCTATGAAAGCAAAAAGCAATGTAACGTTAATCAGAATGTCTTGTGCTGATTAACATCACATCATTTTGATCAGTTTCTCCTAAATTTAGACTGGTGCTGGTATTTTAAATCATTTTTTAAATATTTGGTCTAAAATCCTTCAGATAGATTTGAAAAATGGGAGGTCTGTCAGATTTGAAAAGAAACAAAAAGGAATCATAAAGGAGGAAAAGTGGGTTCAGATTGTTGTATTTATGTTTGGATCATCCCATAACAAGGTCCCAAAGACTGACCAAGCATATCTAGCAAGAGGCTGTGACCAGTGGCGTAGTCAGCATTGAGTATACCCACTTCTAAACCCCTGTGAGGCGCATTTACAGTTACAATCGTCTCAACACATGTAGCTACGCCATCCAGCAGCTAAGCTAAGGTTACCTTTGCTACACTGGTGCAGTTAGTCAACAGCTGCTTTAACTTTAGCCTGAACATAGACAAAATAAAGCTATATGTAAGTCTATGAGCCTGTCTCACTAGTCTGTAAGCCAGTGTTGGTTTATTCATTTCATAACTCTTCCTCCCAGAAACCGAAGTGCAGAAATTCTGTGAAAATTAGCAAATATACTGATGGATTTTTTAAGTAGACTACATTGAGTCTTGTCACTTTCTCTGAACCAGCATTTTTCTGAGCTACTTTTTTCTGTTTTTAAAATGAGGACAAAACATCACTTCTTGATGGATCACTGCAACACTGGCTGTAACTAATATACAGTTTAACTGTGTTCCACTAAGCAGTGTTTGGTTGAATTATGTGCTGAGATATTATTGTGTTCTTTGGAAGATTAGATCTGTCTCACAGTAGGTCTGGGGATCATTTCAATGCAGGGTCTGGTTAGGTCACATTCTAACATTCCTCAGCAGTGACAACCAAACTCTGTGTGTTGCATCACAAGTGTCATTCAGGACTGGGCAGGTCCAGCTTCATCTTTGTCTCAGTTTCACAACGCTTAATTCTGTTTTTTGTTCCTGCTTGCAGATGGAGGAACTTGTTATTAGTGTAACTAATACATTCAGGGACCTGATCTGTAAATTTAAAGGTAGACGGACCAAGTAGCAATGTTCAACAGGTATGTTTCAGTGGAGGGATTGGATGGTGTGTTTTAGTCAGGAATAGAACAGGGAAGAACAAGTTCTGCCTGTGATGGACTGGCGACATGTCCAGGGTGTACGCTGCCTCTTGCCCAGTGATTGCTGGGATAGGCTCCTGCTTCTTCACAACCCTTACTTGGACTAATTGGTTAAATAAATTGATGGAAGAATGGGCTCTGATGGGAAAGGGACTTGTTTAACGGTAGAGAGTGATGTTATTTTGATCGCCACTGACACTTTGTTCCTCGACATTTAAAGAATCTCAGCTGAGTATGGACTATTCACTTTTATGCAACCATTGGTGGCTTCAAAGTCTTCCATTGTTTTCATGCCTTCACGTTGCACATGTGTGCACACTTGTCAGGTTCTTTTTGGAACATGGTGAAGGTAAACTTTTTGTTTAAAACAACAAAAACAGGAGAAAGAAATTAAAAAATAAAACTGGCATGTTTATTACTGACATCCATCTTTTATTAAAACCCCTCTGTAAGTGGTTTTAATAATATTTCTTTTCAGAAATAGTTGAGAAATATTTTACAAACAATGTAACACTTTGGCCCAGTCGTATCCTGAAGCGTGTGCTGGTTGAACCATTAGAGGGCAGTACAGCATTGTGTTGGTGCTCAGCTTGCCTGACATGAACCTCAAAACTGTTTACTCACAGTCGGAGGTGGAGTTGCAGTTCAGATTTATGCATACCCAGACTGATCACAATGGCCGTAGTAGATTTAATGCTGACAGCGAACAGCGCAGCCCCCTCAGCTGACTGCAGAACAAAATCTTTCTCCTGGGCCCTAGCCCACTAGTTTTCCTGTTTTCTCCGGTTTGAAAGCAGAGTGAGGCCGAAGCGGGTGGGACCCAGAACAGCCTAGGAACTCTGCACATTGTTCCCAGAGCTTCCTCTTCCACATTCCTGGACTGATTGGGATGTGGGCCTCCTGTGCAGGGGTATTGTTCTAACCCAACAGCAGCACAGACCTGGCCTCAGCAAACCGCAGCTGCCTCCACCGACCATTGTGGTGCTCCAGCTTAGTGATGGCTATCTTTGCCTCTTCAGTGTCTCTCTTTCTCTGACTCGCGTAGTGTTTCTTAGTTAGATCTGTTGTCTCAGCCTCTTTGCATCTTTGCTGAGGTCTCAATATTGAATTATCTCAACAAATATCCTGCTATAAAAAGCCATTTTCTCCACAATTTATTAGTTTGTTTTTTTGGTTTTTTTTTTTTTTTTTTTTTAGTGCTTATGTTTTCAGCTTGTTGGCATATCTTTAAGGTATGCTGATCATTAAGGTATCAGTTAAACATCTAAAGTAAATTATTCCAGTTTGGCACAAACATTTATTTAGTAATAAAGATAAACGTGAGATTTTGATATTCAGACGTCAAGAAATCAGAGATCATGTATGACCGAGATTAAGTGAGTTAGTTTGTTGGTTAATAGTTAAATCCATGAACTCCGAGCATACATGTTTTTTTTGGCTGTGATAAGTCTTTGTGCACTAATTAGGGCAAATATTTTTGGCATTTAATTATAGATGTTTTGCTCAATCTTTTTTTAAAAATATTATTCCAGTAATTATAATATTTACTTTTGTTTTGTCATCCTAGTCAGACTCAAGGCTTGCTGGCGTATTTGGCATGAGCGGAGTAGCTTCTCCCCAAAAAAATGATCACTGTCACTTTTAGGTTTATGTTGTGATTTGGAACTCATATTTAAGAGAGATATTAATGGTACAAAACTATTCCGGTGCAGATCCAAGACAGATTTTGGTCACTGACTTGAAGTAGTCAACACAACATGCATTTCCCAGCCATCACTGAGCTGGATCATGCCACCACTGTTGGATCTTGTTATTTAACAGGGTCCAAAGCGCCTTCACTTCTTTGGGACAAATCAACGTCATGCTGAAATTAAACAGGAAAAAAAGTTGTAAGTAGCAACTAGAAAAGAACTCTGACAGCACAGACTTCTGCCACTAAGCTAATTTCCACCTGTATTGTGACTTCAACCCCATTTTATAGTCTTGCAGTTATTTTATACACACAAAACATACCTTTTAGCATTTGAAATGACAATGTTAGTAGCCAAATATTCATCAAAAGCACAGCAACCTTGTTACAGTTCTTTTATATTTATTTTAAAGACACCCTACAGAACTTTTGCCATTTTTCCCAGTGATGCGCCCCCTACCGATGGCTAATTCGGCATCCATCTTGCAAACCCTTCTGACTTGTTAGTGCTCTCCAGCAGCAGAAGACGATCTTACGATGGCTCTTGTTTTGTCCCTTTCTCTTTTTTAAATCTTCTTTCATTTCTTTGCTGAATCAGCGACGTTGCATGTTCAAAACAGCCAGTTCTTTATTTTACTGTGAAGCAAAACGTTACGTTGCGTCCCAGTTGTAAAAGTTGTATAGTTTCGGTTTCTAAGCCTCGGTATGCTGCTGGGCAGCAGCATACACATGATAGATGCCACTGTGTCGTGCAACAAGTCCGGGACGCAGAGTTTTAATGTCAGAAAGTTACAGAATGCGTCTTTAACCGTTAAACAAACAACATTGATATATTTACAAAGAATAGTATTTAGATATGTGAGAATAATGATATTGCCTAAAATCCTTCCAGATTAACCTACAAATTTAATGGAGTCTAAATTAGACTCATTCTCAGGAAGAAAAAAAACAAAAACCCACAAAAATCTAGGTTTTGCATTCATTTGTAAACAGACAGACATATGTGGGGAAAAACCTAACCACCTTGGTGGAGGTAACAATGCAGGGAATGAGTGTGTCCAGACATGGTAATTCTGTTCTTCTCCGTCGGTTGCATGTCTCCTCTGCGTATTGGTTATTGAGTTTGATATCAAATCATTTCTTTTTTTTAAACTATAGTCCCCTCCTTTAATGGGATGCTAAGTACTGGGTGTCCAGTTTCTGTCCTTGAGGGCTGCATTCCTGCAAGCTTTTGCTGTTTCTCTGCTCAGACACACCAGACTCAACTTAATAAGTCATTCTGCAGAACTTCATAGACTCTTGGGTCCATTTAATTGGAATCAAGTTTGTTGGAGTGGGGAAACATTGAAAACCTCTAGTAAAATATGCACCCGAGCAGCAAGCTGATTTTTTTTTTTCCCTTCTTGACCATTACTCCATGGAGGAATTAAATAGCTATTTCTGTGTTATTTCTGAAGGGACATGTTGCTACCTATATAGATAATTAAGGGCATTTCTGGTTGCAAATTTACAGGCACAAGCATGATGGTTGGAAAAGTGGGATTTGGTAAATGGACTGTTCTTGTATAGCATTTTTCTAGTTTTTACTACTTAAAAGCACTTTCATATTACAAGCTGCATTCAAGCATTCACAAACTTGCACATCCAGCTCTTTTTAGAAGTTATCTATGCACAAATTTTCACCCAGATGTAGACACTGAGGCAACATGGTTCAGTTTTTCATCCACAGACACTTTGACATGTAATCTGGGGAAGCTGGGATCAGCTGTCAACTCTCCAACTGGCAAACGACTACTATTACTCTTGAGCTACAGCCAGAGGCTTTTTTAACACTTCCTGATTACTGATGTGAATGTGACGGGTTTGTGCACATTTTTATAAATGATTCTTTTAGGGAGGAATTTGGAGATTTTATGCAAGATTTCCTGGTTGCAAATGTTGGTAGTTTTCACAGAATATTTATGAAGTTCTGACTTGTCATACAAGGTAATAATAAAACGGTAATAAAACTTGTCCCTCCACAGATGGTGTCTGTTCTGTATTATCAAATCATTACCAGTTCCCTTTAAAATGTTAAAATCTGCTTTCAGGTTCTGTTTTAAAGCGCCTTTCCCCTTTTGTACCTTTAAAAAGCAGCTGTAGCATTGTGTACTAGTCTCCACAATTAAAGTAAGTTTCCACTTTTACCCCCAAAAAATGTTTTTAATGCAGCTCTCAACTGCAGGTTCATCCACAAATCAATACAATAAGATCTGTTCCCACTGCCGGTAGTAGTGTTATTACTTTCCCTGTTCTGATAGCTATATAGCACATAACTGGAGTCCAGTAACCACTACTACCACCCAGGGGACAAGCCTGTAAGCTACATCTTGAGTCTAGTAGTCTAGCCCAGATTCGGATTAATTATTTGGGCAGTTTATCTTTGATTGAACTAGAAAACGGCACAGCTGTAATCACACTTGTAAGTGTTGTTAAACAGGTGAAGTAGATCAGTCTTGTCTCTTTCAGTCTGAGTCATTGCTGTTGGTTGCTAAACATGTTTTTATGTGCCCACTCTTGCAACCTTGAGTGGAGCTTTCTCAAGCTTATTTACTGAGTGTTGTTCCATTTAACTCTGAGTGAGGTCCAAGCTGGTTCAGAACCACACCTACCATTTGACACAAACCTGAATGCCAGTAAAACTTGTTTGTTTGCAGGGTTTTATCCCAGTACAATTGTTATGGGGTTTATTTTTATATTCTAATGTGTATTTGTGATTTTTCTTCTTTTTTTTTTTTTTTTAAGTCTTGTTAGTCTAATCCAGTGGGTCCTGGTTGCCCTCCACCCCCAAAGAGGTCCATGAGACTTTGACTTTTTAGAGCCAATGTGATGTTAATTCAGACCATATCCACACACAGATGAGTTGAGGTCTATTGACTTTTATATCAAATGGATGTTTTATTTACACGGAACTAGTATTTAGAGATCTCAAGAACAGAAGCTTTGCACTTTTTCATTATTAGGAAATGTCTGAGAAATGCTACAATGCAGATGATTTGTCCTTGATTGAAATTAAATAGAAAAAAATAAAGGTGCTAAGAAAAAGTTGTGTAGTGCGGTTTCTCAGCCTCAGGATGCTGCTGGGCAGCAGCAACTGCATGATAGATGTCACTGCGTTATTAAACAAGTCCGGAACACAGTTTTATGGTCAGAAAGTTACATAATGCGTCTTTAAAGCAAAGCTATATGTTGACAACTTCCTTAACTTTGATTTGATCAAAGTTAAGGAGTTAGCCAGATTCATCATTTATGGTGGGAAGCTAGCTAATAAGCATAAAACTAAGTGTAGTTTCGTTATGACGTGGAGGTGTGATTCACATGAAAGTGGGCATCTGGTAAAAAAAAAAAGGTTGGGAACCGCTGGCCTAACCAGGACGTTTCTGTTGACCAAAATAGAACAACTAACTTTTTGTGGTCATATTTATGTTTCCCTTGAACTTTCTTCCTCAGTGAGTAGTGTCGTTGTTATGTGAATTATTGGATGTGTTGCATTATTGTAGGGAAGGTTGCCTAACCAGAAGCTTGGGAGTATTGTCATGTCCAGTTCATGACAAAATGATGGACCAAAAAAAAAGAGTCCAATATGTTTAATCTTTTTTTTCTCTTTCTATTTACTTCTTATCTCAGACCTTTGGCCTGATTTATAAGCAAAATCTTTCTATCATCGTGGTGATATTTTATTACACTGCACAGGGGGATTATGTCAACACAAACGTAATTCTTGGTCTTAAATGCTACCTTTTTTTTTTTTTTTTTTTTGAAACTTCATTTTGCATTAATAATTAGCCTTAGAAAACAAAAATAAGTGTTTTTAGATAATTGAAAAGGCACCTACTTTACAACTTATAGCTTTATTGATTTCATATTTGTATTAGAATGGGTCTTGTCTTAGAAGTTTACTTACTGAGCAACGTGTTGAATGTGTCTGAATGATTTCTTATATCTTTTGTTGCGGCTTCTGTGAACGAGGTATTGCACCCTTTATACATCATGACGCACTGTTAAACTGTCATTAATACACCAATTTGTGCCTTGAATTTCATTAATCAGTATTTCTTAATTTTTTTTAACTGAGAAGTACTTTCTTATGAAGTGATTTTATCATTGGCTATGTCCACAAAAACGCAGTATTTCGGCAAAAACAAGGTTTTTCCCCAAATGTTCACTAAATAGCTCCAAGTCTATATGCACTGCTTTCCAGCATTGTTTTCCATTTCGCAATGTACCTTTTTGTCTTGGATCTTGGAGGTTTGGAGCTAAATGCAGAATTGAGAGGCAGTAAGGCAGAGAAGTTGTCAAAACTATTATTTTAACAAACTGAACAGACCACGGGAAAGCAACTATCGCACACAATGAGCCAGCAAGTACTAACTGAAACCAAGAGGTATATATACACAGAAAACATAAGATACAGGTGTAATAGATGAGCTAACTAAACCCAGGTGAACGAACAAACACAAAACAAGGCTAAACTGGGAAAAACAAGGAAAACTACAAAATAAGACGGAAAACCAGAGCTAAGACAACCCACTAAAACCACTACACCATAACACTTTGGTTATTCAGTATAATCTGCAACTAGCTGTATATTTGTATGTAAACATGGAAAAAGTCCAGTTAGGATTAGCGCTCGCTCAGTCCTCGCTGCCTCAACTGTTGCCATGTAAGCAAAGGCGTAAAAGTTAGATAATGTGATGCAAGAAATACAGGTGACAGTTAAAAGCCTGGTAACCCCGTCTAAGCATAAATGGCACAGCCGGATTGGAAAAGCTAAACTAAAAGGCAAGGCAAGTTTATTTGTATAGCACATTCATGTACAAGACAATTTAGTGCTTTACAGGAAACATTAAAAGCATTACAGAAAAAAAGCATAAAATTTGGGTTCTGGATGTGGACAAACACATTCAGACACGTTTGAGTTTCTTGCTCCTTAACTTGGCACAACAAAGTCCATTATTAATTTTTTATTCATTCTAGCTGGTATAGTTAGCATAAAAAAACAACCACTAGTAAGAACTACTAATGATGTGATACTTGTCATTAATTTATTTTATTTTAATTAATCAATTAATTTTTTATTTTTAAAAACAGATAATACACATTATCATAGATTGCAAACTATGCCAGATTTAGGCAGAACTAAATTTAGTGCCCTGTCCTTGGTCACAAATGCGCAAATAAAGCCGATAAGATCATTATTTGCTGGTAATGTAAATTGTTTTTATATTCCTAAATTAGAGTTTAGTGACTTATGTTATATTGAAGTTAAGTGCCATTATAATGCCGGTCCAGTTAGTCACACTTTTAAATTAGGTCTGAAAACTTTTATTAAATTCCTGAAGAAACCATTAGTATTCATTTAATATCCAATAGACACTGACATGAAATCACAAATTTACACATTTAAGCAAATAAATATTCTAAATAAAGATTTTGTACAAGAGGAAAAAAAGGAACTGGCTCAAAAACCAAAGTAAGCCATGTGACTCCAAGCCATTGTTTCTGTTTCTGATATTAACAGATATAGCACCATAAAGGGAAATCAGACCCTAACAACCCCCTCCCCCCTCAAAAAAAAAAAAAAAAAACAGCAGTTGATCAAGCCTTTTGTCATCGACATTCATTCTTACGTTTTGGCTTTCAGGAATCAATACATAAGCATTTAAAATGCACAGCAGAAAGTATTTACATATTTAGTATCTACCGTCACAAAACCATATCTGATAGTTTTTGATGCTACTGTGCATCAAAAACATGTTGGCTTTTTTTTCTGACCATAGAGGACCATTAATTTTTGGCTGCTCTTTAATGGTCATTACCATTTTTTTAAAGTCTTGATAGGAAGCAGGTTTTCAAAATTTCTATGTCAAAATAAAATTCTCTTAATACCAACAATTTTATTTTATTTTTTTCTTTTCTAAATGGAAATGTGCTAAGAATGGTGTTACCATGGATAACTCATTGTGGATTTAGAGACTGAATAAAAACTACATTTTGTGGCTGGATTATAAAACTAGTTGATGGAAAGTATCCGTAGCTGATGCGTAAGCCAGCCATCACAATGATGCCCACAGAGTAACACACTACAGAAGCCGCTGACGACATTATACTGTAACATTTTAAGGGTTAAGAGAAGAGATTGTTGTATTGCAATGATCCATGATGTCTCAATATGACAACTGTGCCTTTTTTTTTTTTTTTTTATCATTAGAAACTTCACTGAGGTGAAAAAATGCATTTTTATTTATTTATCATTATTTACAATTTTTTTTATGATGGGTAGTACCATAATAACAGCCAATGTAATAACTGAATATATCATTAGTTAAACATTATTATATAATTTTACCAAGTTATTACTTTATTGCTTGCTTGTACCTGGTTTGTTTGTTAATGATTGATTTAGTTGCTTTGAGTTTCTAAAAGGAATAAACTAACCATGTTTGATCACAGTACTATATATAACTTTTAATTGCTGCTAACTATGGGCACGTTCACATCCGCCTTTTTGTTCCGAACTGAGTCCGTTTGCTCGGAAAGTCCGCTTAGTTTGGGGATCTTTAAATGCACCAAATGAATTCTGATTCCAACCAAAGAAGCCGACTCGGTCCGCCTACAAACACAGGTCTTGGCTTGTTTCAAGTGAACCAAATGCAGGAAGCACACTACCAAAAAAAAGTCTCCTCCTGCATTTGACATACTGTTGCATTGTGGGTAAATGCATAGCAATCTCATAAAGGGTCCTCTGCCTTGTCTGTTGTTCATACTGCGTCCATTGTTGCAGTGTATTTCTGCTGTATACTTGCATATGACAAAATAAAAAAGCCAAAAACAGCGATAGCTTCATGCTCCATGTTTAAAACACAACAGTTTTCTTCTTTACATGGGTCTTGTCCTCTCTTTTGCTAAATACGAGTGCAGCACCACCATTGGTGGGAATAGAGATATATTATTGTAAAGTTTGATGCATTTGACCACAGTGCAGCGTGAACTCAGTCTCAGTCTGAATGGATACCCCCCTCCCCGCAACTGAGCCAAGTCCCCAATCGGACCGAGTCTAGTGGACCATCCTGATGTAAATGCTCCTGGAGACTCCAGTGGTTGAACTCATTCCAGTTCAACCACTTTACATTTCACACACTCTGCAATATTAATATCCTCAAAATGATGTGTGGAGAAATATTTGTTTAGGTTGATAGTGATGAAGGAAGGCAAAATGCTTTTTAAAAAAAAAGTTTAAAGTTTCTCATTCACTTGTGTCGTGATTATCAATCATTCTTTTGGAGAGTTGCAGCTTCCAGTTGATGTTGAGGACTGGCTGCTTGTGCTCAGAAGACTTATTCATTTTTGGACTCCGTACCAGCGAACAGCATATTGATGATTTCTTTCAGCAGTGAGCTTTGCTGAGCGTCAGCAAAGTGTAGCCTCCCTCAGTCTGCAGCAAGGGATACTTGGAAGGGTTTGAGTTTGCTGCAGGTACAAAGCTGAGCAGCCAAGCACAGCACAGCAGTCTGTCATCATTCGGTCTCGCAGACACTCTCGCTTTGCTCACTCTGTTTCTTTTTTCATAATAGCTCAGACAAGCAGAAGTGACAGCAAAGGGAGGGGTTGTTTTAAACACAATGATGCAAGAAATCTAACAAGCATTCTTGTGTGAATTAATGCTAGAGCTATCAGTGAATACAGACGGGCATGGCAGCTCCATGACCATTTCCTACTTCTGACAGCATCTGTCAATCTTCCTCTTCCATTCTTCTCCTATTTTGCTGGGGAGCTACACAGTCCAGCAGGGTGTGGCTGGTATCGTCGCTGTTATGATTGGCTAGTGGCCCAGTTTGCGTTATCTCCTGTGGAACATGTTCTAGTCCCTCCCCAGATAGTGCCTGGCACTCAAACATAACCCTGCCTACTCACAATTACATCATAACCTATGAGAAGAGCCATGTCTTTTTGCTTTCTCTTTACACACGTAAGCCGACAGGTAATGTTTCAGTATTGAAAGTGTCCTCCTCCGACACGTAAGTCTGCTGCGGTCACACCTTTCCGAACAACTTCAGAAAGCATTAGGCATTGTCTGTTCTTGTCTGTGAAGGCCCGGACTCAGGGTTTGACAGTGCGTAGATGTTGAATGTATGTTGTAGCTTAGCACAGGCGCTCTACCCTTTTTCCTACTTCTTTGTCAATGGGGTAGATGAAGCAAACAGGTAGTTCAGTGTGGCAGAATGGCATGGCACAGGCTTGTGGACTTCTCACCAGACTGAAAGACCTCAAGTCTTGTTGAAAATGGACTTTCTAAAGAGCCTGGTTCCAGCTGTCATCTCAGGAGAAGGACCTGTTGAACATGGGGGAAGCTTACCCAAGGATTCAGGTCCACGGCTTCTTCGCATGAGAAGACTGGGCCTGCTTGCCATGGGACAGACCATTGAGGAAGATCCGGTAGATCCAGTGATTAAAGTAGTCAGCCAGTCCCGCTTCAAAGGTACTTAATTAAATCAGCTGTTGTGTGTAAAGATTTTTGCATTAACCTCTGCTTAAAAAAAAAAAAAAAAAAAAAAAAGACTTAAGCTGCTTCATTGCTGCTTTATAATGGATAATAAGTTTGGTTCAGTGCTTGTCGTCCTTTATTTACATGTAACTAAAGACTGACTTTGCATCCTTGACGTCCTTACTGACACGCAAACATGGACACGTGACAGAAAACTAGTACTGTACGGTCGATCTGCCTACATTATCTGATTGTTGTTGCATTTGATAAACCTTGCTTGGTTGTACTAAACCTCAGGCGCTGGTCATCCAGAGCTGCATGTGCTGCTTTGGGCTTATTTATGCAAACAGCGGAACAGAAAGGTTTACTGTAAACATCTGCAGATTTAACTGAATAAAAGTCTGTCTTGTCAAATTATGTGGATAAAGAAGGTTTAACTGGTTTATTGAACTGCTCTAAGATTGGCTTGATGCAACATGAACACGTCAACTGCTTAGTCAGTTTACCTGCATACTGTTTTATCAGATTTTACTATGACAATTAGGCATTTTTAAAACTAATTTTTCTTTGCACAGCGAGTCTTAACACAGAGCAATGACTATTTTTTTTTATCAGGTTGTTTGATAGTTACATATCAATGACACAAATTCACTCAAATAACCCTGTTATGTTTAAGTGTAGTTTGTCAGAAAAAGCTGAAACCAGTAAGAATTGCAAGACTTTTATCAAGTGAGGTTACAGAAAAATAACACCAGATGAAGAATGGTGCAGTTTGTGACCTGCTGTATTTCTTTTCTCAGTGGATGCAAATTACCTCCAGAGTTCAGTTGTTTTCATAGTGATTAACTTGTTTAGCTTTAATTTGAATAAAGATATAGTAGTTGTAATTTTACTGGTTTGATGTCAGGTAATGAATGATTCACAGCTGCTGGTAACCTAGTTGACAAGCAGCAGTACGCTGCTTTTCTCAGCAATCTTCCTCAACTTCAGTAACATGGCCGCCTGCAATGTGTGCAAACACAGATTATATTTCAAGAGAATTACAGATTTTCATGGCTAAACCTGATAAAACAACAAAATGTTATTAATTAAGCAGAATAGCTTTTGTGAACAGGTGTGTTTACCTCTAGGATCCTTTCACACCAAACTGTCAGTCAGCTGTTCTGCATGTCAGAGGCACTTCTCTTATTCACATTCAGCTTTTTAATTTGGCACGTAACCTGTCGGTGAAAATGCTCTATTTAATCCTCTGTACAGTGTAGCTAATGAATGTACAAGCTTTACATGGTTCTCATCTTGTGTGTCGTCTTCACTTAGACAAAACAGGAAACATTTTCCACAACAACATAACCATGTTGAGTAGACAAACTGATCGTAAGCTGAAAATCAGTTCATCACTCAACAAAAACCAGTTTTGTACAATCTTACGGTTTCTATTTTTTCTAACAAACATACCATTCCTCCCTTCTGCACTGCCAAGATATGTTTTCTTGTTGTAAGGAAGAGATCATACGTCCTCATCAGCAGTAGAAGTTGCTCTTAGCTGCGTGTTTTTTTAAGTGTTTTGTTTTCACCCAGGAGACGTCTTTATTAGTCTGGTTAAATAGCGAACAAGCATCCAATGATACTGTCAGAAGTGTGTTGGCCATCTCTGGATTTAGCTTAGTAGTTAGCAGCGTTTGGTGCTTTTTCCCTGTGTGTATACATCTCATATGTCATCTTGTCATGCAAGTAATTCTTACATAGCTAATGAGGCATTTCAGACATCTTAGACATTCAAGACATCTTATTTCCCTGCAGTGTCTGCTGGGAAATAAGCTGCCTGTCGCAGTCATTTTATCATCACTTTTTTTATTCGTTACTTGTGAGAATTTGTGTCATTTTTGCAAATTTATCGTGTTTTTGGAATTTATACAAGCAATGCAGCAACTTGTTTCCTTAACTTATCCATTGGCCAGGTCCTGGTTTTATGACAGTAAAGGTGTAAAAGACAAAAAAAAAAAAAATCACATTATATTTGCAGATTTAGTCCCAGCTACGATGCTGTCTCTTCTAAATGTTTTAAAGTTGGTTCAAAAGCACAAGTTCTGCTGACAGTGTAAATCCTCTGTAGAAGGTTCGCTATTGTGGGTGTGGTGTGGCTGGTTTGGAGCAAGAGCCTCACTTAAACCAGTTCTTTTTGTTTGGACTTCCAAAGCATTGACACCAGCACCGAACTGGCGCTGCACTTGCACCAATTGTTTGCTTGTTGGGTAAATGGCTGGGGGCAGGGTCACGAAGACCAACTAAAATGTCATGGCTGCCATTCTTTTCTCAAAAAAAAAAAAAAAAAATACCCACAGTCACTGTAGCTGTCTTAGAATAAGAGGAAGCAGTGAAATAACAAACTCTCAAGTGGATACTGTAGTTAATGGTTCAGTAGGTATGTGTGCACATGCATATTGTGTGTGTGTGTGGGAGCAGTTCAAGATCATTCTTGGATCAGCAAATGAGTTGAGGACTTTCCATCACTTCACTGATGCTTTAAAAATAAAATGAAGAGCAACAAACAAACAAAATAAGATTATTTATTTCTTTTGCAGCGCTACCTGTCAGATCATGTTGGCCTCAGTGTTTGCTCGTGGCTGAAGTGCGACTCAGCTCCCCTCCTGCTTACCTTACCTGTTAGCATATAAGAACAGGACTAGTCAGCTGGCCAAACTAACCCCTTAATAATAAGCTTGACTTTTGCTTGGAGTGTTTTGTGTGTCTTGTGCAGTTAATTTAAAGTCTTATTTCATGCCTTAGTGCTGATTGCTTTCCTAATTACTGGTTTGAGCAAATTATTTTCAATATTTATTTTTGTTTCTTTCCAATTAGGGAACATCCGTCATTTTAGGAAAGCCTCCTTTTTACATCATGCTGGTGATGGCAGTGGGGATACTGGTGAGTTATGCAATCCAAGATGTGGTGTGATTACTGCAGTAGTTGGGAGTTAAGTTTTAAATCAGAGTTGATGTTTCTCTCTTTTGTCTTATCATGGAAGGACGTGGCTCAGCGTGCTGCAGGTACAGCTATGTTTTTGGAAGGTGTTTAATGGAGAAGGTGTTTGTCTTATGGGTGCAGCAGGTTTCCATGTGATGTGATTTGCATAAGTATAGTCCAGAGGGTGTGTATCAAGACAAACTGGCTCAACTTATTTGAGAACTGGAAAGAGAAGAAATCCATTTCATGCAAACTGCAAATAATCTGAGCGACTGAAAAGACATTTTTTAGGTTATGTTTATGAACTTTTTTCTTTGAAATAAGGCGTTTTGGAAACAGCCTATATGAATAAGTGCTACTTTGAGCCCGCTCACATATTAATGTGATAATATGTATTTAAGTTGGGTTTGTCTAATGTTCCGCTCCGTCATCCCATCAGACATATCTACACTTCCTGTCAAAAAAACAAACAACAAATCAAAACAAAACATTATATATGTAACTAAGCTAGTAAACGCTTCCCATTGGTACTGGTGTACCCTAACTGGTGGAGTGAGTAGCTTCTTATTACACACACAACCATGTCAGAAGACGCATCCTATGGTCACGGAGAAGATTCAGTTTCAGAAGGGTCAGATTGTTGGGATTATGCAAAGAAAAGCTCTAAGGTGATGCTGAAATTACTAAAATTGGGTGAAGAACTGTCTAACATGAAAAACTTCCATCCTCTGGGAAGAAATCTGGTAGAAAAACAATCTTTGATAAAAATCGTTTAAACGTTTGGTGATGTAATAAACAAAAAAAGAACAGAAGTACTCGTATGTTTAATACGTAAAAGAACATTTGCACAGCCAAAATATGAAAGGAGCTTAAAGGTGGAGTATGTAAGATTTTCAATATTTAAAAAAAAAATTAACTAATAAAATAACTACAATCATAATTAGATAGTTTTTTGAACATGTAGGTTCCTGTCTGTCCATATTTGATGCGTTATTAAATTACAAGTTTAATGACAAAAAGCACTTTTTTTTTTACTGGTAGGCAAACATTTAAGAAGGGTCTTTGTCATTAATTAAACTTGTAATTTAATAACACATCAAATATGGACAGACTGGAACCTACATGTTTAAAAAAAATTATCTGATTATGATTGTAGTTTTTTTTTTTTTTAGTTAATTTTTTTTTTTTTTTTTTTTTTAAATGTTGAAAATCTTACATATTCCACCTTTAAAGCCTGTTCCATCCTCCACGAGAAGCGAGAACTTTTTTCTCGTTCTCGAGGCCCCGAGAAGAAAATGACGTCATTTTGTTGTCGCGGACGTGTTTGAAGACAGTTCTCGACACATCGGGCTGGCAGAACTTGTTTCTTGCGTGGCTGCGAGAAGTATCGTGTGATTGGTCGGACATTTGAGGTGGCCGTGGTTAACACGGAGGAAGTATGAAGCGGAGTTGCTGCTTCCGTGTGTTTGCTGTTGCCGGTAAAACGGATTGTTTTGATAAAACAGCTGATTGAGGTGATGAGAAAGGACGAACATTTTTACATGTGGCATTAAAACACTCGGACCCAGCCACGTGCACGACCCGCCCCGCCGCGGACGAAGTTGTTCGTTAAATATGAAACTAGAAAAACACTCGGAGAGTGGAAACCTCCGCCAAGCACAATGTTAAAGAATCCTTTTAAAACATTCCTGGATCCAAACGGTGATCCGGATCACCACCAGAGTTTAATCAGTTCTTCATTTTTACATTTCCAACAACTCTTGAAGTTTTTATCCGTCCGTAACCTTTTGAGTTATCTTGAGCAAAAAGATGCTGGGAAAAACATAATCTGGTGGAAGTAACAACCGGGTTCATTGCACATGAAAGCAGACCCCCCCCCCCGCAGGGATCCCTCCCCGCTGCAGACCTGCTTCTCGTGGAGTATGTATGGACCTACCGAACAAGACGTTTTTTCTTGTTCTTGCAGCCTCAAGAACAACAACTCAGTTCTTGCTTCTCATGGAGTATGTAACAAGCTTAAGAGTTGGGGCTAAACGACTTCAGAAAACCACGCACCAGTGAGACCAGTAGGGATAGAGTAACTTCTGTGGATTTCTTAATGAAAGTGTGGCATGGAAACATGAAGTTGCTTGGCTCTGACTCAGAGGAGCTGTGCAGGTGATGGAGTTGTGCTGCATACTCTGCTGCGATGGAGCTAAATGGTGTGTCCTCTGCAGCCCAGGCATCACCAGAGGAGGTCAGGGATTGAATTACAGTTTCTATCGATTATTGTTCCCACCACTGTCCTTCAGCGAGGCCAGGACAGGAAATGCATCCTCCACTCTGGAGGCTCCTGGGACAAGATGCTCCTCCACACTGTCTGCAGTCAGGAAGGCTACCCGTCAGTCATCGCTCCCACTTTTGTGAATGAAGAGACTCTAACCTGCCTCGGTTATGCATTTAGTTGAGATAATTTGATCAGCGAGCTGCTCTTTCCAGGAAGCTGGTTATAATGTTGTTTATTTTGAAGTCCTGAATTTGCGTCAGCTGTCGTAGTTCTAATGTTCTAGCTCTCAGCTTTAATGTTCCCGGGGAAATGATGTCAGTTCTGCATTCCTCAAACAATAAAGCTGGTTTACAGAAAACAATACCTGCAGAGGTCTTCATGCCCTATGTCTGCTGGTTTGCTGATAATGCTGAAGTGAACTCTAGTTTTGTGAACACATTGGGCTGATACTAAATAATTTAACACTGTTTTTGATGCACACAAGCCTGAGCTAAAGTAGTTCTACACATAGATGTGGTTAATTCCATCTATTTGAAGTCACATTTTGGGAACATGCTTTTTGTTATCTTTGGAAAGATGTGGAAATGATTTAAAGTTTTCTTTGGATAGTATAAATGTATCAAATCCACAAGCTTGAGATCAGCGTCATTCCAAAGAAACTATGCCAATGTATCACAAGGCAGTGTTTCACAGCGAAAGACTGCATCAGACTCTCACAAGCCAGGGCATGACAAAGCATCTGTTTGTGTTGTGTTTGTTTGCAATGAGCTCTGCCTCATTTTGCATAACTTGTATAGTGGAGGACATGTGACGGAGAGAGAGACGGAGGGCGAGAGAGAAACGAAGACGAAACAGGATGGAAACAAAGAGTATTTGTGTTCTGCAGCTTTCCCACCACTGTTTCCATCAGAATAGTTTCTTAACAAACTTAAATCGAGACTGCAGATCGCTTGATGTCATGTGGATCCGTTTTTAAGTTTTTGTGGGTGGAAATTATTACCATCAACAGAAGATTAAAATATCAGATAATCAACTTTGTGTGTGTGTGTGTGTGTGTGTGTGTTTGTCTGTAAATTCACAGAAACAGACTGATGGGTTTTCTTGCATGTGTTGAGTTCCTGTATGGGTCAACGTGCTACCATGCTTAGTAGCTTTTAGAAGAGCAGTGACGTAATGTCTCTGACTCCACTGGGTTTAAACACTCTGCTTTAGTGAATGGATGAGCTGTGATCATAATCATGACATTTTATTAGATTAGAAACGGGTTGGAAGGGCCACTAAGATGATGTTCTGGCTGTGTGTCTGCTAAATAAAATGCTTGGTTGTTTCTTAAATTAGCTGAGTGCTGCTGGTTTACTTCTGTTTCAAACATGGAAATCATTGTACAACTAATGAGAAATGTGTTCTTCATCAAACTACTTTAAGACAAGAGATCTGGAATATATTTGTGATGTTTGCACTTTTTTTTTGGTTTGGTGTATATTTCTTTTTTTTTTTCCCATCCTCCCATTCTTTCCTTTCCCTTGCACTGCAGTCAGGAATGACGCATCAGTATTGCTGTGGAGCGTTGCAGGAAGTGTTGCTTTGATTGGCCGGTTGTGGAGGGAGCACGGTAGCAGCTCTTGCATGCGTATGCGTCGCTGAACCACAGCCAAAGAACACTCGCAGCATTTTGATGACATCACCCACCCCCACACTGTGCTCCCGCCTCCCTGTGTTTTCTGTTGAATCGAGCTTTCTGAGAGAAAAGAGCAGGCATCAGTAAAAGAACAAGAGCTGGCTCGGCGGAGGAGGGGCTGCTCATGAACGAATAGAAAGGGAGAGAGCTTTGGGGGAGGAGGAGGAGGGGGGTTTCTGGCAGTGCTAGCACACAGACTGGCACACACATACACACAGGAAGAGAAGAGGAGAAGGAATATTGTTGAACATCAAGACTTTATTGTGCTGCTGTTTTGTTTTTGTTTTTTTTTTACCAAGAGGAAAAGTTTTGCACCTTTTGTCCTTTTGGCCATTTTGGATTTTTTATTTTCGTTCTTAAATGGGGATGAGGGACTCTGTGGACTGGCAAGTGGGCAGCAAGCGCTGGGGTGGAATACTTCTCTAACTATCTCTCTCTCCTCTTCTTCCAGTGCATTTATACTCAGCGGTGAACCGGTGACTTGTAGTCGCTGCTTAAACTCTTCAGGATGCTGCCTTTAACCAGTACCTGTGGCGGGTAGTATTCAGCTCCTTGTTGGAGGCTAGAGGACCTGGAGGTGTGATATTTGGAATTTTTAGGGGCGTGAATATTTTTAGGAAAGTTAAAATGCTGACGTTTTGTGAAAGGAAAGTGACGGGAACCCTCTAAACATTGTGCCTTGTGAGCCTTAACTTGTGAAAGCCACCATGCTGAGCCTGCAGGATTCGGTTTTCTTTGAGATCAGCATCAAATCTCTCCTCAAGTCTTGGAGTAGCAGCTGTGAGTACCCCTGCCAAGCTCGCTCGCATGTTTACATACCACACTCGCTGCATCCAGGCTAGTCTACCACACGCAACCAGCAGACCCTCGGCAGCAGCGTACATGCTCCAGTGCTTTCCATGCTTTGAGTTTTCAGATCTCATCTGCGGATAAGAAAACTGGCTTTAATGCAGTAGTCAAGATGAGTGATGGTGTTTAGTCAGGCTTCTTTAGGTTTATGCAGGTGTTTTCAGTTGGGGACCCTCCTCTTGCTCGTTGCCATTCCTGGCAATCGAAAAGATTTTAGTTTTAGTGATTATAATACAGGTTGATTCTAAGGATTCTTTTACTCTCTGATTGGCTTCTTCCAACTTATCTTTAGTCTTTATATCTATTAATTATTTGTTTTTTATTAATTTTGACATCCAAGTCTTTCTGTTGGCTTCTTCTGCAGGTTTAAACATTATAATCATTCTTCTTCTGCATCCTCCCACTTTTATAACCCTCTCTTCCTTTCCTCTGGGACCACTAATGTTTCCCTACTATTGATCTGCCTTTTGGCTTCCTCCTATTATTAGCATTCCATACAGCCTGTAATACATCAGGAATCAAAAAGCCCTGCATCCTGAGTCTTATTGAACTACAGTGATGGTCAGAGGTAGATGGTAAACATCACTGTCTGTGCTGCTGATTTATCACTCTGTTTCTACTTGCACACATTTTTTATTTGTCCCGGTTTATTAAGAGGTCATAGTTGACTATACAAAACAATGCGCACCACAATATTGATGTTAAATAGTTCCTGTTTACATTCTTAGAAACATTTCACACAAAAGCCTGGTAGACATAAAGATGTGAAATTGTGTTGTCACTGTGTGCCCCCATAATTAACCCCCTCCATGCTTGACCCAGGCTTTATGTCAGATTATAGAGCAGATCATCAGTCAGCACAGGTTTGGGATGGTATTTGTATTACATATGCTAATGAGGACTTTGCATTAGTTTTTCCTAAGCTTCTCTTTTGCATAAATGTGCATGAAAGAATATCTCCACTTTTCTAGATGGCAAAATGTCAATAAATATAGCCTGGTGGCAAGAAGTCTATCCATAGTTTGTAGATTTTAGTTGTAAACAATTGTAACACTAATGAAAGACACTTTGATGCATTAAATTAGTGCAAAATTTTTTTAAAAAAATGTATTCGACTGAAAAAATAAGGAGGGGAATGCCTTTAACTGTGTTCACACTGCAGGCAAAATGAGCTCCGATGCAACTTTTTCTCAATCTGTCATTTTTTTCTTTTCTATTGTAGTCTGAACAGAAAAATCCAAATCTCCACAAACTTTTTCAAAGGAATGCATTTCATCAAACTTAGAAGGTGAAATGCAGCAGGATCAAATGTGAATTATAATTTTGTCAGCTCTGATTGCACAACAAGCTCAATCTCTTAACACTGGCAGACTTTAAGATAATTTTTAGAACGTGTTTTTGTCGAAATGCATGAACACAGTCCAAAGATTTGAAGGTCAAACTAATGAAGTCGTCTTTGTTATTGTTGCTCCCCAGTGTTGAGCTTGCTTCTTACACATTACGTGCTGGAATTAATTTGAACTCCACAATCCAATAACATGTTAACTTTTATAGCTTTCAGCACGAAGGTGTACAGGGATTGCATTTATGGTTATCAGGAATGTTTCCCCCTTAACACAGGTTATGTTTTCTTCCATTATGTTCTCTAAATGATTACAGTGTTTTAAACTGCTGGGAATTATTTGCTATTACAAGGCTGTAATACATACACCTCCTGATTGAACACATTTCTTTAATCTTCCATTTTTTCTAACTACTGTCTGCCTGAATCTTTGCTTATAAAACTTATGTTTGTAGACATTTCTTCAATGAATTATTCATACAGATCATTTTAGAAGCTCCCTCTTTGCTCTCTTGCTCAGCTATTTTCTTTTTTTTAACCACCTTTGATGCTTTAAAAAGCCGAAAATCTTGTTAAACTAACATTTTCAGCAGTGAGCTCATACAGTTCAGTCAGTTTAGACCTTTGTGGCCAAGTTTTTTTTTTTTTATCATTCATAATGCATTTTGCATTTAGAGTACATTGCTGTGTGAACCCATCTGTTTTTGTGATGATGCTGTGTAAACCTCTGGAATTAATTTGCTTTGTTCTTGTCCAATTTTTTTATTCAGGAGTAATACAGGTGAAGAGTAAACTGGTAGTAACTTGCCAGAGGCTGAACATGTTGAGACATAATGGCAGAATTGGCTCTGTTATACCATCCAATCATTGCCAGTTATTCTTTTGTTTCTTAAAAATGGATGCACTATTGGCCCGTGTGTTTGTGTGTGTGTGTGTTTGGGCTGTACCTTGTTGTTGGCCTGCGAGGGAAGTGAGCAAGCATTTGGGAAGCCTTTAATTTTACTGTAAAAAGGTGGAGTTTCTGCTATAATAGTTGCATAATCTTGTGGGGTGCTGATAGATACATTCAAACTGCTATAAATATTTTGTGAAGCAGCATTTTATTACAAGTTTGTCTGTTCTTTCTGTCAAAACCTTTATTACTATATTCTTTTTTATGTGAAGATGTAATGAAATTCTTGGATGCAGACTCTGTCTTGGACAGCGGATGTAAACGACTGACTTTAAACTGTATTTGGGAGAAACTTGAAGATATGAGGAAGATATCGGATCAGCCTTGACACCCTATTATTCTATAGTCATTTAGACACTTTTATCCAAAGCGACTTACATATCATATCCAAAGAGCCACATTGGGGGGCAACTTGGAGTTTTAGTGTCTTGCCCAGGGACATTTTGGCACATGGTCAGTCAGTCAGTCAGTCAGTCATAGCCTGGAATCGATCTTTCTGGTTGGAAGACGACTGATCTTCCTGCTGAGCTACAGCTGATCTTAAAACTTTTATTTTAACCATTGGGATAGGAATGCTTTTTTGAAACTTCCAGCAGTGTGTAATCGGCAGAAGAACTTAAGATTTAAATGGGTGAAGTAGCACACAAGATTTATTAGCTTGGTTTTCTCAGCATAAGCATTAGGAGAAGAAGTGCAACCATCTGACACAATTTATCAAGATCTGGCAGCTGGATTTGAACCAGCAACCTTCTGAATGAAAGGCAATTCTTTTCACCACATCTCTCTTTTTGTCCAATGTGTTTCTTTGCTACTTTTTTTTTCCTTCCTTATTTTGGATGCAGTCCTGAATATTTGAAGAAGAAGATAATATTCCTGCTCACTGTGTTTTAATTGGCATTTTGAAGACATTTCTAATAATATGCAGAAACACCAGTCACCCCCCTTCCTGGTTTAAAACCTGGAAAGACATTCGTTTTTTCCCCACACTGATTTGTGATCATTTGTGCAGTTGGGTGGCTTAGGACAGGGATCTTAGCTTGGTACCAGAAATGACTGGCATTTCCTCAGGATGGAGAATAAAATAAAGAAAAGGAGGTTCAGAGTTGGTGCATCAACTTGACCTAAAATATGATTCTCTGCTTTGATTTTTCCATCTTTTGCTATTGACTGGAGAAGTACAGTGTTGGGTTACTCGCTCTTATGAATGAGTCAACAGTCTGGTTTGCTTGTGGTGGGGAAGAAAAGATGGAGGGGGTAAAGGACACAACAGTGATTGGATATTAGGAGCTGGCTATATGACATCATGGGGCTGTTGGTGAAGCACAGTAAACAAAGAGGGAAATGCTTGAAAGGCTCTCTGTGCTGCTAGACAACATGACCACGGCACAACACTCGCTCCTACCCTAACCCTGCCATATCCCAACTTTTATTTACCTATTGAAATATAAATCAACAAATTAAAAAATATTAATTTATTGTAATTTAATATAAGCAAATGAGGAGTTTGGGCTTATTCAAGTTGAGCTCCTGGAACAAACGATGACTGAACGATGACTTTAGGCAGGTTGCCATTAATAGAAATCATGTAAATGCTACACACTGCAAAGATTTAACAAATGAGTTGACTGGATCATGTGTTCTGAACGCAATTTAATTTATTTATGAATTAAGGACAACATAGGAACCATTTGACAAAATTAATGACATTAAAAAACAGGTTTTTTTTGGGTTTTTTTTTAAGCCTGTTGCTGTGATTATAGATAAATGATGTGCACCAGCAGTAGACTGAATGAGCTGAAAATGTAGTCAAGGCTTCTTGAACAGTCACTGTTATAAAAATCTCTCCTGGATTTGTTTGTCAGAGTTTTATTGCAGTTCAGTAATAGGTAAGGTCATCTTTCACTTTATCTGGAGACACTGTCCACGCCATTTGTGTGAGGATAGGCTGCAATCCAATCCAAACTCTGCAAGTCCATCCAGAGTTACATTCTCATAATTCACATGAACAAGTCCTAAACACACTCAGGATAGACTTAAAAGCAGTAAACAACAGTTGATGAAAAAGCTCTTTCCGTGTGCTTCTACACACCATCTTGGCTTTTTATTTAGTGGAGTTGGAATTCACTTCGCAATAACAATGACCATCAGAGCTGTAAAGTTTTCTCTTAAATCACATTGGTCCACTGTCTTCCACATCCAACCACTTCTAGTCTGCAGAGTTATCTGTTCATGCAACGGCACGCAGATCAGAAGTTTGCCACGTTAAAGTGGTGGGTGAGGTTCCAGCCTACGAAGTTTGCCATTTTAGATGTTAATTAAAAGCAACAGGGTTCTCGCTCAGACGTGATGCAGACAGGCGTTATAGCTGTCAGGCTGATGGAGAGCAAAATATATGTGTGGACGGGGCTTTGACAAAAACACAGTGAGTCCTTAAAATCTTGGGATCATTTGTATGTTATTCCTGAATGGAAAAACATCCTATTGCACTTCTTGTTGCTCAGTGGTATTTGGACAGTTCAGAGTGCTTGAGTTGTTTCCATGACAACCAGGAAGAAACAGAACTGGGCCTTTCCTGGGAGGGAAAGCGGTAAAGGGTCACTACTTGGCAGGAATGAGACCATTGAGAACTAGACTGAACTAGACTAGTTGTGTCCCTATTCTTGCATAAACCTGTGAAGCACAATTCAATGTTTTGAAACAATATCTCGAAACTCTTAGACAGATGTTTTATGATGGTTAAGCTGCATTACAAACGTAGCATGCACTGTGTTTGACAGTAAGTGAAGTGTAGTAAAGTTACTCAACTGTTTTTAAGATGTATTAGTTTGATCATTAAAGGAGCAAAACCACCCAGGATACTGGCTTCTCATTTCAGGAGATAGACAAACCAAAACCCTCAAGATTTGCTTAAACTATTTGAATAGGAGGCGCAAATGACCTGTACCACATGCAAATGAATGGAACTGCAAGCTGGGACCCCTCATAAATGTGTTTCAGGAAGTCAATGTAAATAACCCTGCTTTACAGACATATGTTTACATCTACTACTATTAGCCATTTTCCCCGTCACGCGCCCCCTATCGACGGCTTATTCAGCATCCATCTTGTATCCTACCTGACTTGTTAGATCTCTCCAGCCAGCAAGAGATGGTCTTACAAAAACTTGTTTTTTCTGTTTCTCTCTTTTAATCTTCTTTCATTTCTTTGCTGAATCAGCGACGTTGTGTGTTTAAAACAGAAAGTTCCTTATTTTACCGTGAAGCAAAACGTCTCGTCGTGTCCCGGTTCAGAGAGTTGTACAGTGTCTGTTTTCCTGCAGCAGGACGCCAGTGACAGCTCCAGAAATGCGCTTAATGAATTTTGGTGTGCTGTCAAAACGGTTCATAAGCGCACATTTTAAAAGTTTAAAGCTATGCAGCGGGTTTTTTAAAGGACTTGTATGATGTGTGTCCTTCCTTCGTATTAGTAACCAAGTCATCAGTTTGGGTTTCAATCATATAACTACCACAATCGGGTTAATAAACCTTCAAATCAGCACTGGTCAGTCATGTATTCATGTAGCTTACGCATGACTAAATGATGCTGTGAACACATACAGTATGATGATGACTAAATCATTTAAACATCGTCTGATGGCTACAGCTGTGAAGACGCGTTGTTTTTATACCTTATCGTGAACTCGTTTTTCAATAAATGACTGAAATGGCGTCATGAAACGTATTTAAGACAGGAAAAGTTAAACTTTTGAATTGTCTTTATTACAGCTGTTTTATGAATGGAGTCGCTGTAAATATTCTTAAACTACAGGTCTCAGATTAGGTGCTGACGTTATTTAAAAACCTAATATGATGGCAGTTCTGTGCACCTGCTTTGTTGGGATTTTTACTTTTAGTGTTTGCAAATTTGCTTGTGCATTAAAAAATGTAAATACTTTAGTACTTTTAATATATCAATACAAAGATATTTTTAAGCAAATGATGCATGTAAACATTAGATTTAATGTATTACCACACACACACACACACACACACACAGACACACACACACAAGCCTCTGTACAGAGTGAGCAGTTTTGACCTTACAATGCAGAAATAGTGAAGAAAAAGCCCAACAAAAACCATTTCACACTTTTTTTTCCCCCCTCATCGCTGTGACTATATTCTACTTTATTCTGAGCTCAGCAGATATTTTTGTTGAGTTATGTGTTAACAGCTGCTGGCATTTAGTTTTCACACCAGAAAAAAAGACCTTTTAAGGATAAATGCTTAGATCAACTTTCAGCTGTGGTGTTCATTCATCTATAGCAGGGCTGTTCAACTCCATCTGACGAGGGCGGATGTGTCAGGTATGTTGGAGCAGGGATACATTGAAGACCTGCAATACTGAAACCCTCATAGGACTGAGTTAAATAGCCCAGATCTGTAGCTTTAGTCTTTTAAACATGCATTTTGATATTGTGTTTTTGTACTAGTTTGACATTTCTGTCTTGACATTTCAGTGTCATCTAGGTAGATGGAAGTACTGAACGAATGGAATCAAACATGATCTCCTGAAACTCTGCAACAAGAAGACATAGACATTTTCTGAAATGACAAAATGTTGAAGATATTTTCCAGTTTTACTTCAGTCTTTTGTGTTTTATGTTAAACACAAGAAGAAATCTGGTTAATTTTGGGACTAATAACAAAAAGTTATTTACTATTTTACCTCAGGAAATGGCTCTACAATCTTTACAACCAGAAATTGAAGCAGAGTTGTATTTTTGCTGTACTCAGCTCTGCAATTTATCTCATTTTTATGCATTATTTCCATCAGTTTGCCTCTTTTTGAAATCTCTTCACGTGTTTGGATTAGAACAAGCCAGTGACCTTGCATACTTTACAAGGGTGTTGTTCTCAGTCTGAACCTGCTCCTTTGACTCCCACTCAAACATTTCCTCACCTCCACTCTCTGGCCTCCCTACAGCTTCTGCACCAGTCAGCAGCAGCGTGATTAGACGCCGTGCCCCCTCCTCGGTGACTCCCCTTTCGTGGGAGAAACACAATATTGCCACCATGTCAAGCATTACCATCGACCCCGAGCTCAAGCCTGGGGAGTTCGTCATCAAGAGTCTGTTTGCCGAGTTCGCTGTGCTGGCGGAGAAGAAGATCGAGATTGTGATGGCTGAACCTCTGGTGAGTCGGCAGGGGACGTGACACATCCCTTCACACAGCACACACCAGATAAACTTACTGGCACATTTAACTGTTTCTTGAGACACTGAAGGATGTGAGTGGATGTTTTTGTACATGAGCTGCTTGTTTACTGTCAACAGACTTGATTAGGTGTTTTCGAGTCATTCGTTTCCATTAAGGTCATTTAATATTTGTAGTTTCTTAGAGCATCTTCACATCAAATCCAAGTCCGTTTGCTCGGAAAGTCTGCTTTCTTTGGGGAAATGTAAATGCATCAAATGAATTCTGATTCGGATCCTCCTACAAACGCAAGTCTCTGTCCATTTCAAGTGAACCAAATACAGGAAGCGGACTACAAAGAAGTCACTTCCTGCATTTGACATAGTATTGCATTGTGGGTAAATGCATAGCGATCGCGTGAAGGGTCCTCTGCCTTGTCTGTTGTTCATACTGCATCCATTTCTGCAGTGTATTTCTGCAGTATATTTGCATAAGACAAGAAAAAAAACCAAAATAGCGAGAGTTTCTTCTTTCATGTTTGACTCACAAGAGTTTTCTTCTTCACGTGGGTCTTGTCCTCTCTTTTGCAAAATAAGAGTGCAGCGACATATTTGGTGAAAATGGGGATATAATGTTGGCTCATTTGACCAAAGTGCAGCGTGAAGTCAACCTTGGATACACCCCCCTACAACTGAGCAGAGTCCCCAATCAGAAGGAGTCTAGCAGACTATCCTCACGTGAATTCATCCTTAAACTTCCATAAACAATGCTGCTTTCTTTTGACGATCTCTGACAATAATCTGCTATAGTGGATTTATAGATTGTTGTTACTTGATAAATGAAATACTTATTACTCTTCATCTCCCTTTTCACAGGAGAAGCCTCTGTCCCGATCCCTCCAGAGAGGGGAAGATGCACAATTTGACCAGGTCAGTGCAGCCTCTCTGCCCTGAGCATATCCAAGTAAAGCAAATTACACCAACGACTCAGTATCTGTTAAGACATCTTTCCTGCCAAACCTCTGCATGCACAGACCAGTTCCAGTCTGAGGATTTGGTTGACAAAAATCAGCAATGTAGCCTTTTCCTACAGGAGTGTGCTGAGGTGTGGGTGCTTTTTTTAGTTGTGCTTTAGAAAACAAAGGCTATGAAATCTTATACTCTCACAATTGCTGCTCACATCATATTTACCTGCTTGCCCACCAGACAGTCTCGGGTTGTGTGGTGTTGTGTGTCTACCCTGCACATTTAAACGGACATGAATGGCTAGTCTAAAGGCCGCGTTTGCAAAAAAGAAAACTCTAATCCTACTCCACAACTTCAAAGTTACAAAGTTGTACAAACTATGGCGGTGATTAACTGTGGTATGAGTCAGATAATGATAGCAAGCATCATCCCAATTTTAAAGATCCAGTATAATTTACATTGATGAAACCATCTCTCTTGGTACTTTGTTTAAATGCTGGTCCAGTGGAGGCATAAATCGGTGGAACAACCCTTGTTTCGTTGCGGAAGATTCTCGTTTAAATTGTTACAGCAATAACCAGGAGGGACAGGTGTATTGTGACAACCTCATTGCCCTGCAATGACAGTACTCCCTCACATCTGGATGTGGATGCAGCATTTCAACCGCTATCTCCGCTCGATCAATCCCCCTTACACCCCCCCCCTCAATAGGCTGTCTGTCCCTCATCTGTAGATGGTGCAGATCTTTGTACAATAGGCCTGCTCGCTGCAGAATGCTTTGTTCAGCGAAACACAAAGCCAATGAGAGTACGGTGGTATAGATCCAGCTGTCCCCCTATTGTGAGTGAGGGAGAGAAAACGGGTATATAGAGCGCAAAAGTGAGTGTGTAGAATTGCTGTGTCATCCTCAGCAGTACATCAGCATCAGTCGCTGGAGTGTGTCTGCCCAGCACCATAAGGGTACAGGGAGCAATTACATAACTCCTCTGCCTATCAGCCATCATCCACCTCTCTCATCTCACTGCTCTGGCCCTTTCACTCCCAAACAAGCTCATGCACTTAATGGTGAATACACACTTACACCTCCACTCGGGTTTAATGTATTGACCATAGACTATTCAGTCATCTTAACTTAGAATCTGATTGTACTTGCTGGTAATAGGGTTGGTAGCTTTCTTAGAGAAATTTGATAAGAAAGCAATGAATTTCCTTAAACCCAAGGAAACGTAGCAGCCATCATCACTGGTGTGATTTAAACCATTCACAAGGTGTTTAACGGAACGATTGTTGTCAGCCATCCTCCTGAAGGCTGAATTAACTGTGTTATCAGAGCTAGAGAACATCGCACATATTCATACGGTTCACTCTTTATTTGCTAATAAAACATAGTTCCTTGGAAGATCATGAATTCACAAAGGTTTGATCTTAAGAAATGACTTTGTGGATTTCCAAAAATCAAACTGTGAATAAATTTATGAAGGTAGGATGGATGCCTCGACAATGTAAATTATCTCAGCAAAGAATTCAACCATATATACTTTATTTAAGAAGGTAAGATGTCTTAACAGTTTGAATTTAAAAATTTGAAGTTTGAATTTTGAAATTTGGATTTCTTAATTTAATATGTAAGGAATAAACAACGAGTAGCCATGCACCAGACGGTTATAACGCACAAGTTACTTAATCCGCTTATACCATGGTCCCACACTGTAAACATTTTATAACACATTTGCACTTTTTTTTTTTTTTTTTTTTTTTTTTTACACAACACTTGCTAAATATGGTAATGTTGCCCATGTACTTTTTATGCCAAACAGCCGCTGTCAGGCTACAGCACATTTCTCTCATTCACCTGTTAAAAGAAAGCTGATCTGAATCAGCTGATTAACGCGTCGCTACGGTGACGGAGGGATATTACAGTGATTTAACTTGCCGAACTACGTATGTGTTTATACAAAAATAATGCACGCCAGTTCTCATTAAAATTCTCACTGACTATGGTATAAATAATGAAAAATTCCAAATATATTCAATGACTTATCATGTTTCTATGATTATTTATTTCACAACACAGAGCTTCTCTTAAACATGGGGTCTGAGGGCATCATGAGTTTATAGGCGTGTCTTTCACCCCACGTAGAAATTGTTTTCATGTTGTTCACGTGTAGAAATTACAGCTGTCAGTCTTTCAAAATATTTAATAAATAAATACAAGTGTCCTGAGTTAACTTGTTCTTAACCAGTTTTTTTTTTTTTTTTTTTTAAAGTTTCTAAATGTACCATAACAGAATTTTTATCATGTTTTAATTCCCCTGCAAGAAGTTATGCACCTGAAATTATTTAATGAGGTGCTTTAGTTACTTGTTATATTTACCCAGCTGCAGTTCAGTGACTTCACATGCACATACATGCACACACAACCCCTTTACACGTGCACCTCTCTCTCATATAACATCTGAAAACCTCACATTCATTAAGAAACAAACTTAAAAAGGAGTAAACTGCCAACTTAGTTAATCCAGATGAGCTGTTATGTGGTTTCTGCTGGTGGATTTACCAGTACATCTCTGCTGGGCAGATCAGCTGTGTGCTGCACAGCCGCTGGTATATGAGACGGGATGTACCATGGTGGTAATTCTGTTCACATCAACAGGGGATAAAAAGACCTCAGCCTTGTCCAGAGGAACATCTTGCAGAACTGTTGCAGAACAGATGCATTCTGGGTCCATTTCTCCTTCTGAACCATGATATTATTTCTGCATTACTTCCTGAAACTATGCAGACGATGCAGATTAATCATGTAAAAAAAAAAAAAAAATAGCGCTGAAAGAAGATTTTAGCGTTAATACCTTTATAAAGGGGTGCAAGCAGAACAGCCAGCAGGACGTCTCGCTCGGCATGATGGGATGTTGAAACACCAGTTTACACGGACAGTGTTAAGTCAAGGCTACAGTAGCCACCAGCAGAGAAATCCTTCTTTCTATATTCACCTTGTACTTTTAATTCTTTAAATGTTTGGGTTTTTATCCGTCCGTGTTTTACCGTTTTGTTAGCCAGTTTGATTTAAACGTGTTAACTTCCTGTCGTAAAAATTTTACTATGTTTTGAAGTTTTATCTTTATTAATGAATGAATTTTTGTTTCCTTTCAGTTAATAAGCTCTATGAGCTCAATAGCAGAACACTGTTTGCCCTCCCTGCTGCGCACACTGTTGGACTGGTACCGGCGACAGAGTGGCACTGAAGATGAGTCTTACGAGTACAGGCCACGCTCTAGTACAAAGTCTAAAGGGTGAGATGGTCCTCTTTGTGGCCTGGATCATTATCCTTCCTTGTTAATTGATTATTGCCTGTAAGCATGGGTGTGCTTGTTCACATTTATTTATTTCTTTTCTCTCCTGCTCTGTAGAGATGAACAGCACCGGGATAAAGATTACCTTCTGGAACGGCGCGACCTAGCCATTGATTTCATTTTTTGTTTAGTCTCAATGGAGGTTTTAAAACAGGTGAGTGATCTGAAGGGCCTTTTATTCTCAGTTTTATTTTTACACACATACACACGGTATTTATCTCTCTCTCTCTCTCTCTCTCTCTATCTATCTATCTATCTATCTATCTATCTATCTATCTATCTATCTATCTATCTATCTATCTATCTATCTATCTATCTATCTATCTATCTATCTATCTATCTATCTATCTATCTATATATAGTATGTATAATACACATACATACGTACATATGTTGCATTGGTACATACACAGTTCATGCATGTAGGGGAGCTGCACAGCATCTCTTTGACCCTAATTTAAACTTATCGGACAAGTGTTTGTGTAATTATTACTGATACAGTAATGCATAATTTATTCCTACTGTACTTTCCTATATTTAGAACTAGTGATACCAGTAATTATTCCTTATTTTTTATGACATTCAGATGAACATGCTCCATTTGATTTGCGTAATATAAGTTTAGTTTATAAACTTATTCCCCATTCAGAATACAGATCATTTTACTACTATCACAGACTTTTTTCTTTTTGTAGCACAGACTTTAACTTCAATTTTTCTAGAGTGACTTTTTAAGTGGAACAGAGTAAATAAATACCGTGGCAACATACCAACTCCCAGCTGAGTGTGTTTTCTAAAGCAGATTGTCTAAATCCCAGCACCATTCTGAGGTGAAAGCCAGTCCTTGGAGACCGGAGCTGTGTTGTCTTTGGCTTTGCCCCTGCAGGGAGGATAATGAATGGAAGCAAAGGGAAAGAAAAAAGACTTTCAGTGCTAATAAAACTAATGATTCCATCTTTACGTCACAGATTCCTCTTCATCCAGTGCCGGATGTATTAGTACATGAAGTTCTGAACCTGGCATTCAAGCACTTTAAACACAAAGAGGGGTAAGTTTGCATCGGCACCCAGACCGGTAACAACACATAAATAACTTTCAACAGAAGCGCTGATTGAATTATGGTAATTGCATTATATCATTGTTTTCATTGAACACCTGCCTTTGCTTTTGAGTCAGCCTCGTGTTTTTTGCATTGTTTTCAGCAACATTTCATAAGAACATGTTGATGTAATCCTGAATAATTTACAGGTGCTGCGGCCCCAACACTAGTAACGTGCACATCATCGCAGACCTGTATGCTGAGGTCATAGGGGTTCTTACACAGTCAAAGTAAGTAAGCTTAAGTGTGTTTTATGAGATTATATTGGTTATATTAGTTACAGCTTGTCACATTTATCCTTGTCAGCAAACTTTTCCTATTGAGTTATTTTTTCTAAGTTTAGATTCATGAGTCTGTGTGTGTGTGTGTGTTTGTGTGTGTGTGTCCTCAGGTTTCAGGCAGTGAGGAAAAAGTTCAACACAGAACTAAAGGAGCTCAGGCAAAAAGAGCAGAGTCCTTACGTAGTCCAGAGCATCATTAGTCTCATCATGGGCATGAAGTTTTTTCGGGTCAAAATGTATCCTGTGGAGGATTTCGAGGCTTCTTTTCAGTTCATGCAGGTAAAGCATCACATTTAGCTCTTTTCCTGAGTAAATTACATGCGTGTTTGCTAATTTGCATGGGTTGTTTCTCCCCCCACTTCCCCAAACTGCGAACCCATTGTTCAAACTCAGCAGGTCTCCTTAGCGATGGCTCGTAAAGTGACATGAGTAAATGTTGAAAGTGAAGTTTGCCAATAAGTGACTGTGCTTGTGCCTCAGGCGTTGCTAACAGCCATGAAAAGAGGAAAAGGGTTTAATAAAACACAGTGGTTTGTGATTAACCCCAAGCAGCAACCTCCGGCGGTAAAAAATGAAGCCTATTCGGAAGTGCATAAAACTGCTGTTCCCCCCTCATCCACTAGGGGCTCCAAAACAGAGCAAATCCCCATAGACTCCCATGTTAAAAATACCAACTTCAGCAGAAATAAACATGTTTACAGCCCGGTTAAAAAATCCATCTTCGGTTTATTAGGTCAGGTTTACCCTTCATGACAACTGTGGGGGGGGAGTGAATTTTTTTTCTAACTCGTCCGTTTAAAAGTCATTTAATCTCAAAATTCGGTATATTTAGGGGCGTGTCCTTTTTTTTCACAGATACTCGATCTCTCACTGCAAGAAGGTAACAACTGCGGTTTTTAGCCAGTTGACAACAAGACTTAGCTTTAGCCAGCTTACCTCCGTTAGCTGGTTAGCTCCTGTTAGCTCAGGGTTAGCTTGGATAGCTCTTAGCTACACACATTCTTCTGCTTCTCTTAATGGTCTGACCAGTCAGTTCCACCATTTATAAGTGGTCATGATGGAAGATTAAAACAAACTTGTTTGCTGTGCAATGAGTCAGTGTCATATCTTTCAGGGCCAGAGCGGTGTATGAACAGAAAACCATGACAATGACAGGATACTGGAGGGAAAAGTCCTATTATGTGAACCCTGATTTTACTTTTTATGAATTTGTTTAGGTTCTATATTGTGGAAATTTATTTAAGATATATTTTTAAACTCTGCACACAATAAAGACATGACGTGGTTACAATGAAGATATGAAGATTAGGATGAGCTGAGATTTTTATTTGATCTTGTAAGACAGTGGTCCTCGGCCTGGTCCTCAAGGCCCACTATCCTGCAGGCTTTAGTTGTTTCCCTGCTGCAACACACCTGACTAATTTTAGATGGATCTCTGACAAGGTATGTGCACGTCTGTTGTTGAGTCATTATTTTGAGTCAAGTGTGTTGAAGCAGGGAGACATGAAAGGTCTTCATGACAGTGTCCCTGATCTAAGATTTCAGGCCCTTTGTGTGTATGTCCTCCATAATATTTATATTTACATATTCTCTTTTGATATCCCTTCCTAGGAGTGTGCCCAGTATTTCCTCGAAGTCAAGGACAAAGACATAAAGCATGCTTTAGCCGGCCTTTTTGTAGAGATCCTCTTTCCCGTTGCAGCTGTGAGTAACGCTGTTCTGAGTACATGAAAATTAAATGTTTTATCAGTTTAGTTTCCAAATGAACGTTTGGTTCGCTCTCAGGCGGTGAAAAATGAAGTCAACGTGCCGTGCCTGAAAACCTTTGTGGAGATGCTTTACCAGACAACGTTTGACCTTAGTTCCAGAAAGAAACACTCTTTGGTAAAAAAAAATGATCTTGAGAGTTTGATTTCCGTCATAAAATTTCGACTTGCTCTCCATGTTTTAGTGATGCTGATACACTTTTTTCTCCTCAGGCTCTGTATCCCTTGGTAACATGCCTGCTGTGCGTCAGTCAGAAGCAGTTCTTTCTTAACAACTGGCACATCTTCCTGCAGAACTGCCTGTCACACCTCAAGGTACTGCAAGCCGCAAGCTTTACACCACTTCAGAAAGCACAAACTCTGTAGCTTTAAAGAGCAGAACAAAGACCGTATTCTTCAGATTGTAGCTTTTTAAGGACACCATGCTAGATGTAATGTCTAATTGAGTTCATCTTATGACTCCTGTTATGAAATCTAAAATGAATTTCCTGTGTTTTAGGGGTGATTTAAAAAAAAAAAAAAAAAAAAAAAAAAAAGACCTTGTGGGCTGAAACTTAAGCTCATAACTTTGGTCTTTTTTGCGTGCGAACAAATCAGCATTTATTTCTTTTTAAAAACGAATAAACATGGGTGTTATGACAGTATGTGCTTAGAGCAAGTGAAAGAAGAAATTGTCTCAGTTTTGAAGGGTGTGCTCTGTGTTTCTGTCTAAATACCGTAATGTGATTATCCCTCCATTATCAACAAACTAGATCTGGACAGGAATAGCACTTGATTTGATGACACCATAACAAAGCCTTTGTCCTTAAAGAAACTACGATTAATGCTCCAAATGGGCAAAATGCAAACACATTGTAAAAAGCTCCATAAATATTTGCTAAACTCTACGTCACTTATCATTTTAGCTGAAACCAAACCAATCTCACCATGTCAAGTGCTGTTTTAGCTCAGGTCTGTTATCGACTGCTTGTAAACCAATTACAGATGGATCAATTCTATATTTTCCTTCTCTTCTTGAACATCAAATCCAGAAGCTGATTGACCAAATTACTGACTGATCAACTCAATGAGCATCTTTCCCATTCTTTACTGAATCCCTCTTGTTGTTGCTGTCTGATCCTGTGGTGGAGAAATGTCCGTTTGCCTCAAAATGATGGTTTTCAGTGTTTTTCCCCAAGTGATCTCATTCCAGCATTAATTTTTCCCTGATTGGAATCATTTTCCTGATTTTTGGTCTGCTTTGCGTCTTGTGATGGGTTTGTGCAATGGTGTAGTCATGATTTTAGCTTGTCCAACATTGTTTTTAACCTTGTGGGTGCTCTTAAAAAATGCTCCAACTACCTTGCTTTGCATAACAGACTGCATTAATTGAATATGCAGTGTAATGCAATTAAAATGAAGTGTGAGGATGCAGTTAACGCTTCGCTAGTGATCACTGTCATTACTCTACAATTGATTTACATTATAATTTAGGGTGTAATTGTAGCAGCACTGGTTTTTCTGGAAGCCCACAGGGTTAAAATGAAGCCATTATGAAGGTGTCAGACGTTGATTTGAATAGACTGCTCTGTTGGGTGCGACTCTTTGGCATAGCACATGAGGGAAGCATCATCACGTTGGTTTTTAGTGTTTCTTTCCAACCTTCTCTTCCTTTTAAAACCTATTCCTCTTTGTGCATTTTCTTTGTCCTTCTGTCTGATTTCCAAACCACAGCACACCTCATTTTACTTTGCTTTTTTTAACACCTTAAAATTAATGTAGAAAACTGAGTAACATGAGTGACAGATGGACTGTTACTTTGTATTGCTACCATGCGGTTCAGTCCACAAGTAGCATGTCAAAGAGTTCATCGTGTGCTTTTTGTTTATGCACGCTCACTCTGACTACGGTAAAACTAGTTTGGACTTTTCTGGTCATATTTGTTCTGTTTTTGTTTAACTTGCATGTGTCCCTCCCCAAACCCCCACATTGTTTGTCTCCTTTTCATCTTTTTCTCACGTTGACTCGCTCTAGATGCCGTCTAACAACAGCATCCGAAAGCAGATTGAGACACTGCAGGTGAGTTTATCTGGTGTCAGTGACCTAGCCTGGTACTCCTCTCCCTGTGTGGGTCTGGGTCCTGATCGGGATGTAGCATAGCGCAGTTAGTTCTACCTGCTTGGCCGAAGCGGTGAGTTCTTCTGTCCTGAAATTTAAAGTGTTGCTCAGCAGATGACGACAAAGAGCAACACTGGAATGACATGGAGCTTGTGATGTTGCTTCTTTAGGACTTTCTAGCTGATCTGGTTTGGGTTCATGAGCTGTAGCGCTGATTTTTATCTGATGTTAGAAGTTTAGATTCTTACTGTGGACAAGTGTTTTTATTTGGGTCACGCAACACTGGAACAATGACTAAAACCATTTTTCAGACAATTCTGTATGGTTCAAAGATTCATGAGTGTCATTTCATGCATGTTAGAAACAAGAAGTGAAACAAAATGTGTGACTGGTTGGGTACAAGACCAATACCCCCCCACCATTATAGACATAATATGATATTAGATTTAAATCTGTGATGTGGACATCAGTATGACTGGTTGTCATGGATTCAATTTTAAAAACTGTAGATTTGAGTCCTCTAAGGGGTGAACTTATTATAATTTATAATTAATGATCAGGTAAAAAAAAACTTTGTTACCCTGGTATTAAGCATGTTTTAATGTGTGTCTGTGTGATGAATAAAATAAAGATAGCCTTAGTGAGATTCCAATTTCTAAACCGCATTTGTGTTTTTAGGGATTTACTGTGTGATTTGTCTCAGTACTGAAAGAAAGATGAGATATGTGGAGCGCATAAAGGTTTCCTCAATGTTGTGTTCAGGCTCAGTCAAATCACACCAGATATGCAGACAGATCTGCCACCTGCTGTTTTTATGGTTAAAATGCTTAAATCAACCTATAAGACAACGTTCCCATGCTAATTTTACATGGCTTTAAAGAAACCTCAAAATCTTGTCAGACTTTTGTATTAAATGTAGGTTTTTTTTAAAAAGTTATTTTATATTTCCTATAGATGCCTGAAATTACGTTAATATGCTAAAAAAGTTATGCAGCTGTAGTATAGTGGAAGAAAAGCATCACTCAAAACTCAGGAAATAAAAACGTCATTAGGAGTCAAGGCAGAGCATACAGCTGGGAAATCCTTCAAGGCTGTTCCCCCTGTTAAAGTATGTCAGCAATGTGACGTTTTATTGGTCGGCTGGACAGATATGTACTCTGCTGGCTGGAATATGAGGTATTATGAAACATTAATGCGTGATGAAATGGGTGCATTTTATTGATTTGTTGTGTTCTTTCCTTCTTTTTTTTATACACGTCTGTCTTTTTATTCATATCTGCTGCATTTTGTTTTGTTTACCTAAACATTTGAAAATGTTGTTTTTATTATCTAACGGACTCTGGACTGCTTTCACGAATCGTGAGACATAAAATAGTGTAAAGATATTCTGTCTGTTTGATCAGTGTCACCTGACAAGAAGAAGCAAATGTCTGAATCTCATGGGTGAGTTGTGAAATTGTCTTAATGAATAGGAGGTTAACAGTATTCTGTGTTTTGTTTTGTTTTTTTTTTTCCACTCCTGCAGAATAAAGATCCCAAAATGTCCCGCGTCGCTTTGGAGTCTCTCTACAGGCTGCTCTGGGTCTACATCATCAGGATTAAGTGTGAGAGCAACACCGTCACTCAGAGGTCAGTTGCAGCTCAAATCGAAACCTCAAGTAGAGGGCAGAAGTCTAGGGTCGCTGTTGCAGCTCATGTTGATCGAGCACAAGTCCTTTTTAAAGTAGTCTTTATCGTTCAGAGCCAGGTGTACCGATACGTTTTCCTGCTTTTCCTTTCTAGTCGACTGCTCAGCATCGTGTCAGCACTTTTCCCCAAAGGCTCCCGCAGCGTGGTGCCCAGAGACACACCTCTCAACATTTTTGTAAAGATCATCCAGTTCATAGCCCAGGTGGGTCTGGGGTGCAAACTGTGACAGAGATAGACACAAAAAGAGAATGAATGAGTGATTACTTCTGTTGGTTTCTACAGGAAAGACTGGACTTTGCGATGAAGGAGATCATCTATGACCTTCTGTGTGTGGGCAAATCTCACAAAACCTTTACAATCAATCCAGAGGTAAAGTGTGAACAATAACATCTGTGGCATCATGGAAATGTGGGTGTTTTTTTTTTTTTATCTCTCATCCTGTCCGTCTTCATCCTGCCAGAGGATGAATATTGGTTTGCGAGCCTTTTTGGTAATCGCCGACAGCCTGCAGAAGAAAGACGGGGAGCCGCCGATGCCCACTACAGGGATAACCATGCCCTCTGGGAACACCCTACGTGTCAAAAAGATCTTCCTCAACACCACCCTCACTGATGAAGAAGCAAAAGTTATAGGTGAGTGCAATACTTGGACAAGCTGTGTGCAGAATGTGGAGGATTTGTTGGTATAACGCTGCTGGGTGGTTTTTCCAGGCATGTCACTCTACTACCCTCAAGTTAGAAAGGCTTTAGATAACATCCTGCGGCACCTGGACAAGGAAGTGGGACGTTCCATGAGTATGACCAGTGTCCAGATGTCCAACAAGGAGCCTGAGGATATGATCACGTATGTAAACACTGCCTGGATGAGTAAGGCAGCTCCACTGCTCATTCAGCCGTGCTTCCCTGATGCCTGACGACCTGCTTCTCATTAAATGTCCTGCAGGGGGGAGAGGAAGCCAAAGATCGATCTGTTCCGAACATGCGTGGCCGCTATTCCAAGACTGATACCCGACGGCATGAGCAGACAAGAGCTAATAGAGCTTCTAGCCAAGTAATTTAACCTCACGTTAATCACTTCACAAACCACAGCTGTGGTGGTGTATCTTCTGCCTCTTAAAACCTCCTCGCCTGTCCTCTTCCAGGCTGACCATCCACATGGACGAGGAGCTGCGCGGTCATGCCTTCACAACTCTTCAGGCCCTGATGTTGGATTTCCCAGAGTGGCGAGAGGACGTCCTCTCAGGCTTTGCGTACTTCATCGTCAGAGAGGTAACCGACGTCCACCCCACGCTGCTGGACAACGCTGTCAAGATGCTTCTGCAGCTCATCAGCCAATGGAGGCAGGCTGTGCAGAGCAGCAACAAGAGTCACGACACACAGGTGGGTCAGCTGCTGTTTATGTTCGTGGGACTTGTTGTCGGGGAAAGCAGGAGTCTCATTTATGAAATATTTGTTGTGTTTAACAGAGTTCAAGCAGTGGCCGCTCTCTGTCCTTGGAGCGTTCGGTCCCGCTGGGTGTGCTTCATGTGGTCGAGGGTTTAGCGCTGGTTGTGCTCTGTAGCTGCCGTCCTGCCACACGCAGGCTAGCAGTTAATGTCCTCAAGGAGGTCCGTGCACTGCACACAGCTTTGGGGATTGGAAAGGTAAGTCACTATTATTGCTGTAGTTGTTGTAATTATTGTTACTATTCTGTTAATAGTATTAGTATTATTTCTTATTATTTCTTCTTCTTCTTCTTCTTCTTCTTATTATTATTATGTACTACAATATTGAATTTCCTTTTGGGGATTAATAAAGTATTTTATTTATTTTAATTTAATTTCATTTCATTATTACTGACAAGTTACAGTGAAATAAGCGCATCCTTGTTTTTAAAGTGCTGTTCTCAGTAGGGCTGTGACGATACGCTTTTGTCCCGATTTGATTCGATTCCGATCTTTTTGGGTGCCGATTTGATTTAAATTGTGATTCTCAAAATTCTTCAATATTGATGATTTTTGTAGATTAAAAACAAAAACAATTTTGATAAAACTTCTTTTTGCTAGTAAATTTTCTTGATTTCAGTTAGGAGAAAACAACACAGTAGCCAGACCATCATTCAATGTCATCATCATTCAACTTGTCTTCTTGGGCTACAATGCCCAAGAAGACAAGTAAAAAGATCAATAAACCCAATAAAAATGACAAAAAATTTATAGTGGATTAATTTTATTTAATTAAAAAAAAAACATTTTTTTAAACAAAACAATTGATTTTAAAATTGTGAAACAAAAAATCCAGATTTTTGATTTTTCGATTCGATATTCCCTCCCTTCTGTTTAGTGATTTTTTTTTTTCTTTTCTTGCTCATCATTTCAGGGAGACGAGGAACTGGCGATTGATGTGATGGATCGGTTAAGTGCATCAGTGTTGGAGAGCTTCATTCATCTGACTGGAGCAGACCAGGTATGGATTGTTTTCAGTCTTTCATGATACTAACTTTACCACGCACTGCCAAACTTCGCTCATCTTCCTCGTTTCTTCCTCGTAGACAAACCTGTTGTACTGTCCCAGTGGAATTGACCTTCAGACGCTCGCGGAGTGGAGTTCATCTCCCATCAGCCACCAGTTTGATGTGGTCAGCCCCTCACACATCTGGGTGTTTGCCCATGTAACTCAGGGTCAGGACCCCTGGATCATCAGCTTGTCCAGCTACCTGCGGCAGGAGAACCTGCCTAAACATTGCCCCACTGCCCTCAACTATGCCTGGATGTTTGCGTACACCCGCCTGCAGCTGCTGTCTCCACAAGTTGACATAAAGTATGATTTCTAGAAAGTCTCTGCTGTGATTGGTTCTTCTGTTAAAGTTGTCAGTATTACATGGTGATTTCGGTGTCCGTTTCTTTGTTTGTTTTTGTTTTTGTAACTCATGCATCGTTGTCTGTATGTCCGCCTGCAGCAGTCCTATCAATGCCAAAAAGGTGAACAGTCTGAACAGCAGTGATTCCTACGTTGGCCTTTGGAGAAACTACCTGATTCTCTGCTGCAGCTCTGCTTCTTCATCCCCCTCCATGTGTTCCTCATCCTCCACCTCTGGATCCGTCCGCTGCTCCCCGCCTGAGACGCTGGCGTCTACGCCGGACAGCGGCTACAGTTACGATTCAAAGGTCAGAAGCAGCTCCACCAAATTGTTTGCTTGCACTTCTAAAGTTCAGAAATGTAGCAGAAAGTGGGACTACAGATAGCATGTAGTGGCTTGGTAATGTTGTGACAAAAATCATGTTTTGTGTGTTTGGATAGATTGTTGGCACTCCGTCCCCCTCCTCACTGTTCAAACACATTGTTCCCATGATGCGCTCTGAGAGCATGGACATCACAGAGTCTCTGGTGTTGGGGCTTGGCAGGACCAACCCCGTGGCTTTCAGGTAAACAACGCTTCTGTATCGTATGCAACTTGATTTTCACTCACTCACTCACTGACTCACTCACTCACTCACTCACTCACTTACTCACTCACTCACTCACTCACTCACTTACTCACTCACTTACTCACTCACATACTCACTCAATCACTCACATACTCACTCACTCACTCACTCACTCACTCACTCACTCACTCACTCACATACTCTCACATACTCACTCACTCACTCACTGACTCATTCACTTACTGACTCACTCACTGACTCACTCACTTACTGACTCACTCACTCACTTACATACTCACTCACTCACTCACTCACTCACTCACATACTCTCACATACTCACTCACTCACTCACTGACTCATTCACTTACTGACTCACTCACTGACTCACTCACTTACTGACTCACTCACTCACTTACATACTCACTCACATACTCACTCACATACTCACTCACTTACATACTCACTCACTTACTCACTCACTCACATACTCACTCACTCACTCATTCACTTACTGACTCACTCACTCACTTACATATTCACTCACATACTCACTCACTCACTTACATATTCACTCACATACTCACTCACTCACTCACTTACTGACTTACTCACTCACTTACTGACTTACTCACTTACTGACTCACTCACTCACATACTCACTCACTCACTCACTGACTCACTCACTCACTTTGACGAAGGGTCGCTGAGAAGCTGGAGCCTATCGCAGCAGTCTTTGGGCGAAAGGCAGGGTACATCCTGGTCAGATTTAGGTTACAATTAAAAAGAATATAAAGTTCCACATATAGAGGCCTGATATTTATTTCAGATTTTAAAAAAAAAAAAAAAAAAAACCTGGTATGGGTTCAGTGTTTCAACAAAAACAGGCCTGACTATTATTTAAAATATGAAATTGTTTAATACAGTCCTGTATCTCAAAGATAATAAAAACATGAATAATAGCCGTCACTTCCTGAATAAAAATATAAGTTTTCTTTGTTCCTCTTTTTAATTCTGGCCCTCTGTGAATTTGAGTTTGACACCCCTGATTTACCCCATCTTTCCTTTCCTTCAGAGAGCTGATCGAGGAGCTTAATCCAATTATAAAAGAAGCTCTGGAAAGAAGACCTGAAGTAAGCCGAAAACTTGAAAAGCCCTTTCTGATATTTTTTATATTAAAAAAAGTTCTGTGTTTGATTAAAAATGTCTTTTTTTTTCTTTTTTTTTTCTTTCCAGAACATGAAGCGACGCAGGCGTCGGGACATCCTCAGGGTCCAGCTGGTCCGGATATTTGAGCTACTTGCCGATGCTGGTGTCGTCAGTCAAGTGTATGTCACAGCCTTTAAGCCTAAAAAACACAATATTAAGGTTTAATCTGTCCTCTCATGATGATATTTCTATAAGTGAACCTTTGTTTTACAGAGCCAGTGGAGGGTTAGATGGAGAGAGCCACTCTCTGAACAGTACACTGCTTGAGTATGTTGATCTGACCAGACAGCTGCTGGAGGCAGAAAACGACAAGGACTCTGACACACTGAAAGACATTCGCTGTCATTTCAGTGCACTTGTGGCCAACATCATTCAGAACGTTCCAGGTATAAACACGTTAACCTGCTATTATTGAACTAATTCTTCATCTAAGGTCAATATAAACTAGCCAATCCTTTCTTTTATTGTCTTTATTTCTTTCCAGTGCACCAGAGGAGGAGCATCTTCCCTCAGCAGTCACTACGACACAGTCTCTTCATGCTGTTTAGTCATTGGGCTGGACCCTTCAGCATCATGTTCACTCCTCTGGATCGCTATAGTGACAGAAATATGCAGATAAACCGCCATCAGTACTGTGCACTAAAGGTAGACACAGTCACACGCAACAATGTAAACCGTAATATTTGTATTCTGCATAAAACCACAGTGACACTAACGGCCATTTTAATGTTCCAGGCCATGTCTGCCGTGTTGTGTTGTGGACCCGTAGCTGACAACGTTGGTCTTTCCTCTGATGGCTACCTCTACAAGTGGTTGGATAACATCCTGGATTCTCAGGACAAGAAGGTCAGAAACATGTTTCTGTTGTGCTTTACTTAGATTGAACTTCTCTGCATTAGAGTTAACCATTAGAAAAAACATCTGCAGGCTGAAAATCTTCTGGTATCATGCCTAGATGTAGACTGCACTTCTAGGCTACTAGAGCTATTGTAGCCGATGTGTACAAGTTACACATCGGCTACCGGCAGGCATAGATGTATAGCAACGAAGTAGAACTACTTCAGTGCTGTACTTAAGTAGTAAAATGTGGTGTCTCTACTTTATTGAAGTATTACTTTTTCTCCTACTTTTACTCCACTACATATTTTGGATCACTGTGATACTTTTACTCCGATACATTTTTATTGTCTTGCGTCGTTATTCGTTACAACAGAAAAAATAAAGAAGAAAAAAAAAAATACAAAACAACGGTGGTAATTTGATTAAATCCATGATACTTGTTAGAGTGCGACGTGTGTCGCTATAGACAATCTCTGTATGGTAAGTTTCAGTTTAATGGCAGTTTTAAAAAAAAGTAAAGAGTGGGACCTCTTTTCTCTAGCAAAAGGATCTCTGGCAGCTTTGCTGAGCAGGAGTGAAGGAGCGTCACGCAACAATATGTCTCTTGTGCTTTATACATAACCGTATAAAAGTGTGTGTGTGTGTGTGTGTGTGTGGATCCCAGATCCAAAGGGACACATCCGCTGCAGAGGGATCAACAATGCTAATTTCTTTAGTTTTCACAGAAGAACTAGCTTATAAGTGGCCGACTTGCCTTTAGTTGCCATAAGTTATGGATGAAGAGAGATGTGTTTACATAAAAAGAAATATTTAAAGTACACTTACTGGTTAAAGAAGGGGGGGAAAGCTATGGAGGGGAATGAACACACTTTATATGTGTTTTTTTTTTCATGGACGTTCCTGTTCATGTACTACTGCTCCAGCAAAAGGATTTCTGAATGTCCGGCTAAATGTCTGAAATCATAAAAAATAGGATATACAAAATTTAATGTTGTCTTAAATAACTCCACAATACAATGAACTACTTTTACTTTCAGTACTTGAGTAAAAAATTTTAAAATAAACTACTTGTAATACACAAGTATAAAAAATGTTGAATACTTTAGTACTTCTGCTTAAGTGCGGACATTTCAAGAACACTTCAACTTCTATTCAAGTAACTTCATTCATAGAGTACTTGTACTTTTACTTGGGTCTTGATTTCTAGTACTTTATACATGTCTGCTGGCAGGATAGACTGAGTTTGCAGTGTTTTTGGCAGATATTTTGTTTGTGTGATTAAACAGACCTGCTCACCTGTGTGAGAATTATAAATGCGTGATCACGTTGTAGTTATAGATAACATCAGGCTGTGTTAGATTTTTAATAAAGGGACAAATTATGGACCTGTTCTCTAGGAAAGATAACAATAATCTAACACAAGCATTGGCATGGATGTGAGAAAGAGGCTGAAATGGCTTCATTACATTGCTGAAGGATTGGCCTCATTAAACCACATCCTGCTCATCACTGAAAGAATTAAGATATTTAAAGTTGGACTGAATTATTCTACAGTGCTTGTAGGCTCATAAACACGGTTTCTGATTTATTAAACTTTCATCATTTTTATGTTCAGAGCCTGGAGGAGGGGGTGGGGTGGTGAATGGACCGATAGATGATACCCACCTACATCACCAGTCAACAAATAACAATTAGTCTGTTTTGACTCTTTAGTTTCATGTGTGTAACTTGGCTTATGAAACATGTTAACTTTAGAATCAGCTGTGCTGAATCATGTGACCGTAACATTTCTGTTACAGCGTTACGGTGGTGAAATGACCAGATAGCTTTATTTAAACATGTGACTGCTACACTGAGCTGTGAAGTCATGTTGCATTGTCAAACTTCATTACATACCAGTTTTCTATAAACGTCAGTGTCCTTGTATCCACTCCTGTGATGGACATGAAGTTCTCAGTGTAACACCTGAGAAGGAAAAACACTCCGTTTGTTCCTCACTGGAGCAAGGCTACTTCCATCCTCACCTCCCTGGGAGAGTGTAAAATAAAAGCAGGAATTCTGTCTTATTTTCAGCTGGTTGTTTTTTCAGATGTGTGCTTTCGTTCCTCTGACAGTTAACTGTCTGCAGATGTGCACACAGGTGGAAGTCCACTGTACATGGAGAGCAGAGTTGCTGCTAAATAACATTAGACTTAGTTTTATAATCAAAACTTTAAACCAGTTAAGTTAAAGAAAAGACCACTTGAAATGACTTCTGTTGCGACTTGGAGCTGTATACATAAAATACATTAACTTGACTCTGTAATGGGGTAGGTGGGTCACATTGGGGAGTGTGCCCCAGTATTATAGTATTATTGTAGGGAAATACTGAAAATGATCATTTGGCTCAATTATTGCATCTAAACCAGGTTCTGTTTGAGATTGTTGGATACAGATTTAGTACAAAAGCCGCATACAGACCTGTCTTGGTATAACTGTTTTAAGTAGCTCTGCTAAATCTAAAGTCCTGAAACTCTTTGAGGAGCCACTGTCCTGTAGGTTTTAGTGCAGCAGTGTCAAACTGCAGTCCTGGAGGGCCGGTATCCTGCAGGTTTTTGTTGTCTCCATGCTCCAACACACACCTGACCGACACTCAAACAGGTTGACAAGAAGCTGCTGGAACCATTGATTTGAATCAGCTGTGTTGGTGGAGGGAAACAACAAAAACCTGCCGGAATCCAGATGTGTTGAAGCAGCCAAATATAGAAAACCTGCAGGACTGTGACCCTCAAGGAACGCAGTGTGCCACCGCTACCGTACGCCATGGTGCCAGTACGGCAGATCAGCTGCTTCCTTCTCAGTTCCTTCTCAGCTTGAGTTTGAGAAATTCTGCAAAGAAATCCGATAGTCCAGGCGTCCACAACTCTTGTCTTCGAGAGCTGCCGTCCTGCAGGTTTTAGTGTTTTCCTGCTTCAACACAATTCAGATGAAAAGGCTCTCCAGCCACTTGTTGTCATCTTCTGCACCTGCCTGCCATAGATTTGGGTCAGGTGTGTCTCAGCGGGGAAACACTAAAACCTGCAGGATGGTAGCTCACCAGGACCAGATCTGAAGACCGTTGAGATAGATGAATAACTTGTTGGGGACTCAGGATCTTACAAACTGTCCGTGGTGCTGTGGTCCTCCCGTCCCCCCCACCCCTCCCCAGCATGCTGTGAAACAGTCAGATGAGGCTGGCCAGGAAGGATTTCTCGACTCTGTCTGCAGTAGGATGGTTTATATCACGCTTTCTATCAGTTGTTCTACTGTTTAGTTTTGTAAAGTTCAGGTCATCTTGCATATTTTCTGATATTAATAGTGCAGCTCAGAGCAGAAATGACCCTGTGGTACTGATGTGGTGTCTTGTAGGTTCATCAGCTGGGCTGTGAGGCTGTGATGCTGCTGCTGGAGCTGAACCCCGAGCAGAGCAACCTCATGTTTTGGGCAGTGGATCGTTGCTACACCGGTTCACGTCGTGTGGCCGCCGGCTGCTTTAGGGCCATTGCTAATGTCTTTCACAACAGGTACCGCGCATGAATCTTCTTTTTATGAGGGTTTCAGCTCCTGTGGATAAAAAAAAAGAAAAAAAAAAAGTGCGGTTTGTTATGTGTTAACCCGTGTTTTCTGTTTCTCTCAGAGATTATCAGTTCGACACTGTGGTGCTGCTGAACCTCATTCTGTTCAAGGCAGCTGATTCGTCCAGGGATATCTATGAAGCAGCCATGCAGCTGCTACAGGTTGGTCTGTTTACAGGAAAAGTTCCTGTACAGATACTCTCCATCGCACTGCCATAACCTTGATATCTTATGATTGCTGTCTGTGTAAACTAGATCCTGGAGCCAAAGCTCTTCCGTTATGCCCACAAACTGGAGATCCAGCGAACGGATGGCATCTTGACGCCCGCCTCACCTTTACCACACCTCTACTCTGTGTCTTACTACCAGCTCTCTGAAGAGCTCGCGAGAACTTACCCAGAGCTCACTCTGCCCATCTTCTCAGGTTTGCTTCCTTCCAGACTGATGATGCTGGTTGAGCATCTAAACTGTGGAATAAGCTTCCTTTTACACGTTAGACAGGCCTCCACTATATCTGCTTTTAAATCTGTACTGAAGACTCATTTGTTTAAGCTGGCTTTCCACACAATAAGTTGACTTTTTAGATCTGATTTTATTTTGATTGATTGCTTTTATTTTTTTTTCATTTGATTGTTTTTAGATGTCTGAAAAAGTCATCCTAATTTATGTTATTTATTCTGTTTCTTTTTAACCCCCCACAATGTGGCACTTTGGTCAACATTGTTGTTTTTTAAAGTGCCTTATAAATAAAGTTGTATTGTATTTTTACACAGTAGAATTTCTCTAAATATTACATAGGATCAGAGGAATATGGAGGGGATTTAATTGGTTATTTGGAAGTTTTGTGTTTTGTCTGGAAGTGACAGCAGTTACTGTAAAGTACGGCTTTGTAAATATGTTCCATTGCTGTCTAATTTCGCTGCTGTGTGCTCTGCAGAGGTCAGCCAGCGTATCCAGACAGCACATCCTGGTGGCCGGCAGGTGATGTTGCATTACCTCCTGCCTTGGATGAACAACGTGGAGCTGGTTGACTTCAAGCCAACCGCGCGGCAACCAGAGGACTGTGGCAGCGGTGAGGACGAGGAGGACGTCCACGACAAGGAGATCATGATGGTCAATAGTCGGCGCTGGCTCCGTGGAGAGGGGTGGGGGTCCCTGCGTGCAACAACCATGGTGCTAAACAACCTCATGTTTATGACTGCGAAGGTGAAACAGATGATGAATGAAAATCCAGATTTATACAGATTTATGTGAGTTGCACATGCAAATTTATCATGTTTTTTTTTTTTTGTTTTGTTTTTGCAGTATGGAGATGAGTTTGCTTGGTCCGAGATCGAGAATGTGTGGACGACATTAGCAGACAGTTGGCCAAAGAACCTCCGAATCATTCTGCATTTCCTCATCAGTATGTCAGGAGTCAACAGCGATCCCAGCCTTCTGCCCTATGTAAGTTACCTTACGCCTTTATCCCTGCAGCTCATCTGTTGTACGCCGCTTGTTTCTTAAGGCAGCACGTGTGTGTCCTCAGGTGAAACGAGTGGTGGTATACTTGGGCAGAGATAAAACTATGCAGCTGCTGGAAGAGTTGATGTGCGAGCTCGAGTTGACTGATCCAGTCAGCTCAGCCATCACCCACATGGACAACCCCCCTTATTATCGCATCACCTCCAGTTACAAGATCCCCTCGGTCCCCTCAGGTTAATGAGCTGCAGAAATGCACCAGTTCATTGCTTAAGCCATTGTTCCAACACAGAATTGTTCCAATCTGGTTTTTTTCCAGTGCCAGACTGTATCTTTTCTGTCTTCTCCTGCAGGAACAACTTCCAGCAGCAATACCATGGTGCCAGGAAACGATAGTCATCATGACAGCAAGGTGAAAGACTCCAATATGGATGACAGGTACGACTTTTCTCTCTATCTTATTATTATAAAAATACTTTGAAGTGTTTTTTGCATCATGTAAGTATGTTTTTGCCTCTGACTGAACTTTACAGTCGTGTTGTCAGAAAGTGGAGGAATAATGTACGGCTTGAAAATGTCTGTATGTCGAACATTGGATGAGCTGACTTGAACCTTGAATTTCCCCTCTGGGATAAATAAAGTATCTTTGATTTGATTGGATTTGAAACATCTGAGGAGAAGGGTTTATTTAAACCACATGATTGCTTTGGCCGTATGAGACATGGAGAGGTTGTGAGGATTTTCCCCAGCTCATAGCTTCAGTAGAACTTCCTGCTTTGGTTGCATAAATTTTACCAAATCATATATTTTTTCTACATTTTAAGGACTGTTTTCCTGATCGTTATCCAAAAACATTGATTGGATGATAAGGAACAAATTATAACTATTATTATTATAGATTTAGGGAAATGTTTCTTTATTCAAAGCATAAATGTCAAGTTGAAAAAATAATATATATGTGCAATTCCAGCGTTATGAATGTTACGTTCAGATAGAAAATTAGAAAATAAACTAAACATTGACAAGCCATTGATTTGAATCAGAAAAATTGAAAATACATAATTTAGTTACACTTATTGGGATAAAGATAAGCCTGCAATTTGAATTGTTTTGAGAGACATGACAAATTATCCAACATTATGAATGTTACAAAAATAGACAAGCTTTTCAGACTCACTAAACAAATGATGAAAACTCTGAGTTTTTCTATAATTTATATATATATATATATATATATATATATATATATATATAGAGAGAGAGAGAGAGAGAGAGAGAGAGAGAGAGAGAGAGAGAGAGAGAGAGAGAGAGAGAGAGAGAGAGAGAGAGAGAGAGAGAGAGAGAGAGAGAGAGAGAGAGAGAGAGAGAGAGAGAGAGAGAGAGAGAGAGAGAAATAATTAATAATGTATATTGTATATAAATAATATATGTATTAAATGCCCATTAGGCTCCCTTAAGTCTGTAAATTGGGATGTTTGTTTCATACGTCGCCACCCTCATACGTCCATGCATCTTTACATCACCTAGTTGTTTAGTTGGTTCATCCACTAGTGGGAAATGCTGAGTTCAGAGGTCACCTCTGCTTTTCGGCGACCGGTTGGTGGCTGTAACTTCTCTCCAAAAGCTTCTGCCATATCTACAGTTGTTGGTGGTGTTCATCTTAACTTCTTCTTCTTTGGGTGCTTTTTGTTTGGCTGTTTCAGAGTCATCTTCTTCCTGCTCCTTTTCAACATTGTTGCTGTGATTTCTGGCGGTATTGATCTGTTTTCAGCATCAGCTGACGGATAGCTAAAAATCAGAACAAATAAATACTCAGTGAACTGAATGAAACTAACATGAATCATGAGGCTGTGCAGCTTCTGGCAAATTTCCTCCCCCAGATTTATGTTTAGTTATTTTCATGAGAATTATCTACCTGGACTTGGCTTTCATGAACAGCAGCTTCCTTTGCTTTTATATGTCATGTATTTGGCTGCTCAGAGAGCTCTGAGCCTCCAGTTTGGCCTTTTTGTTTATTTATTTTTTCATACACAGCAGTCTCTGGTATCAGTAGCTTTGTCAACAGCTCCAGGTTCAGCTCAAACACACCTCGATGGGGACTGCTCTTTTTCTTGTTTGTCAGCACGTACATTCTTGGCCTGATCCTTCAGCATAAGCGGACACAGCTTTTTCCACAACTGTTAGTGTTTAATTTCCTAATTTTTTTTCATAACTTCGATGTTTCTGTGAGCTACCTCAGAGGAAACGTGATCCCTTTCGGTTTAGGTGTCGTCAAGATTTAACATCCAGCTTTTCTTTTTTCATTTGGCTGCAGAACTGTGGGAAAAAACTCTAATTAAATCGTAGTAACGACAACATAGGAGCAAATTCCACAGTATTTTAAGTTTTATACTTCTTTCCAGTTTCCACAATTCTCGACCTTGTTGTTCGTCGCGCTGGATGCCTGCCAATCAGAGAAGACCCATTTCTTCTCTGTCTTCAGTTACTTTTTTTATTGACAGTGTTATTCTCACCTGAGCTCAGGTTAGGATGAAACAAATACTGACATTGAGAGACGTAACAGCCTACACCATCTCTGGTCCACATACTGCAGGTTTCCCATGTGTCCCTGCAGCAAAACAACTGACTGAAATGAATCAGTCATTGAGCAGAACTTCATAGGTTGTTGGATCCATTTACCAGAAGCCAGGTGGAACAGGGATACTTCAGAAACCTACAGGACAGCGGCCTTTGAGGACCAATTTTGGACACCCCTGGCCTCCACCTAGATCTAAGAAAAGTCAGGGGCACCAGTGCAACCAAGAAAAGTTGCACTTAACACATTTTTGGTCATATGTACAACCAAAGTGGAGCAGCAGTAGAAACAGCCAATCAGTCATTTTGCTCCGTTATGTTCAATGTTTGCTAATATTACTCATTTGCTGAAGTTGTTTCCATCCTACTGAGCACACATTAAGCCTTTCTCGTGGGAAAAAACAAGCTCTTTTTATCAAAACTGGATTTTTTTTATATCCTAAAGTGCCAGACGCTGTTGGTGCTTCCTCAGTCCTGTTGGCATGACAAAAAGAAAAAAATAAAAGCTCCCTCCTGACCCTATCCTTGTAAACCAATCCCACAGTTACACCCCTCTGGATATCTACTCTGGTCTGAACAGCAACCTGAACCGCCAGCACCACCGTCTGGAATCTCGTTACAGCAGCAGCTCCGGAGGCTCCTACGAAGATGAGAAGAGTAGGACAATCATCTTTGCTCATCCTCCTTTTAACATTAGCGATTATTCTTTCCCTGTGTGAAACGGTTTCTGCTCCTATCCTCTCTCCAGGTGACTCCATGCCGCTTTATGCAAACTGGCGTTTGAAGGTGATGGAGCACAACCAGCCGGAGCCTCTCCCGTTCCCTCCATCAGGTGGCTGCTGGTCTCCTCTAGTGGACTATTTACCAGAGACAAACACCCCTGCAGTTCCTCTCCACAGGTATGCTAAATACTGCCTGGTAGCTTCAAAACGTATCAGTGTTGTGTTAAAGTAAGTTTTTGTTTTTTTGTTTTCAGATGTAACATAGCGGTCATCCTGCTGACGGACCTCATTGTGGACCACGGGGTCAAAGTCGAGTGGAGTGCCTACCTGCACCTCTTGCTACATGCTGTGTTTATTGGTAACTTTTGCTTTCTTTCTGAATAACTTATTCTTTCATCTCTTTCTGGGCTTCTCAGTTTGCTTGACTACAATGTCTTTGACTGGATTAGTACTTTTAAAAGCGCAGTAACACATCGCTTTTTCCCCTGTGCCCCTTTTCAGGGTTTGATCACCAGCACCCAGAGGTGTATGAGCACTGCAAACGCCTGCTGCTTCATCTGCTTATTGTCCAGAGTTCAAATAGCAGTATTCACTCAGTGGCCATGGTGCTTCTACGCAACAGAGACTACAATGATCCGAGGGTCCTGACGGTGAAGCCTGCAGTTCCAGAGTTCAACCTCACAGGTCACTTACACTGAGAACTAAGTGGAAAGGATAAGAAAGAGTTGAAAAGTATATTTTTTAGCTAAAGGAATATGAATAAATTTCTTACCAACCTTTTGTTTGGGATGGTTTGTTGATTAAAACGCGTATTCCCGTAGTTCCAGATTCAGCCACTGGGTGGCAGCAACAGTCCTGCCTCATACAAGCAAGTTTTAGTCACATGAAAGAGTTAAATTACCAACTATTCCTAGTTAAACTCTGAGTTAAATCAGAAAAAGAGTTAGGCTAAGGCAGGTAAGCATGTAAAATGTTTGTGTTAATTGTTGCTACAGGAACTCAGGAGATTTTGCCAGATTTTCAGCCGTCCCCCATGACTGATTCCGGCCTCAGCTCCAGCTCCACGTCCTCCAGCATAAGCCTCGGGACAGGGGGCACTGCTCTGTCCCACCTCTCTCCTACGCTGCTCAGGGAGGTAGATGTCACAGCAGAACAAGACGACAAGGCCAAAGCTCTCATCGAGTTCATTACATCGAGGTGAGAAGACCTCGTTTTATTCAAATCAGAAATTTTATAATTACATTTGTGTTTGTTGCGTCTTGTAACCTGCTTACATTACCTCTTGTAACTAAAACTGGTTTATCATCAGTAATCTGGCATGATTAGAGCATGTTGATATGAAACGGCAGCATACTCATCCTGTACAATGATCTGCTTTCATGCTTCCAGCAGTGTCTGAAAGGACTGGGTATTTGTGTGGCTTTGGTTTGGGATTTGATGTCTTTTTTTGTTTTGTTTTTTTTGCCTGGTTTGATCATATCAGATATTTTTATTAAGTAAAGTGGTAATTTGTTGTCCTCTGTGACGTGTCTTGACTTTTTCCTTGTAGAAAGAGAGGTCCACTCTGGAACCACGAGGACGTATCTTCCAAGAACCCCAACATTAAGAGCGCTGACCAGCTGAGTGTTTTCGTCAGACACGTGATGAACGTTTTCAAGCATTCTCAGACGGGTCAGAAGAGTCCCATTCTATTCTGCTTCTATCATTTATGCTGTGTTGTGTCCTACTTGTAGAATGTTGACTCTTGCATTGATGTTGTTTTACGTGTGGATCTTTCAGGTTTCCAGCTGGAGTCTCTGCTGAGTGAAGTAGCTTTACGAACAGCTCTGTCTTGCGCATCTCGACACTATGCCGGCCGCTCTTTCCAGATTTTCAGGGCGCTCAAACAACCTCTGACTTCAGCCACATTGTCCGACATCCTGTCTCGGCTGGTTGAGACTGTCGGAGACCCGGGAGAGGAGGCTCAGGTAAAACATGAAAATAAAACAGCACCTTGCTGCTGGTTTTCAGTTTGTGTTAACACATAACTTACCTGATGTGGCTTCCTGTTTTGAGCTGTTAAAATCATTCTAAGTTGTGTTACTTTGTTAATGTTTGTAGCGTTTATAGTACTGGTTTTTTTTAATCTGCATTAAATTTCGTTTATATGAAATTTATGGGACTTTTATTTTTTTCTTTGGGTATTGAAATTATTTTATGCTTTTCCTCATTGTTCTATTTTTTTTTTCTTCTCATTTTAGGGCTTCGTCATTGAGCTGCTGCTGACGTTGGAGTCGGGCATCGACACGCTGGCAGACACAGTGAAAAATTATGACCTTCTCACCGCCTTAGCACAGTCAGTCCTCTCATTACAGTTTTTTCCACTCCCTGCAAATATTACAAATGTTGCCTAAGAAATACTGATTGCCATTTTATCTACAGAACCTCAACCCGTGACCACCTGCTGGGAGCGAAATTCGCTGCCAACAGGAAGAGCACAGGCCAGCTCAACCTGAACAGCGGCAGCCTGTTCCATTACGTCCACACCCGTAGCAACTCTCTTCGCGCCAGCCTCATCGGCGAGCGGAAAGCTGACAGGCGGAGGAGCAACACCCTGGACATAGCAGACCGGCTAGGTGGTAGCCACGGAAACCTGGCGCGTACGCGGAGCTTATCATCACTAGGAGGAGGAGGGAGTCCTGGAGGGGGCTCCATTCCGCCTGTAGATCCCTCCAATCTGATGGCCATCGTCTTCTGGATCGCCACGTCTCTGTTGGAGTCGGACTATGAGTTTGAGTACCTCCTGGCCCTGCGGCTCCTTAACAAGCTGCTGGGCCAGCTGCCTCTGGACCGCGCAGACAGCAGAGAGCGTCTGGAGACCGTCCAGGCCAAACTGAAGTGGTACAGCTACCCTGGGCTACTGAAGCTGATCCTCAAGGGCTCCTCCTGTACTTCTGCACAGGAGCTCACCATCCACCTGCTGAGCAAACTCATCAGTGTCTCCAGACACACACTGGTGGACCCCTCACAAGTGGCAGGTAAGCACTGTCGACGTGATGAATGATCCTTTACTTTTAGGTTGGTCATCTAACGATGTAACCTCTCTTTCCTTCCTTGGACACGTCTTCAGGTTTTCCTTTGAATATTCTGTGCCTCTTGCCGCACCTCATCCAACACTTCGACAGCCCGACTCCTTTCTGTAAGGAGACTGCTGATAAGATAGCCAAGGTTTGCGCCGATGAGAAGTCGGCTACACTTTCCAACCTGGCCCACATGATGAGCCTGTACAGCACACACAGCTACTCCCGTGACTGCACCAACTGGATCAACGTGGTCTGCCGTTACATCCACGACGCCTTTGCCGAGAGAACCTTGAACCTGGTCACCTACCTGGCTGAGGTTTGCGGCGTGAAGACCAAACGTTTTCTTGAGATGCGGTACAGTTTCCATTTATCTCATATGTGTTCATTTGTGTTCCTATCAGCTGCTGGAGAAGGGCTTCCCCGGCACGCAGCAGTCGTTGCTGCAGATCATCTACAGTCTGCTGAGTCACATCGACCTTTCAGCAGCCCCTGTCAAACAGTTCAACCTTGACATCATGAAGATTATTGGCAAATACGTCCAGGTAAACTTTCACCCCATATCAGTGTAAACCAGTATGTTCAAGTGGAACTATTATGTGCATTTCAGGCTAATTTATTTTTTATTTCTGAGCCCTGTATGGCTGGGATTGATCGAGTTATTGTCACAAATCGCTTTATTTACTTCAGACCGACCCTCTCCGTAGACTGTCAGATCAGCCTGCGGGCAAAACGAGTGGATTGAGACTCTTCCGCATTAAGCCCCGCCTCCCGCCACTGTACTACATCGGGAGCGCGCACCGCACCTGCTTTCGCCGTCATTGTAACATCTCATAAACAGAAGGATTAGGCTAATATGAACTCAATAAAAAAACAAAATACAATGTCAGCACATAGCATACAGCCCTACATGTTGGAACCTGAATCAGAGCCTGAAAACAAAGTGGAAAACAGCAACCCACAGCAACGAATGCAGCAGGATGTCTCTCTTTGGTAAACTCACCAGCCATCGTTAGAAATAACTTTATCCCACGTTTTCCACCCGCCTGATGTATTTGTACATGCCCTTGTTAACCAGTAGAAGGTAACCAATCACCAAACCTTATCCCCCGGGACGTCACAAGGATTTCCAAGTAGAAAAAACTCTCTAAAACGACGCGTTTTTCGTTGCCATGGAAACCAAACGGAGAGCGTGCTGGAACTCAAACTCAAACATGCGTTTAGGTGATAAAAAAAAGTGTTGTTCACATGTCTGATGAGGATTCAACACTGTAACACTGTAGAAAGCTCAGAAAACTCCTAATACAATAATAGCACCCCTTTAAAGAGTTGTGTATTATTGCAGGTTTGCCTTTCTACCAGGCTCAAATAAGCAGCCGTCAGTACATCACATGTCAGTAGCAGGACATGGTTAATTTTCATAAACAGCTTGGTGTGCATGAATACTGCAATGATCTGTCCTATGAATACTGATGTAGTTGACTAAGAAAATAACATGTCGTTCAGCCTGGTAGTGTGGAGACCTCTTTGATGCACTTCCAGCTTTTTATGGAAGCCTTTTACCAAGTCTGACCCACGGCGCTTTCTGGTTCTTGCTCATACTTGCCTCTGACAGCTGTAGTCCCATAACTGCCGTGAGCAAATTCTGCTGTGGCTCGGTTATTGTTGCCTTTTTATATAAGGCATTGTTCATGTGCATGGACAGTACGCGGGTGCATGTGCACTGGTGTATAATGACCTAATTTTAAGGTTCTGCAACGTAATTGTACATCATGCAGAGTACAAGGTGACTTTGCAGACTGAGTGGTGCTGCAGTGGGAAGTGGGATAGTTTGGTCCTCTGAAGGAAGATATGTTTGTTTTCATATTCATGCTTTCTGGAGGAACACCCACACAGCTTGTAATCTCAATGAGAAGTCATATTGTTTCTGGGTTTTGCAGAGCCCACACTGGAAAGAGGCCCAAAACATTCTGAAGCTGGTCGTGTCCCGTTCAGCCAGCCTCGTGGTGCCGGACGACGTACAGCGCTCCTACAGCACGGAGTCCTGCGGCTCTCCAGAAATCGCCTTTACACGCATATTCAACAACTCTTCTAAGGAGCTGCCGGGAAAGACGCTCGACTTCCATTTCGACATCTCAGAGGTCAGAGAGCTCCCAGACTCTTCTGGGGTGGTGAGAATATGCTCGGTATCTTATACTAACTTGTGTATGGCTCCATAGACGCCGATCATAGGGCACAAATATGGTGATCAGCGCACGGTAGCAGGTCGAAACGGAAAGCCGCAGGTGATCGCTGTGACGAGGAGCACCTCCTCTACATCGTCTGGCTCGAACTCCAACGGTCTGGTGCAAGTCAGCTGGAAGAGGCCTCAGCTCTCCCAGGTACCTGCTCAGACACATCTGTTCTCAGATGTCACACTGCAGTGTGTGTGTGTGTGTGTGTGTGTGTGTGTGTGTGTGTGTGTGTGTGTGTGTGTGTGTGTGTGTGTGTGTGTGTTTTTCAATAATCTTACGTTTTGAGATGAATCTTTGTTGGTGCTAACTCTGCCATGTTGTTACAGAGAAGAACCAGAGAGAGGCTGATGAACGTCCTAACTTTATGTGGCCCAGAATCTGGCATTCCTAAAAACCCATCTGTAAGTTTCCTCTCCTACTCTAAAACTTGTTCCATCCTCCACGAGAAGCAAGAAATGAGTGCTTTTTCTCGAGGCTGCAAGAACAAGAAAGAACGTCTTGTTCGTCAGGTCCATACATCCTCCATGTGAAGCAGGTCTGCAGCGGGGAGGGATCACTGCAGGGGGCGATGTCTGCTTTATGTGCAATGAACCCGGTTGTTACCTCCGCTGAGGAGGTTGTGTTTTTCCCGGCGTCTTTTTGCTCAAGATAACTGAAAAGGTTACCGACGGATTTTTATAAAAACTTAGTTGTTGGAAATGTAAAAATGAAAAACTGACATAAATTTTGGTGGTGATCCGGATCACCGTTTGGATCCAGGAATGTTTTAAAAGGATTCTTTAACATTGTGCTTGGCGGAGGTTTCCGCTCTCCGAGCGCTTTTCTAGTTTCATATTAAACGAGCAACTTCGTCCGCGGCGGGGCGGGTCGTGCACGCGGCTGGGTCCGAGGGTTTTAACGCCACGTGTAAAAATGTTGGTACTTTCTCACCGCCTCAATAAGCTGTTTTATCAAAACAATCTGTTTTACCTGCAACAGCAAAAGCGTGGAAGCGGCAACTCCCCTTCATGCTTTCTCCGTGTTAACCACACCCACCTCAAATGTCCGACCAATCACACGATGCTTCTCGGAGCCCCGCAAGAAAAAAGTTCCACCAGCCTGATGTGTCGAGAACTGCCTTCAAACGCGTCCACGAGAACAAAATGACGTCATTTTCTTCTTGGAGCCTCGAGAACAAGAAAAAAGTTCTGGCTTCTCATGGAGGATGGAACAAGCTAAAGGCTTCTGACAACGTCTCTGTAAATTTACTGTTTTGAATGCTGCAGCTGTGACTGTTGTCATGGTCTCCTTCATTCTGATTAGGCACACAGCATCTGTAGTTTACAACCTGACAACAAAATCCTTTTTGTTTCGTTCCAGGTGGTGTTCTCATCCAACGAAGACCTGGACTCTGCCGACCAGCAGACGGGTCTTATTCCCACAGTGGAGGAGGCGGTCAGAGAGGAGGAGCTGCCGGGAGAGGATACAGGCAGCGAACAGCAGTTTGGCGTCTTTAAGGACTTTGACTTCTTAGATGTGGAGTTGGAGGATGCTGAGGTGAGAATTTGCTGAAGTCTGATTAGAAGATGACAAAGAGCACGTTGGTAGGTGATGGAAAGTAGAATTCAGATGAATCACGTCTAAAACGAACAATGTCAGACTTGTACAGGCTTGCAGCTGTAAAGTTCAGGCCTGCTAAGTCACTCTTCATTCCTCGTGACTTTACTTGAGTTAGCTGTGAGACGGATTAACATCATTGTTGGTTCAACGTTTCCCATATTAGTTCTGACAGCTCAGCACAACCAAACCTTTGTTTTGTAACCATCTTACGGCTACTAACACACATATTCCCTCTCGTCTCTTGCCACAAGGAGCTACAGGTAAGTCTGTGGACCCGAAAGCTACTCAGAAACATCCAAAGCTCTTTGTGTTTTCAGTGCCGTCTGCCTCCCTCTGTTCTCATCCGTTTCAGTGCAGTAGTAAGCTCTGATTTTAAACCACCGCTCCTGTGATTGTGAAACCCTTTTTGCTTTTATAGTTTTAGAACTATGCATGATTTGCATCCCATGAATGTAAAGAAAAAGGATACATTTCACCCTTTCAAGCGCAACTGTTTGTTGTCCTTATTTACGTTGTGGCTTCATTTTTTTGGTCTTTATTGACACGTTGAGTTGTGGGATGTTTGTCTTGTTTTGTTTGCTACTTTCATGCCGACTGGATCTCACTGCTGTTTGCCTGACCGTCCTGCAGGGGGAGAGCATGGACAACTTCAACTGGGGGGTACGCCGTCGCTCCCTGGAAAGCATGGACAAAGGGGACACGCCGTCTTTGCAAGAGTGCCAGTACACAGGCAGCACGCCAAGCCTCAACCTCACCAACCCCGAGGACACGGACGAATCGTCTGAGGAGGAGGTACTGAGCGCTAGCCAGATTCTCACCCGCTCTGGCCTTGTAAGTCTCATTCTGATCAGGGTCCCCCCCCGCGCACACACACAATCCCCTACCCATCCAACTTCACCGTGCTCCTCACACAGCTCGCTGGCATGGTGTGCGTGTGTGTGTGTGCGCGCGCATACTGAGCCGGATCTGCTGCAGGCTTCTGTGCTGGTGGTGAACGCCCTCTTCAAGCTGGGCCCCGCCCCTCTGCTGCTCACTTCTACATAAACTCATAGACTTTTTAGGATTTATTTGTATAGTTGGGAAGTACAGCGTAGGACATTTAAGATAAATTCATTTAGGACCATCTTATAACTCCTCATTCTTAGTGTGAATAAAGTCAGAGCAGGAATATTCCTTGATTTCTTCAAGAATCTCTAACCTGAAGTATGATTAATGTGCCAGTTCAGCACATAGCTTTGCCTTTTTTCAGCTCTTTGCTTTTGTTTTGCTTTGCAAGCAAGGTTTTATCTAGATCTGCTGATAATTAAATTAATATCAATGCTTTAATTCTGCCTAATGGGGATGCCTCTTACCTTCATCTTCTGCTGCTCTTGACCTTGGTAGTGCACGGTGAGAGAATGAGCTTTTTGCCTTTAGCGGACATTTTTCCCGTGTCCCCCCCCCCCCCCTTTACACACAGAGTTTGTTTCATAGTCTGGGAAGAAATGAGCATGCTGCATTAACATTTAATTTAGCCAGAATAGTGGATGTATTTATTAAAGTGCAACTGGAACCAGTAATAATAGCATGATGATGCTACAAGCCCGATGTGGTTGAAAGATGCAGAATGAAAGAATAAAATAACTACATTTGCTTTGCTTGATATAAAACCTTGATTAATCTTTTTTGTTAACCTTACATTAAGGTTTACAGTATGTTTGTTCTTTTCATCTGTGCACATTATGTAGATCTGCCTGTGTTACTAAGATTTATGCAACTGGTGATGAATGTAATGGGATAACAAGACTGAATCGCTTCTAAACGAATTATCTGTTCTTGTTTGGTTAATAATTGCAACAAAAAAAAAGTCAAACAGTGCTGTTCTCTAAACTCATTTTATTACAGCAGTGCTGGGTCAAACCATTAACACCAGTAACATCTGGTGTTTCAGTTCTGACACGTTGACATCCGTACGCATTAAGCATCATTAGCAGCTGTTGTGTGTTTTTGTTCCCCAGCTGAACAGCGACTCGGCCACAGATGATACCACGTCCAATCACGTGGACTCCCTGCAGCAGTCTCAAGAATCCTCCAGCAGCGCCATGACCGAAGAGGCAACCGTCCTGCCCAACCTGCCCTCCCTGCCCTCCCTCCCCCGACTGGATAGCCCCAGTTTGGAGATGGCCCACTCAGACAGCACCAGCAGCCAGCTGCCTGAGGTGTGATCAATCAGCAGCAGCAATAAACTGTGGTGTTTGGGTGCTTTATAGCTTGCTTATTTCTCTTCTCTTGTTTTTCTCTTCACTTTGTCTGCTTTTTCTCCACTTCCTGGCTTATCTGTTATCTGAAAAGATGATCGGCTACCTTCAGAGAGTCTTGATTGGGGTAAAAGTGTTAGTTCTGCAACACTATTTGCTGTCTGGTTAAGACTTGGCTGCTTACGCTGCCTCTGAGCCTCTACAGCTCCTTTCTGGGTTGCTTTGCTCTGGTCTGGGTGCTAAAGGCTGGCTCTTTAACTTCAATGCCTTTTTAATAGAGGTGGGGCTTTGATTTTGTGATTTATTAAGAGGAGAAAAAAAGCTCACCTCAGGTCAGCTGTAACTGCTCACCCCCTAATAACACAGCAACTCACCATTCCAACTAAATCCACCAGTTAAAAACTTGTGGAAGCAACACCAGCTCCTTTCTCTCCAGCAGACGCATGAGTGAGTATCAGACAATTGGTGCGTTGACTTAAAAAAAAATCACAGTAAATTGAAAAGCGGCGCTGTAGCCTATTAAACCCATCAGTTTGCTACCTACTAACATGCCGTTGCCCATCTTGTGCTGTTTACCGCTACTGACATTTATCACTTTTTTTTACTAACATTGGTGAGTATGTGATGCTTATTTTTGTTGTCCATCCGCAGTGGGGAGGGGGGGGGGGATTTATTTAAAAGTGACCCACAATTTTTACCTTTCAGTACAAGAATATATGAACAACCTCAGCTCAAAAAGCGCTTCTCACTTCAGTTTTCAAGCAGGTGCCTGTCTACACAAAGAGCTGAATGTAACTGTAGGAACTTCATCTAGCTCAATATCATCCCAAGGACACCCCCCCCCCCATCACAGCCCCAGCTCTTAGTTTAATGAGCCCAAGATAAAACCATCAATACTCTTACTCTTTCCCTCCAGGATGGCCATGACCACTTCTAAAAGCTTTCCGTAATATAGATGCTGCCAGTGTGATGTACTGGCCGCCTGCCACGCTCGGCTTTCGTAATGCATTACACTTTAAAAAAAAAAAAAAAAAAAAGAGGAAGGAACAGCCAGAAAAAAAGCTTTCTTCATCCTTGTCCTCCGTGTGCAAGCTTAGAGTCCACAGTGATGTCTGCCTAACATTTCATTGTAGCGCTTGCAGAAATTTATTTTATTTTTTCTGTTGTCCATTCATCCATTTTCTGTACGACTTGTTTCAGTTCAGGGTTTCAGGAAAGCTGGAGTCTACCCCAGCAATTATCAGTAAGGCAGGATACACCTGGACAGCTAGTCACACTCTCATTTTATTTTATTCTTTTTATTTTATTTTTATTTTATTTATTTATTTAAATTTATCTCTTTATTTGATATTACTTTATTTTATCTTTTGATTTTTAAAAAATTTAATTTAATTTTATTTTGCAATTCATATTTTACATTTTTATCATCTTTAATGTCATTTAATTTTTATATTTATTTTTGAGTGTTCCATAGATTGTGTACTTTTAGTTAAAACAAATTATAACTGTATACTCAAGTTTCTTCCCAAATTCTGTGTGTTATTTATGTACAGTAACTAAGCAGCAGTCTTAAATCTAGTTTTCACGCTGCAAGTCAATTCAGACATGCGTCACAGCAGATGGGTCTCATTCATTAGCTGTCCGGTTGATGCACTCGCTGTTATCCCACCACGATGCTGCTGTTAATTTACGCTGACATCATGGTTTTAGTAGAGTTTCCGTGATGGATTAGTATTGGCTCCTCTTTATAGATTTCCTTCCTTTAATTTCTCACCAGAGATATTGGTGACAGCAAAAGCAAGAAACTGAGCAACATTAGAGGCACTGGCTCAGCTGCACCCCATGTATGATTGAAATAAGGGTCTTGGTTACCGCAGTCTTGAATAAAGCAATAATTTAAATCAGCTGTTATTTATCAATTCAGCTTTTTTTTTTTTTTGTATAGCGGCGCTTTACAGACACATCAATTTATAAATAGCCTGACAAATAGAAACCAACGTATTTGCATCGAAGACAGAACCTCCAGCAGAACCCGGCTCAAGGACGGCAGCTGTCTGCCTGGACTGGTTGGGTTGGGGTGGAGAGGACAGGAAAGACAGAGCTACATGTACAGCAGCTTTTACTTAGGAAGACCTGCAGAAAAAGGAGAAGTATGTTAACGATGGCGGTACTGACATGGAGGACAAGGAGCAAGGAAGCACTTGGTGCATCAGGTGACGTCCCCATGGCTGCATAACTAATAGATGGCTAGACTACCCCTAACTATAAGAGCATAACCTGGACAGATGGACCCGTACACACAGACTCAGACTCAAGAGATGCCTGTCGTCAAACAGGAAGGTGTGAGCTTGATCTTAAGGGTAGAGAGGGACTCTGCCTCCCGGACCCACAGTGGGAGCTGGTTCCATAGAGATGCGGGGCCGGGAGAGGTCCTCATCAGAACCCTCGTTGCAGCATTTTGGATCATCTGGAGACTTTTCTGGACATATTTTGGACAGAACATTAATAAGGAATTTCAATAATCCAGTCTGGAAGTAATAAAGGCATGGACTAGTTGTTCTGCATCTCTGAGACAAGATGCCCCTAATTTTTGCAATATTACGCAGGTGGAAGAAACCAGAGACATCCAGGTCTTTATGTCTGTAAGACATCTTTGTAATCTAACAAACTGATTGGTTTCATCTGGCTTTATGGAGAGCGAAATCTGAGTGTCATCCTCATAGCAACAAAAGTTTAGGCTCAGGAGTCGGCTTCTGATCCACAGTTCATGGCCACCGTTGTCATGACAACCACAGATTGGACTTTTCCCTTTATATCATGTTACAATAAGGAAATGCAGTGAAATGGTTTTTCATAGAAAACATTTTGGAACATAAATGGCCTGTGTGCGCTCCGTTACATAATCTCAACATGGAAGGTACCAGAATGTGAGTGGCTTCACACAGCGCAGAAATAGACCATTTAGTTCTTTGATTATTGAGTTGGAAAAATGTATTTTACTTAAAGGCGTCTGTGTGAATCTACAAAGATGTTGAAAAAGAGTCAGATGTGACAGATGTTTGGCCAGTAGTGTAACGAAGACTGTCCCATGACGAAAGCATTGTTGTTTTCCATCATAAGATTCGATTTATAATTAAATACAAATTCACAAGTAACAACTTTTACATTTATTCAGAAGATTGAGTAAAGGATGGAAGTTTACCTTTCAGGACAGTAAAAGAAAAGTGTTTTCAGGAAAATAAATCAAAGCAGCGTGGTTGGAGTTTGTGTGTTTGTATGAAAAGGTAAAAACACTCGAAGTGGGAGCCATGTTCTCCTGATGGAACAATGTAAAACCCACAAAACCGTGTTTTATTCCAGGTTGTAAGATGAAAAAACAAGAAAGATCAAAGGGAGGAAAGGTGAAACTCCGTCTGAACGGCTGTTTGTGTTGCAGGATGCCGTAAGCATGACGGCAGCCGATGAGCTGAGTAGCAGCGTGAGTGAGGACACGGGCTTCTGCAGCGCCCCTCCGCTGCCCTCTGACCCACCAGAGCTCTGTGACCTCCCAGACTCACATGAACCCCAGGAGACTCAGGACCCTCCAGAGGACCTAGATCCAGCCCCCCCTCCTCCGCCGGCCATCGACACTCCACCGGGGTCTCTTTGTGAGGAAGAGTCCCAGCTGGGGCTGCCTTTGTATCTGCCCACACCACCGCCTGAGACGAAGCCTGATCCAGATCCAGATCCAAATCCAGACAGCACCTGTGGCTCCATGTGGGAAGATGATGTGACACAGGCCCTGAAGGAGCTGGATGAGCGTTGTGAGGAAGAGGAGGCAGACCTCTCTGGGATGTCAAGGTAAAGACCCCTCAAAATAAACTCTCATCCTGCTCTCTCATCCTGTTGATTTTTATAAATTATATTCTAAAAATCCCACTTTATGGGGCTGTAATTCATCCCATCCCTGTGTTTGGTTTCTCTTTAGTCTGCCTGTGATTTGAGCCAGATAAGCTGAATCTAGATGCAGCAAAATGTTAATTTCCAACGTCTGTATTAAAGATGTTACAATCCAGTTTTAAATCATGAATGAAAACAGTTTCTCACGCTTGTATTTAACAAGCTTCCCTGCATGCATGTGTAACTCAAGCAGGGCGTCCAAATCGCCCCTGAGGGCCGATGTTCTGCAGGTTTTCCATGGGTGTTCCTCAATTCAGGGTCTGCACACCTCTAAGTGCACAGACTGCGTAGGCTACAAAGTGTTCTCCGTGGTCTGCGCACACCGAAGTGCGCTTACTGCCAGTAAAATGAGACGGCCTCTCTAGTGGATGAGAATTACCCATAATACTCCAGTCCTTCGTTGCCTGGCAACTACATATGCCAAGTTGAGCAGATTACTGATCCCATTCTTCCACAAAAAACCCGAAAATATTTTAAAAATGACAGAAAATGGTGCCAGTTATTAAAATGTGATTTTATTTTATTTTTTTCCCCCATTTTCCTTTGTGAATAAATGACAAACGTGGAGGAGGCGGTTTAGACGAGCTCTCCTCTGGCTGACAGCTCTTCCTGTCAAGCTGATGTTAACTTTGGTGGAAAATAATCCTTGTAAGACACATCTTCAGTCGTCCTCATATGTATTCATACCCTCCCATTAAAGGCGGAGTATGTAAGATTTTCAATATTATCAAAATAAATTAACTAAAAAAATTAACTACAATCATAATTAGAATATATGGTATAAATACGCCCACTTCAAGGCGAGAGGCAGATCCTCTCCTTGCTTTACAGACGCATGCATGCATCTTTACCATTTTGTCATAAATCTATGTTAAATATCCGACCCGGGTCAATCGTCTCTTCTTGGGGTGACATAACGATTGTAGTCTGCTCTGCTTTTAACTTCCACCTAAGTATCCTGTCCTTCTTAATGGGAATTTAATCTAATTAGATTCTCCACAGAAACATCAAATGATTTTTAAAATAAATCATAGTTTACGAGTGATGTAACATATGTTATTTTATCATATTTGTTTGCTTTTTAAAAAAATCTTTCTTTGGAACCAGAATTAGAAAAAAATGTCATGATTTTCATAAAACTTTTATTTATTATTACTTTAGTCAATTTCAACTTATTTCCCAGGTATCTGTTTTTCTCCTTCTTTAAAGGTAGAGTATGTAAGATTTTCAATATTTTCAAAATAAATTAACTAATAAAATAACTACAAACATAGATAGTTTTTTTTAAACATGTAGGTTCCAGTCTGTCCATATTTGATGTGTTATTAAATTACAAGTTTAATTAATGACAAAGACTCCTCTTAAATGTTTGCCTAATAGTAAAAAAAAAAAAAAAAAAAAAAAAAAAGTGCTTTTTGTCATTTGTCATTAATTTGACAGGTGGACTCAAAGGAGCCTTTAAATTGAGACACTATGACTCATGTAGTGACGAATTCTCACTTGGAAGTGTGCAGAACCTGAATTGAGAAACACCCCATGTATCCCTTTTCTGACACACCTGGCTCACATCAGATCTGCGGTTCTGCACAGTGATGAGTCATTTGAGTCTGGTGTGCTTGAACTGGGATACATGGAAAACCTGCAGGATTGTGGCCCTCGAGGACTGGAGTTGGCCATCCCTGGTGTAGAGGGTCAGTCAGTGTGCTCCATAACGCTGTGTTGAAATGATTTTGCATTTGTTTAAAGTATTATATAAATTAAATAGAGATTTTAAATCTTTTAAATGGTCTTGAAGCAGCTTTAACTGAGGTTCTTCTTCATTGCTGGTTTGGATCAAGCAGACTTGAAGTGTTTGCTGGATGGTAAATAAAGCCTGACTTTGGAGTTTTCCTGACACCTGACAGGGTTTGGTGTTTTGGTTACAGTGATGAAAAAGAAAAATGTTTCTGTATTTCGACTGGGGCCTAGAGTATCACACCATTGTGTTGTCTGAAGGGAATTTCTTTTCTAGGAAACATCAGCAAAGCGATAGTTTTCTTCGCAACACAGCTTCCATCCCGTCACATGTTTGTTTCAACTCTGGTTCGGCTCTACAATTTCAATGAAGGGTTTATTAAACTTGTAAACTGCTGACTCTGTAGTGAGCTGTCTGTATCTGTACCTTCCTTATTTCTGACTTGTTTTTATATATAAGTATCGAGAGTTTAAATCTGTAAAGATCAGCATTAATGCAGTGGGATGTTGTCTTTATCATCTGACAACAACTGAGCTCCAGACATCATATGCAGCATCAGCAGGTAGCAGAAGCGAACCAACAGTTCAGTATCCAGGATGCACCTTCTGAGTGACAGGTCCAGCATTACTTCATTTGTTGCAGTCTCGTTCTGCAGAATAATCTCAGGAAAAGAGGCGTTAAAGTGTTCCTGCAGCCATGTTTCAGCAGAAAACTGCAGATCCCAATATTCCTGCTGTGCTCTAACCAGTCTTCCCAGCCTGCAAGTCTCATCTGATGTGACCATGAGATCAGAGAATCCTTTATTTGGTGTTTCTTGGACTAGATATTGTCTAATTGAATGTGAAGTCTTTTATTTTTAATATTGGATAAGTGAGTAAAGACTAGTTGACCAGCATCAGGATTACAGTCAGTCCAACCTCTGAGTGATGAAACACTCTTGGCACGGCTTCCTGAAACTATGAAGGTGGCCTGGAGCAGTCTGGCTCTGTTCCACTTCTAAAAGCATTTATTCATGAAGGTGGGCCAATTCTAACCCGAGGACAGTTGTAAACTGATAAACTACAGGAAAACAGAATGGAGAAACCAGCAGACATCACTCAGACTTGGGATGTGTTGTTATTAGCTGCGGCAGGCCCGCACAAGTCCTGAGTGTCTGAAAACTGCAAGACTAAAATCCTTTCACTGTGTGTGTGGACTAATGGTTGAGAGAGAACGATAAAAACAACTATCTACATTCCTCTAGTGTGAGGTTGGGAGCTGGCTTTGTGTACAGAAGTGTGTGTGTGTGTGTGTGTGTGTGTGTTTCGGTGTGTAGATGCTTAGCTTGTATAGAGCACTCTGCAGTCCTGTGTGGGATGAGAGAGCAGTGCGCTAGTGCTGTTAGCAGTTGCAGCACATTCGTGCTGCAGACTCGGGCAGAGAGCTGGGGGAAGAGAAGCGATCGTCAGGGTGAGGATGAGGACAGAGACCGTGTCGGCGGCAGTGCTCGGCAGCGCAGGCTTTAGATACTTATATTCTGTCTGCTTCTTCAGGCTGTTTGGTCCTACAGGCCTGTGAGTATCTGCATGTGTGTGTGTGACTGAGATGCGTGCACATTGCTAATAGCTGGTGTTATTGTGAGAGCTCTGCGGTGGATTAAAGCTCTCGGTGTAGTGTAGCAGGATTTACAGCGACAGAGAAATGGCAGCATGACGTTGTTTACTTGCAGCCAGCGATGGCGAGCGTGCGCGTGTTTACGTTTGTCCTTCAGCAGAGGAGTGCTGACCATGTTGGACTGTTGTTTACTGGCTCGTGTGTGTGTGTTACAGTCAAGATGAAGGTGACGCAGACGGCTTCCCAGAGATCCAGGCCTCTCCACCTCCTTCACCCTTCCTCTCGGCCATCCTGGCTGCATTCCAGCCTGTTGCCTATGATAATGAGGAAGATGCTTGGCGTTGTCATGTCAACCAGATGCTGTCGGACACGGATGGGTCCTCGGCTGTTTACACATTCCATGTGTTCTCTCGACTCTTTGAGGTGAACATGTTTACTTTCATCCCGTGCGGTCTTAGAAAAGGCTTTTTCTGAACAGATCTTTTTTTATTCCCGCCTCTCGTTCTGCAGAGTATTCAGAGGAAATTTGGCTGCATTACACATGCATCTGTTCGCTTTCTTGGAGAACGGCTCCAGCGCATGGGAAACCAGTTTCTTAGCTCCCTGGAAGTCATGACGTCCTGCTCACAATGCCCCACTGTGCTGCTGGACGCAGAGACGGTGAGGCTTTCTGCACTTACCTCTTGTCATTTAGTTTAATAACTACGCCGCAGCTGTAAAATGTCTGTTTTGTCACAGTTTTAGTTCCTAATTTCTGGCACCTTGTTTTGTTGCTGTAGCTGGTCTCCTGTGGACTGCTGGAAACCCTGAAGTTCAGTGTGCTGGAGTTGCAGGAGCACCTGGACACTTACAACGTCAAAAAAGAAGCAGCAGAGCTTGTAAGTGGCATCTTTCTGCACATTTATCATCCACCGCCTCTGCTTCCTCATTCTCTTTGAACTCTCCCCCTCGGGGCGTGTTGCATCGCATGCTCCTGCTCAGAAGAGCTTCACAATTGCATTTTTAGATGCTGTATCAAGATGCGCAAGAGAGCAAGACGTATTAGATGTAGAAGGCTATAACACCTCTTTGCCATGGCACCGTGGGAGGCAGGAAAACATGAAGACAAACAGCTGATGCAGATGAAGATAAGCCCACTCTGTCTCTTTAGCGGGGCAGACACTGAATCCGTGTATGAGTAGATTTAGCTGCCGTTAGTGTCTGCATCATCAGTGACAACCCCTGCTGGAGGGATAAAAATAACCCACTCTTAAATCAGTTACAGAAGGCCAGGCAAGAGAAGCTGAGAGGGGTGGGTGAAGCGAGGGAGGGGGAGGGGAAGAGAGAGAAATGAGATTGCAGAGGGTTCTGGGATGCAGGGGCGCTAATTGAATGAGACGGCAACGTTCCCTGGAGGGCTAGATACCATCCCCTTCTCTGGAACAGGCCGTCTTTAATTCGCTAAGTACAACACTTTTATTAAATCTCCTCCTCGACCAACCTTTATTATAAACACAAACAAATGTAGATGCTTACGTCCGTGGGAGGGGGAAAAAAAAGCTCTTGTGATGCAGATTTTATACTAGTTTCTTTACCTCCTGTCTTTTTTGTTTCCTTTGTCCGCGTAGTGGCTGGAGAACTGCAGGAAAACGTTTGGGGACAAAGACAACAGCCAGCGATCTAACACACATGCACAGGTAGGGATGAACACTCGCTGCTGTGATGGCTGTGAAGTTTGTTGATGCCTCTGGATTTTTGTATTAAGTCACAGAAACAACCCAGGTTTAGTTTAAGGACACGTTTGCATCAGTATTTTTGATCCGAATCTGAGTCAGTTTGCTACGTTTGGGGAAATGTGAATACGTCAAATGAATTCTGATTTGGATCGAAGAAGCGAACTCGGCCCGGTTTAAGTGGACTACAAAAAAAGTCACTTCCTGCATTTGACGTAGCATTGCATTGTGGGTAAATACATAGGCGTTAAGAGTCCTCTGTCTTGTCTGATTGTTCATACTGCGTCCGTTGCTGCAGAGTATTTCTGCAGAAGATGAAATAAAAACCCAACACAGCGATAGTTTCGTCTCCATGTTTAAAGGTGGAGTATGTAAGATTTTCAATATTTTCTAAATAAATTAACTAATAAAATAACTACAATCATAATTAGTTTTTTGAACATGTAGGTTCCAGTCTGTCCATATTTGATGCGTTATTAAATTACAAGTTTAATGACAAAAAGCACTTTTTTTTTTTTTTTTTTTTTTACTGGTAGGCAAACATTTAAGAAGGGTCTTTGTCAATAATTAAACTTGTAATTTAATAACACATCAAATATGGACAGGCTGGAACCTACATGTTCAAAAAACTATCTAATTATGATTGTAGTTATTTTTTTAGTTAATTTATTTTGAAAATATTGAAAATCTTACATACTCCACCTTTAACTCTCAAGAGGAGGAAACGGTTTTCTTTTTCACGCAGGTCTTGTCCTCTCTTGAAATACTCGTACAGCGCCACGTTTGGTGGGAATGGGGATATATTATTCTAATGGTTTGACTGGTTTGACCAAAGTGTAGCGTGAACTCATGGATACATCCCCCTACAACTGAGCCGAGTCAATCGGACCGAGTCTAGCGGACTATCCTGATGTGAATACATCCTTAAACAATAAAAGTTGGAGTTTCCCTGCAGGCTGATTTCATTAGGATCCAGTTACTCAGTAGCAGCACGTTAACTAGCATTTATATTTATTGCAGATGTCACTTTGGTTGTTTAGGTGCTGCTGACGTTCTGAAGGCCTTTCCACAACCAGTCCTGATATGGTTACCTGTTGAAAATACTATTTGAATTATTTTTACAACTCAGAAGCCTTTAGCTGTCAAACTTTTTATATGACGTTGGGTTTTCTGCTTCTTTTCACGTAATTTCAAGATGCTTTTAGAGCTGTTTGACCCCTCACAGCCTCCATACATGCAAATGTCACTTTGTAAAATATGATCTTAGAAACTGTTTCACATCATCTCCCTGCAGCAAGAACTTTCTGACAAGAATTTAGAGGAAATTGGATCACAGTTGAGTGGTTTCATACTTGTTTTCTGCACAGTATAAAACAAACAAACAAACAAAAAAAAACTTAAAAATAACCCAATAACCCCTGACTTCAGCCTGGAGATTGGAGCAGGACTGGATATTGGGCGGGGTTGGATGTCAAATGAGCATGGTTAGGGTTAGTTAGTTAATCCAATGTCCAACCCCACCTGATATAGTCGTGTCACTCAGCGCTGAGCAGAATCCTCCTCACTGCTTTACAGAACATCTGTAGTCGATCCGATAGACTCGCCTCTGTCTTCAGGCATTTCTGGTGAGAGTTCAGGCAGCAGGCAGTAACTTTACTCCTGTGCACATTTTCTGCCCGCAACACGCCGCCGTTTGTCATCTCCCTGCCAGATCTTGTCGAGCAGAACATTTTTACTTCCTTTTCGATGATCAAATGAAGCAAGCGATGAATCTGCAGACCTCCTGGTTTCCAGCTGCAGTAAGACATGTAATCTCAGCGGAGCTTGGAGCGTCCTGCAGTGCGGTTTTGTTTTAAGCAGACACCGGCTCCTACACACCCAGAGGTCTTCCCTGCTGTCCCATCTCCCTGTTAGGCTCTACTGCACCATATCATTTCTCTTCCTCTTTACACATGCTGTTGTTCGGCGTTTCTGCTGGCGCTGAAGCGTGCCAACACGTCTCGAGCCTTCCCCGACCAGTGCGAAGGGAAGATGACAAACTGCTCTTTGCCCAGCAGGTCACTGTGTCTCAGCTGTCATATATGAGCTCACTAATTCTTGGTCTTTCTCTTCTGTTTTGTTTGTCGTTGTTGTTTTTGTGTGTGTGTGTGTGTGTGTGTGTGTGTGTGTGTGTGTGTGTGTGTGTGTGTGCGCACGCGTGACCCTGCTCACCTTCTTGCTTAGCAAATGGAAAATCTAGCAGTAAGTGGTTCTCATCTTCTAGATTTCAATAATGACACCCGGAAACACTGCCCATGTCATCCGTCTGCACACAGCTGCGCTGCTGACAGCCACAGACTCTGCTCTGCTGCCTCCACCCCCCACCCCCCCCACCCCACCTCTTCTGTTTCTGCTTTAATTGTCATGTAACCCAATTCAGCTCTTTTTATCCATCCAATCATACGTTATTGTGTTATCCTGTTTGCCATATGTCTGCTTTTTTTTTTTTAAGCTTGTGCTCGATTTCAGAGGCTGATATCAGGAGGATGTTAGAAGTTTATGTTGGAAACTTGGATTCCTTTCATTTTGCATGGACATCGTTTCATTCCCATTTCCGTTCCGATCCTTTTCCTCTCCCGTGTTTTCCTGGATCGGGGCTGAAACCTTTGATTTCGTGGATCCTTCAGACATAGTTGGTCACTGTGGCCTGCAGGTAGCATCACTCCAGGTGGTGACAGGACATTTTCTAATTGAAATTAATGGCTGATTCTAATGGGAGTTCACTCACCTCTTTCTCAATGGCCCAAAGCAGATGTTAACCCTTTCCTCTACTCCCATGTCTCTAACCCCGGATACCCATCTGTCTAATCACATGATCATCAGACTCGTGTTTAAGTGCAGGCGGGTTTTTTTTTTTGTTTTATTCTTTTTACTGGTTTCTGATTGTTGTTTACGTTTGTGTGTCTGCAGGAGCTGGAGTTGTGTCGGAGGCTTTATAAGCTTCACTTTCAGCTGCTGCTGCTGTTCCAGGCCTACTGTAAGCTCATCAGCAGGGTGGACACCATCAAGAGAGAGGCAGAGGTGAGAGGACAAGATTTAACCAGTGAAAACATGTACATTATACACAGTCAATCGAATCAAACTTTATTTCTTGAGGACTTTTCACGCCACGGGCAACACAAAGTGCTTTACAAGATAAAATCAAGTCATGAGGATTAAAACAGTAGATAACAAGACATTTAAAAAGAATAAAGACGCAAGCTCTTTCCACACACTTACACACCACACAGTAGTTCTTTATGACATAAGATATTTGCATTAATATTTATTTTTAATATTTTGTGAGTAATCTCTTAGAGCTGGAATAAAGATTCTTTTTTTCTTTTCTTTTTTTCTACATTTAGATATTTATTTGTTCCATCGACGCCACAGAACTATTTCCCATCATTTGCTCCAACTGGTAGCTTTCGCTCCTTTCTGACCTTTCAACCAAGTTTATTCTTTTTCCTTCTGGTTATTCGGCTTCTTTAAGTCTGTCACAGTAAAAGTCAGAGGCTCAACCCGTCATACGGTGTGTATCATCACCGTATTGTTTTAGCTCTGAGGGTTTTTCTGTGCCTCAAACATATTTACCATCCCAACGCTGGGTTCCCTCATTTCAGCACGTCGATCAGATGATCTTTTTCACTTTAAACTACTTCAGTAACATGTCGCGCCGCAAACAAACCATCAAATCAAAACTGAGTTAAATGCTAATTTGATGAATGTATGAAAAGAAAAGCAACTCCAGTGATCACATCCCTGGTTTTATATTTTTATTATTAAAATAAAACTGGAAGAGTGTCGAATCTGAAGACGGCAGCGCTCCAGCTGACCTGCTTTGTTTACTGTTATGCTATCCAACACTTTGTGATTTGTCGCACTAATAAGAGAAAGTCTGCAGATTTTTTTTTTTTTTTCATGTATTTCCATCAACTCCTTCATGTATACATGTAAAAGTCAGAGGAGTCTTTTCCAAATCCACATTCTGATTAAAATATCAATAATTTCATACATTGATCGATTGGATTGCGACCGTATTTATGTGCACTAACCTGTTTCAGGGATCAGTCATGCAAATGTGACGGTGCATTTAGGTTTTAAGAGTGGACTGCTTTCTGTTTGGGGCCGGAGGACGTGATGTTTGTACTGGTAGCAGAAGCAACAGACCAGTACGGCAGTGTTCATGTGAACATCATGGGAAGCTGGTTGACCACGTCATACCAGCAGGATGACGACTTCATCACTAAATCATTAGAGATTCTGCATCAGGAGGCAGAAAACCCGTAAGGAAGACGATAAACAGCTGGTTTTGTTGTAGTTCGCATGGGAGGGGGGGGGCGGCGTTTAGGGTTAGGGTCATGCATAAATGATGACATCATAGTGAGGCTATCAGTAATCGATGTTCATTGACCTGACCAGTTCACATGCTTTCATTGTTGTATAAAATAAACATGACATAATATGGCGTCATATTGTAGCGATCCATGTCAATCTGAACAGACGTGCTGCTCTGCAGGAAAAAGAAGCTTTTTGGTTTCAGAAAAACTTGACGAGATCATGACCTTGTCTCTGGAAGACATTCAGTCTCGTCCCTGGTTTGTGCAGAGGGACACGCCGTCTGCTCAGCCGGGTCGGAGAGAAATCTTCCATTTTTATCAACAAAATCAGCAGAAATGTTTTATTTTGATTTTTTTTTTTTTTTTTTTTTTTTATCATTTAACTTTATTTTAAAATGATTTATTTTCCATGATTAGAAAAAGACCAGCCTCCGTGCAGCGCTGCTTTCCAGACGTCTTGTAGTGATGCTTCCTTTTCTCTCCTCCTTCAGCTGCTTTTCATGTGAACGTTTTGACTTTTTACTGCTGTAATTTGGAGTTTCCTGTAAGCTGCACGTTCACTACCCTTAAATCCCACGTTGTATAGAAAGTCTGTATCGTTTGTTCTTTCTGGCGTCATCCTGATTGAGCTTTAATCAGATTGTGGTACTTGATGAAATTAGATGATTCATGTCTGGATTGAAGGATTGATGCTGCTGAATTCAGTGATTTTACTTAAGGTTTATTCCACACACACACACACACACCCCTTTTTATTGTGCACATCTGCTTGAACTATTCGTGTTGTGGCTAATGACGTTTTCATGTCTTTGTTTCCAAGGTGACCAACATGTCTGAGGAACTTACGATCCTGGAGAGTTGTCTGAGCGAAGCAGAAGCAGGGAATGATGGTCAGGAGGATGTGTGCATGTCGGACAACGCTCAGACCAACACGGAGACGGCCATCCAGTCTCTGATTGAAACTCTCAGAACCAGAGACTTCGGCTCTGCCCTCACGCAGGTCAAAATCTTTAGGTGAGATCAGCAGAAACACCTACAGCACAGATCCAAATCAAGTTTCTGCTTTTCCAAGAATAACGAAGCAGAAGTCACGTTTTTTTTTTGTTTTTTGTTTTTTTTTTTTAATCTGTTTTTACCTACAAGTTGCCACAATGAAATGCACTGATGTCTGACCTTTAGTAAACTGCAAAGTAGGAAATCTCTGGGTGAAACATCCCCAGCGGAACAAAATGTGTCCTCCTGCTGGAAACAACCCAAACACATCATGAAGGATGGTTAGAAAATACCCATTTTATCAGTTTAGTGGAATTCCGGTTAAAGTCCGGGTCTGTGATGTTTCTTTCATAGTCCTACGTACCTGTAGATACAAGGGCTGTGATGTCAACTTTTTTCTACTTAACCGCTGTGTCTACTCTCCTCGAGATTTCTGGTGTTTTCCTGCACAGACATGAACATCTTAAAGCAGCGACGTGTGCTGTGTAGATGTAAAAACAGGCACCAGGTGTTCATAAACAAGTCTTGCAACATGTCGCAGCCAGAGGCGGCGATTCCTGGTCCAGAAAGTAAAAGTCCTGCCTGTACATTTAGAACAGGTGTTTTCACTAACAGGCTTGTTTACCTGGTAAATAAACTCTGCTCATTAGATTCAGTTTGTTTGGTGACTGGTCGAAGCAGCTGCCGGACCGGACTTTTACTTTCTGGGCCAGGAATTGCCTCCTCTGGTCGCAGCTACAAATGCTCTCATTGATCACAGCTGTTGTTGCGCATCTCTTTGCATGTTCTCATCCCCCACTTTGATTTGTCTCCAGATCTCTGTGGCCGAATGACATCTTCGGCAGCGAGGCGGATAACGCAGTTCAGACCCTTCTGCACATCTACTTCCGTCACCAGACGTTGGGCCAGACGGGCTGCTTGGCGGTGGTCGGCCCCAGCAGGGACCTGTCTCAGGCCAGCACCCGCCTCATGGAGCTCAACCTGCAAATCCGAGAGGCTCTGAGCCAGGCCCAGGCCTGCCAGTCCAGCTCCACCATGGTCAGCACTGGACTGTGAGTCTGCGGTGTTTCAGGCTGGACTAAACTGAACTAAACCCCCCCCCCCCCGCTCTACACACACCTCACATCAGTTGTAGAGAGAGGGCAGACAGCGAGGTTGGGAGGACAAGAGAGACTACACCTACAAAGGGCTAAAGGATGCGTGGGAATAACTGTGACTCATAATATATTATTACATGTATGAATGCTTAAAGCTAAAAGCTTTCCTCAGACTAAGCCAACTTGCAAAATTCAGTTGCAATAAGTCATGTGGTGATGTGTCTGAAGACGCAGTTGAATGATAGCTTTTTTTCTTTTTTTTTTTCCCCCTTTCCTGGAGCCCGATCTAACCTGAAGGTCTCCTCAGGACCGGGCTGGGAGTTGAAGCATGTAAGACAGTCCATAGGAGGTGTCATATGTGTAAAGGACACACCAAGGAAACTATTGTTTAAAAAAGGTTTTCAAATGCATGCTTGAAAGAGAGAAGCACTGCAAGAATATTTTTTGGAGAAATGTATTTTTTATTAGAGCTAACATCCTAGGTTGTAAATGTTAGGATATTTAACATGTAACCCTGTGGGAGATGTCGACCTTCAGGGAGTGTAAAAAGAGAAATGTTTATTGATCTGCTCTGAGAGGAGAGTCCCCTTCATCAGATCTTCATGCAAAACTCACTCTTTAACCAAATAAGTAGATGCCTTTAGAGACTTTCGACTGTGTGATATATATTGGATCTTCTGGTATACACACACAAATGCATTTAATTGCACACAAGTGCAGACTGGCTACAGCTCATAGAAACATAACTTATTTTACTCTGTATATATTTTAGAACTGTATAGTGTAAAACCAGTATTTTTCCCTTGTACTTTTGTCTAATGCACTGTTCATCCAAAATAGGATGTATAAAGCTTGTGATGAGGAAGCCAAGACCAGGTTTGGGTTGATCCGCTCCACTTTTCATCCTACAATGCCAAAATTTCCCAGATCCCGCCTTGGGTCATTCATAGTAGCTACTCCATGAACAGCAAAGACATGGAGATCAAACAGACCTGCATTCCTTCAGATCACCGCTTATAGAGCAAGGTTTTAGTTCTCATTTTCCCCCTCAGGATGTGGACTGCAGGACAGGAGTGGCTTTTGTTTGGAAAGCTTGTCATGGCACATCGTTACAGCCACTGTACTCATCCCTCAGCCTTTCCCGCTACCTGTCTGGTACCATTTAAATGCTGTTAATTTAAGGATTTACCTGGAAGAGGTTTTGATGTAGAACTGCATTAAATTTTTCCTTCACATACCAGCCTTCTCTGGATAATAAAACCTAATCCTACAATGACATGTTTGAGGGTTTTTTTTTTTGCACACAATGGGGTCTTTTCTGGGGGAAAATATCAGATACAAGTATAAATACTTAAATACACAATGCAAGGTAGTCTTTTATTCCACATGAAGCATGTGCACAGAGTCAAAACATGAAGTGTAGGAAGATGAAAATCTGCTTTGCATTCAAGACACCTGCTGGTTAGACTGGGAGAAGTTGCTGCCAAACTTGTGCCGATGCGTTTACAGGTCAGAGCTCTGTCAGGATTTTTTTTAGATGATGTATTTGAAGCTGAACGTGCTGTCACAGGAGAGTCGCTTGCCTTTGCACCTGCCACACAAGTCCTGTCTGTGGGGTCGTTTGGGATCAACATGTCGCTGCGTTAGGGCACAGCAGCAGCGGGCTTTGTTGCAAGTCTGAAACAAAAACAGCCCCTCTATTAGGAGTGTGGTGATGAGCCTTTTTAAAAAAAAAAAAAAAAAAAAAAAAAAAAAAAAAAAAACTGCTTTTACAGCAAGGAAGGAGGCTTACATGACATGTGATGTCCTCAACACGGTATGGGTTGAAGTCCTTTTGACATTTCCTACAAAACTGTTTGAAGTAAACCTGCAAGAACATGATTAAAATCAGACTTTAATATAAAAGAAACTTGTCAAATGTTTTGGTTTATTAGAATATACTGACCTTATTGGTGCCCTGAACGCACCACACATAGGCGCTCTCCCAGCGCAGATTGCAGTCTCTGCAGTGATAATATCCGTATTTCTGCTCCAGAAACTGATTAAAAATACATTTTAATCACTTTTTTATCCATTATTCATTCTAATTCAAACTATTTACGCCTAATTATAGATATAGTGAGTAAGCATACTTGTCTTTACATTAGCGTCATTTAGCCTGGCTTTTAAAAAGAAAAAGCCCCGCGTGCGCCTTTGAACTCACCTGGAAGCGCACGCGCGCCTTGTTCTTTGACTGCTCCGCAGGTTGGGCTGCGTCACTCTTCACCTGCGGCTTGGACTTCTGCTTGTCATTTTCACGGACCTTCACCACATTCCCGTCCTCCCCACTGTGGAGGTCTCCCTCCTCCTTCCCGCCGGCGTCCCCCGCGGGCTCGGCCGGGTCACCGGGTGAAGCATCACCGCGTGTTCCCGCAGCCTGCTCCGCCTCTGAACGCGCCTCTTTATTGTTGTTGTCTACCAGGAAGTACGTGACGCTCCTGTAAGCTATCGGGGAATACACAGCGAGGGTGCGGGGGTAGCGCACCGCGCCCCCCGCCTTGGGGCTGCCGCCGCCCCCGCAGGCCGTCGCGGGCTCCGGCCGCCTCTTGCGCTGGAAGTCCCGCTTCATCGCCTGGAGGGTCCGCGGGCCGATGGAGCACTGCACCGAGGCGTCCTTCTTCGGGTTCACCTGCACAGCCACGTCTTTGGTGTTGGCCTTCCGCAGCCTCGGGGTCAGTTTGGGGTTAATTTGAGACAAGATGGATTTGAGCTGCGCGCGCTGGTGGTTGTTGAAGGCGTCAGAAGTATCACCATAGTGAGAAAAATAACTTTTGTATTTCCACCCTGCGTCTCTGGGCTTGGAGTACCTGCCCAGGTAAGGGTTGTAAGATGAGTAGAAGTAGCTGTCGACTGGCTCCTCACCGTACGTTGCCATTTTTTATCCAACCAACCCACGCAGCTTGCTGTCGCCACTTAAATAGACTGGAGACCATGAACGCAGCATCAGGCTTGATTGGGGTCAGGTGTGAGACTTGACAGATTAAAAACAGCCTCTGAGGTAGATGTACAAGTTTAATTTAGATCTCTGTTGTTGTTTTTAATACAGCTATGATTTACACATATGGTACAGTTACTCATTTGGCACAGGTTTGTTTGGAAATCTGCACATGAATAATTCTGACATGTTTGTCAAATAACTTTAGTCCCTCTTGCAAACACACACACACACACACACACACACACACATGCACACACACAAAACTCATAAACCAGACTAAAACTTTAACTCAGCAGTTTACAGCAATGTTCTTTCACCATGTAAGACATCAGTGGTTAACTTGGATGAGTTCAGCTTATGACATTAAGAACCTTTTTTTCCAGCATCCATGATAAATATTGATCTGATCAGTCTTTTTTTTTTAATCGTTTAATTTACAATGATCAGAATGATAGATCAGGGTTACTTTGTCTAAAATCTGAATGTTAAACAGGAGTCTGAGGGGAACAAGGGTCCAGCGTGACGACGTTTGGGTCGCTCACTGTCACCACACCATAAGACGAGTCAAAGTCCTCGTCATTGAACCGCTGGTATGTGATGTCCGTGTCGTAGGCGTTCATCATGTGATCTGGTTTATGCAGGACTTCCTTCCTATACATCCTGTAGGCCAGGATGAAAATGCCCGCCTCGGCTGCTTGGAACAAGGCGTACAGAAGAGGGAATATATACATCCCTCCCATTATCTGTGGAGGGAAGGCCAGCTTCAGGATGGCGGTGCACAGCTGGACGTTCTGACAGCCCGTTTCCAAGGAGACTGCCCTGCAGCTGTTAGGAGGTAGCTCAAAGAGCAGCGCCAGGCCGTAACCCGCCGCGTAGCCGCACAGAGGCATCAGGATGGCCACCACGTAGACAGAGGGCGGGATGGTGGAGAGCAGCTCTGGTCCCAGCATCGCTCCAGTCAGGATGAAGAGCATCACAAGGGTGACCAGTAGAGACCACAGAGAGGCCTGCAGATGCAAGGTTTCAGGGATTTAGTGAAACATGACAACATCTTTGCGTGATATAATTCTGTTTGAAAGTCAACCTGAGATTTCTTATTGTTGCTTTTAAAGTTCCAGTCTTCTTAAAGGACTTTTAAGTTTTTTTTGGACGTTTCTGCCTTTTGTTCGGTTCTCTGTCAGGACGATCCCACACTGCTTCAACAATGTTCTATGTCCAGTTGGATGCAGGTCTTTCCATTAAGTGCTATTGGCTTTTTGTTTGTTTGTTTTTTTGTTTACTTCCTTCCCACCCCATAATATCACCTATGATATAATACAAAGAATTAATACCATAAAGTTTGTTGCAAAGAACTGGGCTAAGTTCTCCAACTTTCTGACAATATAGCTATACCAAGCATTGACGTGCTCCTTGAAAAGCTGAGTCTTCAGCTTGCTCTTAAAGAAGACAAGGATTCTGCAGAGCGGACAGCTTGGGAGATCATTCCACCATTGTGGCACAACAGAGGGAAAGAGTCTGGCTAGTGATTTAGTCCCACGAAGTGGTGGTAACACGAGGCATCTTTCACTGGTGGAACGTAGCTGTCGAGAGGGAGTGTAGGTCTGGATTAGGGAGTGAAGGTAGACAGGAGCCGTTTCAGTCATTGTTTTGTAAGCCAGAAGCAAAGCTTTAAATTTGATGTATGCTGCAACCGGAAGCCAGTGAAGAGCGATTACCAGCGGAGTGACATGAGCTCGTTTGGGTTGGTTGAAAACTAGATGCGCTGCAGCATTCTGGATCATCTGCAGAGGTTTAATAGAGCACGCAGGCAGACCTGCCAGTAGGGAATTGCAGTAATCGATGCGTGAGATGACCAGAGCCTGAACCAACAGCTGAGTCGTGTGTTCTGTCAGGTACGGTCTGATTCTCTTGATGTTGTAGAGAGCATATCAGCAGGTACCGGCAACCGAGGCAACGTGGACCTTAAAGGTCAACTGGTCGTCCATGATGACCCCATGATGACCGGGCAGAAGGCGTAGGAACAAGTGTGACAGAGTCAAGCTTCACACTTAATTGCAGATGTAAGTAAGTATTGGCTGGGCAGACAACGAGCTCTGTCTTGGACGATGTTGAGGTTTGGGTTCTGGGGAAGATTTACCCTGCCATTAAACCTCTTTCCACCTTCCCCTTCTCACTGTTTATTTGGCATCCCTTCTTTAAAGATGTCCTACAGAATCTCAGTGACTTTAAGTTATTACTTTTAGAATTTTACATCTCTGTTATTGTTTTTATAAGCCTGATACTTCTTCATGTGTCCTCCACTTGTTCGCTTTCCTCATATTTCTTGAGGATTCACAGCGGACCAGGTGGAAATTTGCCGAGTTATTTGGATAATAGCTCACCGGAAATCATCTTGGTTGATGCTAAAATATGTTGTGCATGTCAAACTGTTATCTGTAACAGTGTTCCCAGCTGCAGCTGAAGGGATGGGAACAAATGATGTGTCTTTGAAACAAACTGCTTGTAACAAAGTCCCTAAAAAATGCCGTTTATAATTTGCTTTGGTACGTTCTCACATGTTCTTCATCCTGTACCTTCAATACCTTTCTTGTACTTTAAATATTCTTTCCATTCATTTTGAACTAGTAAAGGACTTTCTAAAGTCTGTCCTCAGGTCCAACAGGTTTTCACTGTATCCCTGCTCCAACACACCTGACTCATATTAAATAGATCCAACAGCCTATGCAGTTCTGCACAATGATTCATTCAAGTCAGACGTGTTGGAGCAGGGACACAGAGAAAACTTGCAGGATTGTGGCCTTTGATAACCAGGGCTGGACACCCCTGAGATACAAGAACCAAAGTGGGAAAAGTAGACCTTCAGAAATCCTCCAGAGGTGTACATCAAGACCAGTTTAAATAATAAAGTCTGGTTTCCTCAAACAGTCAAATAAAGAAATGAGTAAAACTTTACGACTTTTTCTTGCTCTTCCTGACATTGAAATATTTTTCATTTTTCTACTTCAGAACTGTGGGCAGAAAAATGCTATGGTGATAGTCTATGATCCACTGACTCCTCAAAACCTATTCTATTCTATTCTATTCTACAGTCACTTAGCAGACGCTTTTATCCAAAGTGACTTACATATGAGTGAGAACAACACAAGCAGGAAATCAAACACTAGAGGACATCGTAGGAAGGTGCTAGTGGTCCAGCTGGACGCAGGTCCTTACATGAAGTGCTACAGGCTTTTTATTTTATTATTTTTGTTGTTGTTATTATTTACTCCCTTCCCACCCCATAATATCACCTGTGTTAAAATACAAAGAATTAATACCATAAAGTTTGTTGCAAAGAACTGGGCTAAGTTCTCCAACTTTCCAACAAATATAGCTAAACTAAGTGTTGAAGCGCTCCTTGAAGAGCTGAGTCTTCAGCTTGCTCTCAAACCTCTGTTTAACCCCCCCACCCCCCTTCCTCCCATCCATCAACAGAGGATTTTATCAGTGACAGGTGGGAGGAGCTCTTCCTGACAGTATCTCTGACGTCACTGCGGTCAGCAGCATCCCTCTTTACTAATGCACGCGCTCAAAAAAAAAAAAAAAAAAGACGCAGTGCGCCTTTGTGTTAAGGTTCCATGTCACCAAAGGTACTGCGCGTGCTACTGGCTACATGACTGAACTGGTTTCATGCAGAACGACTTGAATAAATGACTTCATTACCTTTAAAACAATGTCGGCCACCCGCGTGTAGCGGTACCTCAGAATGACTCCTAATCCAATGGGGATGAGAGTGCTGCACAGGGTCAGGATGATGGCCCCGAAAGGCAGCAGGTTGACCACAGGTGTGTTGATCCACGCGCGACTGTAGATCCACAAGCAGAGCGGCATCAGCACGAGCGCCAGCAGAGTGGAGGATATGGTCATGATGATGCTGGGGAGAGGAGAACAAAGGTTGCATGAGGCGCTCGTGCTTTTTAGTTCAAATGTGGCATCATTTAACTTTTCAGACATGAAGTTATCAATATAATGTAGTTTTTATAACTTTAAAGTGATGTGTGAAATGTTCCATTTCAGGTGGTTTTCATGCGTAAATACGCACGAAATGTCCTTCAGCTTTATGAGCCAGTTTTACTGAGAAGTTATGGATATGTAGTCATGACAACAGATCTACCTGAGATTCATCTCTCCGTGCACCAGCAGGGACATGATATTTGACAAGTTCCCGCCAGGACAGCAGCCACAGAGCAGAACTGCCATCGCTGCCACTTCATTCAGAGAGAAGGCTAAAGCCAAAAGAAAGGCCACCAAGGGCATGATGACAAACTGACACACCAGAGCCAACAGCACTCCGATGGGTCTGCGGATATGCTCTCCCAGCTGGCTAACCTCCACCGTGCAGCCCAACCCCAACATGGTGAAGCAGAGGACCAGTCCCACAAACACATTGATTCCGTGGCTGAGCGGGGAGTCCCAGAAAGCGGGCACCAGGTGAGGGGATTCCGTTGGGGGAGCAGCCATGAAGTCAGCTCCAGCAGCTGTTCTGCCTTCAATGAACGCAGCACCGCTGGAGACTCCTAATCCATCCATCACACCCGCCCCAGGAGAGTCCAGAAGTTCCTTCATGGTGTCAGAGATAAGAAAGTCCATCATTCCAGCGATGTGCGCGCTGCTACCCAGCAGGCTGGAGTTCTCCATGGCGCAACAGGAGGACTGCAAAGCTCCACGGTCTCTGTGTGGCTCTAGGTGCTCGTGCGTAAAATGATTCCCCTAGTGGCGCGCAGTCACTAATGACAAACTGCGGAAGGTCCTGTGGGCCGGGAGCGCGACAGTACCATGGTACTTATTGCCACAGACTGGCGCCCTGCTGGACTGAGGGAGGGAGGGGGTCTTTACGGGTCTTATGAGTCAGAGGCAGCAGCTTTGCTCCGAGCTTCGTTTCTTACACACAAAAAAAGGATTTTTAGTATTTTAAACCCACTAAAATAACCCACTAAGTTAGCCTAAAAGTTGCTGCGCCTCCAGCATGTCTCCAGCATGTCTCCAACATGTCTCCAGCATGTGTCCAGCATGTCTCCAGCATGTGTCCAGCATGAAGATGCGTAAAAACGAGACGTAATCGTGGAAGCGACGTTCAGGAATCTGCCTGCATGAATGAAAATGGGGCTGATGATCTTTAGTGTTTGTGCAGCAAACTGAAAACGCGCCTGCCCCCATTTGTTCTGTTCAACATGCTGCTTTTCATGAAGAGGAAACAACGCACGAGCCCTCCTTCTTGGACTTTAGTGGGGAAATAGGGCGCGTGCTCGGTTCACATCACTACCCACAGTGTTTCGAGCTGAATATTTGAGACAAGCAGTTTTTGTAAATCACGTTGAATAAAAGAATAAAAATGTGACGATGTTCTTATGTAGCCTGTTTTATTTTATTTATTTGTTAATTTATTTATTTTTTATTGTTAGTTTGTATTTTGAGAAGATTAAAACAGCCCAACCAGTGGGGGAAACACTGACTGTTTCTTATAATGTGGAAAATGTCCCTTCAGACTGTTGTTGCCTCAGTTGGTCCTGATGGAGCCTAATAATTATTTCATGATGCTCAACCAACATGTTAAATATTTTTTTGGGGGGTGGAATATTGTGATTTAACAAAAAGAAATTCCCACAACCCAGTGCTGTTCCTAAACTTGCATGTGTTGTACTTCCAGTACTGCTGTCAGTACTTCTCACACACACCTACCAGGATGTTTACATGCTGTTTTTACAAGTTGTGTTGAACTGAAGTCCATAATCTTCTCAAAACAACAGCAGATCAGGTGATTTTCTGCCGTAACACGGTAAATAATCACCCATGCCAACTGTCTTTGTGTATGTGTCTGCAGCTGCAAACTCCTCAGCAGGCTGTGATGAATCTAATGACGTCACATGTCATCAGGCTAATGTAGGATGGGAGGACTCAGTGACTCAGGCTTTCAGTCTCCTCCTAGTTCCACAGACACCCCCCCCCCCCCCCCCCCCGACCAGTAGGTGACTACAGGAGTGTATCATTTTTTATTTTTTTTTAACAAAACAGATTTAAAGCTCACACACTCGCCACACACTTCATCAGGTAGACCTAATCAGCCAATCACGTGGCAGCATCTCAGTACATTTAGTCATGGTGAAGATTTCCTGGGGTTCAAACTGAGCATCAGAATGAGGAAGAAATGCGATTTAGGTGACCTTGAATGCAGCATGGTTGTTTTGCGTTTTTACTGGGATTTTCACACACAACCATCTCTTGTGTTTCCAGAGAAGGTCTGAAGAAGAGAAAACATCCAGCGAGCAGCAGTTGTCTGGACCAGAATGTCTGCGTTGATGTTGTCCAGCCTGGAAGCAGATGGTCTCCAGCAGCAGAAGACCACACCGGGTTCCCTCCTGTCAGTAAGAACAGGAAACTGAGGCTACAATTCACACACACTCACCAGAACTGGACAATAGAAGATGGAGAAACGTTGCTGGTCTGATGAGTCTCCAGTTTTTCCTTCCCACTGTTGCCAGTGTGCTTGCTCAGGATGGGAGATTGAGTTGGACTCAACTCAATCTGTTGGTTTCCTTATATAGGCTGTTATGAATTGGCCTTCATTATGTTTTCCCCTCGGTCTGTAAAGCGTCTTGAGATGGCATTGCCGTGATTTGACGCTATATAAATAAAGTTGAATTGAATTGAATTCAGCTCCACATTCACATGGTAGGATCAGAATCTGCTGGAAACATCATGACAACATGGATCCATCCTGCCGTCAGGATCAACGCTTCAGGCTGCTGCTGGTGGAATGGTGGGAGAGGTTTTCTGGTCCCAGATTGGTCCCCTTAGTACCAACATGACATGGTTTAACCTCCACAGCCTACCTGAGTGTTGCTGCTGCTGACCATGTCCATGCTATCATGTCAATATGGACCAAAATCTCTGTGGAATGCTTCTTACACCTTGATGAGTCTATGATGCCAAGACTGGAGGCATAAACTGATCAGATCATTCCAGGAATAGACGTGCCGAAGGATCTGGACGTTAGTTTAATGATAACTATTTCTCATAGCTTAACTTTGTGCTCATATTCCTCACGCTGAACCACTGATTCTTTCTGCATCAAAGCCCAGCAGGTGTTGCTTCATAAAGTCTGCAAAAGTAATAAAACAAGGACAAAAGGAGACAATAACTTTTTCGTTTTAATCTGAAATGTGACTTTACACAGGGAAACCGAATGTTTGTGGATATAAAAAAAAGTTCGATAACAAAAACATTCACACAAAATGTGTGTATATGTCTTTTTGCAACATTCATCCTGGCTTCCCGCTGAATCTGAGCTTTTGACAGAGGCACCTCTCTCCTTAATAAATAGTTTCATTTACAGAATGCGTCATTTGTTATAAATACAAAAGCAAATAAACATTTTTTTTTAAAGCAATTTTAAATGTGTTGATTCAGCTCCAAAAACAGAAACAGGCAAGCAAATAAGTCAAGCATAGATGCAAAAGTGAAACATTGGCAAAGTCAAAAATTGGCACAAAATAAAGATACAAACACAGTGAAATGTTAAATTATAGGCACTAGTTGAAGAAACCCACCACAGCAATTACCAGAACACCTTTCCTAACACTGGTGTGCCTTTTCATTCCTGTTAATAGCACAAGAGGTGAAAACCAGTTAAAACATATTCAGCTCGTCATCTGAAGCAAAGACAATTTTCAGCTTTTAATTATTATTATTTCATGGCATGAATGGTTCACATAAACACGCTGTTATGGGAATTTAATAAACCGCATCAAGTTTTCCTTGGTTTTATCATCTGAATGTGTGATCGGGTCATCCGCCGCGTAAATAAATAAAGTATAGCTCAGATTTGATCTCAACCTGTCCTTTAACCACGATGAGAACTTTGTTAAACTTTGGCAGAGGTCAGAACTGAGACTTTGTTGGAGGTGTCATCTTCCACCCGGTTCTCTCGCCGGTCCCGATAGGACACTTTGGGGTTAAAAAAAACAAAAAAAAACCAAACGAACCAAAAATAACAGCTTTGGAGAGTTAGCTATAAGTTGAGGTTTAAAACGTTTTAAACGAGTAAAAATTTGAAAGAAAAATACTGATATGGATGTTTGGACATTCGCTTCTTTTTTAAATAATTTGAATAAATAATTTCCAAAACAAACTTGTGCATACATTCTGGCTGATTCTACAAGAGGAAAGTTGTTTTGTTTTTTTGTTTTTTTTTTTAAGAGTCATACCCACACAGAGGTGCTTTCACTGTTGCAAGACATCAACAAATTCTCTAAACATCACAGGACAGTTCACCTGCACGGCATCATCATAGAGATCGCTCACAGACTTCTGTTAAACACAGAGCATAAGCAGAGAAATGTGTGGAAACATTTCAACCTGAGGGAGGTGACAGAAGAACAGGGGAGGAGGAGGAGAGGAGAAGGTGACAAAAGTCAAATCAAGGCAGATGATGTGTCCTCTGCTGGCCGAGCTGGAGTCAGTCTGGTTTCTTTGGCGTTTTCAGGGTTGTCTGCACTACATGCCTGATCCCTCCAGGGCCAGACCGTCTCATAGAAACACGACGGGACGCCATCTGTGACACGTGGACTTTGTCCTCTTTTTTTTTTTATCATTCTGAATTGTATTTGTGGTTTTAGGGAATAAATCTGTCTCTCTTTGCTGTAAAAGTTACCCAAGTATATAAAGTGCCATGTTGTTTTGTTGCCTCCTTGTGTTGATAATGTGACTGGAGCGCCCCCTGCTGGTTCGCCTCAGTAACAACCTTCCCTCCAGTTGTCTCCCATGCTGCTGTAGGTCCGAGGAGGAGGTAAAGATCTGGGAGAGAGGAGAAAAAAAACAGGCGTTTATTATCACAGAAATATCATTTATCTGGTGAGAAATGTTTGAGATGTGCGTACCTTCGCACAGGCTGGGCCAGTTTGCTGCGGGGCAGAGAGATGCCTCCTCCTGCAGGAGCGCTGGGTCGGGGCAGGCCGCTGCGTGGGGGGGCCAGGGAGCGGGTGGGGGTGGAGGTGGCAGAATTGGGGGTGGATGTGGCTTTTACTGGCTGCCTCAAAGCCAGCGGGGATGGTGTGGCAGGTGTACGCAGCTTACTGGGAGAGGGGACTGATAAGAGGCAGAGCAGAAATTAACGAGACTCATTTAATCAGTTTTAGGAAGAACTTTATGATGAACGGCAAGATGACGGGAGGTTGCAAGAGGAATGATGCCAGAACAAACATCTAGTTACTATGAGACACACAATATGTAAGTCTGCTCTACTCACGTCCACGTCTACAAGTCAACCTTGCAAACTACGTGATCTCACAAGCAGGGATGTCACGGCTACGTTACGTCACAGTTATTCACGTTATAAAACCATAGGATTAGCTAGCTGTAAAGAGCCAGTAATACCGTCACCTTCCATAAAAGGCTGAACTAGATCAGCAGATTGTTGCTTTGTTTTCCTTCTCTGCAAGTTGCCGTAGAGGCGTGTTGGAGTGGGACAGTATGACAGAGGAAGAGGAGTTATTCCCTCCATAGATAGGATTAACTCCTTGTCCATGTAGGATTTTTTTGGTTGAATATGTGTCGTGGAGGATGACTCTCTAGCCCAGGGGTGGGTAGCTGCAGTCCTGTAAATGTTAGGAGTTTCTCTGCTGCAACACACTTGACACACATCAAACTTAATCAGGAGACTTGTGCAGAACTTAAACATGGAACTCTGCTCTAGCCTGTAAATAAGACACTGATGTGAGTCAGGTGTGTTGCTGCAGGGAAACTACAAACACCTGTAGGACCGGAGTTATCCACCCCTGCTCCGGCCTGTAAAGCAACGAAGTTGCAGAGAGAAATAAATACATTAAGTACGTCTCACCGCCTGCTGGCCAACCAGCGGCATTTTGCTCTATGGTAAAGGTAAAGGCTACGCATTTTTGGTTAAATGACACTAAGGACACACAGATCTACCTTTTAGGAGTTCAGATATCCAATATCTGAAATTTGAATCTCTGCAGATACCGATATTTGTCGATACCAAATCAGTTTATGTGAACATTATTGTGACTATGGTTATTATTGCTGTTATAACTGTGTAAGATTTCATTAGGTTGTAATAAATTACTCATCCTTTCTGAAGTTACCACACCAATACAAATATAAGAACATGACAGATCTAACAATTTCAACAAGTTTTATTTTGATTTGGCACATTTGACCTAAATACAACTATAAATGTGTGGTTTTGATACAAAGATCTAGCTTTAGTGAACAAAAAATGTCCCATTTTAACATTCAAGGCATTAATTTCTTATAAAACACGTCTGAAGCATTTCATCAAACACATCTGCACTGGGTTGACTAGTGTAGTATCGGAACACTTTTATTAATAGCAAGTACAAGTACACATGCTTGGTATTAAGCCGATATCGATATTGGTATCGGCTCAATATCAAGCATATGCATCCCTAAATGACACTAATGTTTATCCTTGCAAAACAGTGAAACTCAACATTAACGTCATTCGCAGTATTGTAATTATTTTGACTTGTCAGGCTTACAGCAAGGTGATGCATTCAGCATCGTCTGCTGAACGTTTTACAGAGGAGCAAAAACAAAACATTTCTTCTTCTTCTTATTATTATTATCTTATTTTTATTTATTAGAATTTTTTTTAAAAGTATTTATTGTTTGTCAACCTAACATGGGTTTAGTAACATGTCTGTTTTTCCATTTTGCTGTTCAAACATATCCGACTTGGCGTGAGGTCGATTCCTTTTAGTCGTCAGTGTGTGCAGAAGAAACCATACTTAATATCAGACACGTGGTCTTCTCTGTCTCCACTGCGCCGGTATTTTTATGTGTCAAACAGCAGCTACTTTGCTGTAATGTTTCTAAATTCTCTATTCATGTTAAAAAGAAAAGTTAAAAAGCATTTTAATAACGTGGCTTCCAGAAAGAAGCCTTCCAGGTTCAGGTAGAGACTCGTAAACTCTTCCATCCGTTTTCTCTGAGAAATATCCAGAGTTAATATGTAGCGAGGTCATCAGATTTTTTTCATACCCTCCCATTAAAGAAAGAAAAAAAACACTCACTTAAAAGGTAAAATTGACTCAAGTAATAAATAAAAATTTACTGAAAATCATGACAATGTTTTTAAATTGTGGTTAAATAGAAATACTTAAAAAACAAGCAAATGAACATGATAAATAAATATTTTGATGAACAATCCTTGATGACTGCAGGCAGGTGTTTTTGGTAAGTCTCAGTCAGACCTGATGTTCCTATCAGCAAAGTGCTCTAGTTTGCTCTCAGTTTTATTTAATTATTTATTTTTTATTTATTAATTATTAATTATTTATTTTAAATATTTAATTTTAGTTATTTGAGTGATTGTTGTGAATTTAGCCGTTTCTTTAATAGAAGTGAATGAATGCAGGATTAATGTATGACAAAGATTTTTTTTTTTTTTTTTTTTTACAGAGCGGGGATGTTTAGTTGGAATGAGACTTTCTGGCTAATTTACAAGACAAATAAATACATTTTAAAGGCCTATAAGCAGTTTTCATGTACACATTAATAGTGTTAAGAAACTGATTAAGGGGAAATAATCTAAATTTTTTTACCATATTCACACTCAGAACATCAATAATGGTGACATCCCTACTCACAAGCATGAAAAAATGGACAGAAAAGCTTAAAAACAACTTTTTACTATGATTCTTGAAGCGTTAAGAGAATGAGGTGATTCACACACAATCAGCACGAAACCATTACGACCACGGCGCAGAATCACAGTCACAATACTGAAAGGGCGCAAGCTGTCAGTGAATACTCACTGAAATCACCTTCTTCTCCAAAGCAACAGGAGAGCGGGACTAGACAGAGACGAAGACAACAGAGACAGGCCTTAATGAAGAGCAGGGAGGAAGGAGCTGAGGATGAGGTTCAGTGTGGCGTCTCAGGCTGACCGTTTGGTTTCAGAAGGAAGTCGACTTAAACAGCAGGAGCAACAATCTCACTTTGTAAGTCACGAGGATGTTTAACGTCGGCCTTGTCTGCACTTGTGGAAAAACTGCAGGAAACATCTAAAACCTGCAGGACTGTGGGTCTGCTTGCGCCAGGCTCTGATCCACAAGGAAACATCTAAAACCTGCAGGACTGTGGGTCTGCATGTGCTGAGCTCTGATCCCTGTGGAAACATCTAAAACCTGCAGGACTGTGGGTCTGCATGTGCTGAGCTCTGATCCCTGTGGAAACATCTAAAACCTGCAGGACTGTGGGTCTGCATGTGCTGAGCTCTGATCCCTGTGGAAACATCTAAAACCTGCAGGACTGTGGGTCTGCATGTGCTGAGCTCTGATCCCTGTGGAAACATCTAAAACCTGCAGGACTGTGGGTCTGCATGTGCTGAGCTCTGATCCCTGTGGAAACATCTAAAACCTGCAGGACTGTGGGTCTGCATGTGCTGAGCTCTGGTCCCTGTGGAAACATCTAAAACCTGCAGGACTGTGGGTCTGCATGTGCTGAGCTCTGATCCCTGTGGAAACATCTAAAACCTGCAGGACTGTGGGTCTGCATGTGCTGAGCTCTGATCCCTGTGGAAACATCTAAAACCTGCAGGACTGTGGGTCTGCATGTGCTGAGCTCTGATCCCTGTGGAAACATCTAAAACCTGCAGGACTGTGGGTCTGCATGTGCTGAGCTCTGATCCCTGTGGAAACATCTAAAACCTGCAGGACTGTGGGTCTGCATGTGCTGAGCTCTGATCCCTGTGGAAACATCTAAAACCTGCAGGACTGTGGGTCTGCATGTGCTGAGCTCTGGTCCCTGTGGAAACATCTAAAACCTGCAGGACTGTGGGTCTGCATGTGCTGAGCTCTGATCCCTGTGGAAACATCTAAAACCTGCAGGACTCCTAGGACAAACTGTTTGCACGTCACTTCTGACATTTTTCATGATCTCACGGATACGCAGGGCAGGCGCCTTCTCCCACTACATTACATGAACTCTTTCTCACTCTGACTTAGGGCTGGAGATCGCCACAAACATTCTGAGATGTTGTAAAAACAGGAAGTTTTCTTGGAATATTAAAGACACTCGTGTAAACATTTCAACAAAACACTGAGCTCATTTAATGACCATCAAAATCGGACATCTGAGTAATCAGATTACTGTAAGAACCTACACTTCTGAAACTCAATATTTACCGGTACAGTTAGAGGTCCATTATCAGGTTTATTTCTTAGTCCTCACCATGTTGGACGTACTTTATCTTAATTTTTATCCAATAGTTTAACTTGGAAGCATCTTGTAAAGTCAGATAAAAATGAGAAGATTTATTTTTACTACAATTAAATCTCATTCAGAAAAAAAATGGAGAGATCTTATGAACAACTGTAAGGTCCACAGCCCTCATTCAGAGCGAACTAAGAGTTGTTTGGATCTGGAGAAAATGAGTGTATAAATGACAAAGTTGGATGTGTGATTTTGAAACCAGCAAGACAAACCCCTGTTGGTAAACTCTTCACTTGAAGACTGAAGCTCAAGGCTCTGTAACACAGCAACGAGTTACATTGTCGTTAATGTAGCCATCAGGTTTTGCTCCAAACGGCTGGACAAAAAAAACAAAACAAAACACTTAAACCAGATAACATCTGATTTTTGACTGCAACTGGTTTTCAGTCCTGCATCAAACGGATGAAAGAGTTGTGTGTATTTATCACAGCATAAGGTTACAAACACACTATTTCACACTGAGCTGTACATTGTACTTGTGACCACAAGACGGACAAAGTCCTTTTCTTCCCACATAAACATTCTTCCCAACAACTCTAAAAGAAAGGAATCATATGATTTACTTTCTCATCTCCAGTGTAGTTGCCAGCCCACTCAGCATGAGCTGGGAACTGATGCTCATGCTCCAATCACAAATAATTAGCAGTTGTGTTGCTCAGAAACTTTGGTCCATGTAACCTTGTTTATGTTGCCTTATTTACAAGCTTGTCCTCCAGAAGGTACTGGTAGCAGAGGGGACTGAGTGTAATCACACTATGAATGTCAAAGACCAGGGCTCATTCTGGAAGGTGTACCCATGTCTAACAACTGGTTTTAAACCAAGTTTTGGTTTGAAAACAGGAAGGATGGAGCGATGCTGCACTATGAGACATAATGACTTACTGAAGCATAACACTGAATAAACAATAACAGAGATATGAATTAAAAAGACAACACACAGCCAAGTAAAGGTCTTCACACACCGGGAGGAATGCAAATAAACAACTCAAAATTTATCAACGTATCTGTCTATATACACGAAGCGCAAAGTGAAACTGTGAATAAATGATGAAAATTCAAAAACAAACTTGCAAGCTGGATTCCACATCAACATCATGGTGATGCTGCAAAAGAAAAGACAAAATGAGGCGCTGGGTTCGTCCTGTTCTGGAAACGAGAGGAGAGTTTTAGTGTTTAATCCAGGAGCTGTAAGCTGGACCGCTTCAGGACAAACTTTAGGACGTCTGTGGGACAGTTGGAGGATCTGCTTTAGCAGTTGGCTGCTTGCTTTAAGAAGCAGAGAAGAAAAAGACGCTCAGCCATGATGATACAAAGTTTAAACGAAATGGCAGCGACAAAGTTACACCTGCATCGCTTGCATCTGGTGATCTATCAGTCAACAAACCTTCTCTGACTGATCGATTATACAGTTTTGTGCTCATATTTATTCATACCCTTTCACCAAAGAAGGAAAAAAACAGCCGCCTGTAAAATAAGCTGAAATTAACTAAAGTAATAATAAATAAAAATTTTATGAAAATTATTACATTATTTTCTAATTCTGGTTCAATATAATTTTTTTTTTTCTAAAAAAGCAAACAAATAAGATGATTTATTACATATTACTTCACTCATAAACTATTATTTTATTGAACAATCCTTTAATGTTTCCGCTCCAGTCAGGTGTTTTCTGTTCCTCTCCGTCAGACTTCTACACCTGTTGACAGGTATTTTGTCCCACTGTTCAACAGAAAAGTGCTCTAATTTGTCCAGGACCAATTTGTTTGTTTGTTTGTTTTTTTCCTTTTCCTCAACTCAATTAAATTAAAAAAAAAACTGTCTTATATTACTAAATTATATTTTTGCAAATTTTTAGTGATTGTTCCTTTTTTAAGTCTCCAGTTATTTGAGTGACTGTTGTAAATTCAGCCTTTTCTTTAATGAAAGGGGATGAATACATATGAGCACACTATATATCTCATGTGCAAATATGAAAAAAAAATTCACCTCAGTTCAAAAGAATAAAACTTGCTAAAATGTTTGACGGAGTTTCGTTACTGATGTGAACATTCACGTTGACTTTACACTGATCTGATATGAAATATTGATGTGCGAGTTATTTGGACAAAATATTCAGAGTAGGTGTGTAAAGGCCTTAAAGCAATGCTATTTTATAATAAAATGATAAGTAAAAAAAAAAAAAAAAGGAAACATACTAGTAAATAGAAACGGATGTTGTAACAGTAATGCAACTACTGATGACACTAGTACTGAATTTAATCCATTTCTTTGCTGATAAGCAGAAACTCTTAGCAATAATGATGAGACTGTCCACAAACATCTTTTGTCTTGTTGAAACATCTGAGCAGTCCTCAACTCTCTCTTCATGTTGTGAAGGTTTACTCCTTGCAGTGTGTGTGTGTTTGTGTGTGTGGACAGCCTGTGTGGGAGTACCGAGATCACGCTCATGTCTGTCAGCAACACCAATTCTACCAGCTTAGCTCCTTAATTCTCACAGAAAAACAGCATTTCAACCAGTACTCAGTGTTACCTCTCAGCCTGGGAAGGACTGCATTAATGCACTTAGCTCGCATCCACAGCATCATCATTTACACTCATCAATAGTCTGTGCCTTCACTAATGTGCAGCTGACTGGAGCATATCAATCTCACAGCCTCCAGCTGGTCTAGGAGCAGGTTACCTCTCAGGGCGGTGGGGCTTTGCAGGAGCTGTTTGGGTTTCGGGGATGAGCGAGAAGGGGTGGAGTATCTCAGGAGACGAGCTGTTGCTGGAAAACAGGGACACGTCAACATGGGAGTCGTCTTTTTGACTTCATTTTGTCTGAGAGTCCCAGTTTTTACTGGACAATGACGGGGCTGTTGGGGGCGTTGAAGGAAATTCAAGACTGAGATGCAGCTTGAGGCCACTAGAGGGCTCAACACACACATCTCATAGAAGAAGCAGAAGAGAGTCGGAGCCACTGTGAGGTTTAACAACCAAGAAGAGCACAGACAGAAGAGATGAGGCTGGTTTGGGTTAACATGCTTTACAGCAAGGAGTCGACAGTTGAATACGCAGAAATGAAGGTGTCCCACATGCCAAGGTTCAAAGATCACCACAGTGAAGTATGCACGCAAGAAATCACCAAAAACAGAAGATATAATCTAATACACAGCGGCCAGGAGCTCAGGCCTCATAAACACTGTCCTCTGTCTTCCAGCAGGCTGGCTGAGACTGGAAAACAGCAGCTACAGCCCATGTACACGGCTGAAAGCTGCCCTTTGACCCCTCTGCTATCTGCCTGTGGTAAAACAGGGAGATTAGAGTTACTGGATTAAGGACACCATTACCTTTCTCTCATATTACAGGATTACATCAAGTGGATAGTCTTAAAGCTCGACAAGAACATAAAACTATTAGAGCTGAAAAGTAAATGTTAGTGTTCTTAGTCATGCTGCAGGACGAGGAAATCTCTTCCAAGTGAGAGTCACACTGTGGCAAAGACAGAAGGAATGTGTGTGAATAAGATTTTATAATGAAAAAGTGATCAAAGAGGTTCCCTGAACATAAAAAAGTTATGTCACTACAAAGCAGCCCGGTCCTTACAGAGAAGGCGCAGCCAGAAGGAGTAAAACAATCCCCACCCACACAGCCGGTCCTGAAGCCCGACTCTCAGAGCAAAACAAGTGCTGATATGAAGTCAGCAGACATTAAAGACACTTTAATACCGAAGATTGATGATTAATGTGCAGCGGTGGAGAGTTTCTGGGTTTTGCCGTCAGTCTGGCGTGTCACGATGTTGTTTGTGACCATACTTACTCGCAGACTGGCTCTGATGTCGAGGCGAGCCACCGTTTGGCACTTGCAGGTTGGATTCGCAGCTGCGGCTGCTTTTCACAGGCTCTGGCACCTGAGCTGCAGCCGCCGGGGCTGACGAGCGTGTGAGGTTGGGAAGACTACGTCGCAGCTTTTCTACAACAGCAGCACAAGAAGGAATTTAGCTCAACTTTGACCGAAGAGGTAGAAAAGGTTAAAAAGTTGCTTTTTTTACCTTCATTTTTCACCACGTTGGTTTGCAGGTCGTGGCCGTGACCCTGCAGTGAGTGGCGAGGCTGCTGCAGCCGGCTGATGATGGGCTGCGGCGACCCGCGGCTGTATTCAATGGAACGAGCTGGGGAGCGGGAACGGGGAGAGTTCCTGGGAGAGGCGCGAGGGGAGTGGCGAGGAGAGGGGCTGAAGCGGTTGGATGGCAAAGCGAAGGATAGGTGCACCGCCTCTTCCTCGTCCTCCAGACTGTGCGCGTCTAAATCCTGGTCGCTGAGGGTGCTGCGCCGCAACGAGTGACACGACGAGCCGGAGCTCCGTCTGGATGCCGTCGCAGCGTACTCCTGTCGCAAACCTGCAACAAACACCGTAGAATAAACAGCTGGACAAACCCAGAGAGGACCTCTGGAGGTGAAACAGATCCCGGTGCATACTTTCTTCCTGCATGCGGGCCATTATCTGGACATCGGTGACATCGTTGAGCTTGTAGGTAGTTGAGGAGCCCACTGAGTCTTCGTCCATCTCCGATGTGCTCAGCTCGCTGTCCACTGACGACTGCGGACTAACAGCTGGAGGATTCCTGTCTGCTGCTGCGTTTCGCTGGTGTACTGGTGGAAGAAATCTTCAGTGAACATCTCAGTGCGCTACTAAGCAAATAACTTGTAATAGACTGAAAACCAGAGGTAGCTGTACCTGCGTTACTGGGCATTAGCTGCTGTCTGACAATGGGCACTCTGCCGGGGGTTGAGGAGGGGGAGTTGAAGCCACTGCTGTAAGGGCTGTTGGCAGCATTTGTGCTATAGGGGCTCCCATAGCCCTGTTGGAGGTAGGGACTTCCATACAGGCTCCTGCGCTTGTTGGCTGCAGAGTCAGGGCAGAAATAAGGCTCAATGTCACATGATATTAAAAACAATGAGTCCAGTTTTTTCTGTCAACATTGCATGAGTCTGGTCAATCTTTGAAATCAGCCAACATTAGGATAGGTGTGTATTTATTTTATTCTGATGATGCGTATTGATAACCGTACAACCAGACAATAACCCAAACTGACGGTTGCACAAACAGCTTATATCAGGTTATTTCATATCTTAATTTACAATTAAAAAGACAAAATACTTTGACAATTACTGTTTTTTTTAGTGCCGATTCAATTTAAATTGCTATTTAATATTGCTGATTTTTGTAGATTAAAAACCAAAAAATGTACAATTTTTTTTTTTTTTTTTTGCTGGTCATTTAAATTAGGAAAAAACAACACAGTAACCAGACCATGATTCTGCTGCTATTATGCAAAAGTAGACAAGTAAAAAGATCAATAAAAACAATAAAAATGACTAAAATTTCATAATAATATAATATTTAAAAAAAAAAAAAAAGATTTTTAACAAACAAACCAAATTTCAAAATTGTGAAGCAAAAAAATCCTGATACTTGATTTTTCAATTTGATTTTCCCACCCCTAATTTTAATATTACAAGCAAACAATGGAAATCTTTTGCTTTTTCATGAAGCCGCCACAACGTTTCCAGTAAACGCCTCTGATGCAGCCCGTCGGTACTCTCAGTGTTTGACTACAAACAGTGTGCGTGGACCAAGTCACAGTCGGCTCTTTAAATGAAAGCTCTGCACTGTGCTATCACTCTGGTAGAGTCTCTTACACCATCTGCTGAATGCGAGCATGATAGTGTTCCTGGATCATTAGCTGAGGAAAAACAAGAAACAATACTCTGTATTCAACCACGCACACACACATACACACAGCACAATGCAATTCTCTGTGAAAGCCTGCAAGGCGGTCGTCAAGAGGCTCACAGTCTCAATCATGAGATCAGGCTGCTGGTCACTGGGAAACTTCTGGTGGTTTGCATGATGAGTGTGTCTGAGATCACTCTTTTTTTCCCCCTTCGCCAGTTCTCTTCCCTTCTGAATGGGTGTTTCTTTTTTGTTTTGTTTTAACAGCCCTGCGGTGACTGGAAAGCAGCTTCCTCCTTTCACTTTCTCACTTAAGCTCTGCACTCTGTCTCCCTGCATTATTTAGAAAACGCCATCGCGTCCACTCTGCTGCCATCTTCACAGATCAGCTGCTCAGGAACGTCCACAACGCTGCAATATGTAGGTCTGTGATGCTGCACATACAACAATACATCTGCTTTGTTTTCCGTAAGTAAGCATGTAAACGGTTCACCTGGAAAAAAACAGACTTGATCAGGGATACTCAGTTTGGTCTCATCAGGGCCGCAGTCCTGCACATTTTCAATGTCGCCCTGCTTCAACACACCTGCCTCAAATTAAATGGATCCAGCAGCTTATGACACCCTGCACAATGACTCATAATTGTGAGTCGTGTGTGCAAGGAAACATTTAAGTCCTGCAGGAGTGCAGCCTGCATAGGACCGAACTGAGTAGCTCTGGTTTAGAGTATGCATGCAGTTTCACTCAAATATGAGGCTTACAGTAAAAATATGGTGGAAGACATGACTAAGCCACAAAACACAAGAGGGACTGCAGTCAATTTGGACCTTGCCAGGGGCCGAGAGTCAGAGGATTTGGAGGTAGCTAATGTACCCTATTACAGCAGCCCTAGTAGCACACTTATTACACAAGCCAATCTAAAGGGATCTAAAAGTCCAGGGACCAACAAAAATAGTGTGCCCTCCAATTCTCATATCCAGAAACAAGCAAAGAAAGAAGAAAGAAATAGAAATGCTGCTCCTACCTGCTGTGATTGACGTTACTTTGGTTTACTTTGATTTAAAGCTGACCTAGAGGACAACCTAGCTTTGCTTCACATAGGAACCTCAAATGAGGCAGCAAATATCAAGCTGCTAAAGGCCAAGTGGGTTCAAATGTTTGAGGAAACGGAAGACAAAGCTTGACATTGAAGTCTGTTCGATACAAAAATAAAAGAAAAAACTGCAGAGCTGCAAGCGTATCACAAGAGAAGAACAAACAGAAGCTTGTGTAGAGGGAGATAAACACCACAAAGGATAGAAGGGATAAATCTGGCGGAGACGTGCAAGAAGGAGCTGAACGAACTGTTCAGACTCAGAGGTCTGTGAAAAGTAATGTGTAAGCAGAAAAACATTGCAGCTCAGCTGTGAGGCCGCGATCCCTCCACCAAACTACAGCTGTCAAAGCGTAGAACTGCCTGTGATTGTTTAGCCATTGCCATAAAATACTTTTATCGCTCATCAGGGTTGTCTGACAGGGGGAAAGTTGTGTCTGACTTGAACAGCCAGGCCTGTCCTCCCTGTTATGTAACTTTGACACGTCACGTGGAGTTTTGTTTTTAACTGGGTGTGTACTCACTAAAGGCTTGGTTACCATTCTCAAACAAAGCCTAAAGTCATGTTCAAATGTGTGACAGTCTTGTATGAGCGTGTGTTTGTAGTATAAGAGAGCACAGATGGATGGTTCTTCTGAATCTAACACAAACTCAAGCAAGCAACACCATGGCAACAGGATTTCCACGCTCCTGTTGAAGACTGGGAGAGAGGACAAGTAGCTGGGAGGCACATGGGTGTGTCTGCTGAGTTTCTCACACACAAATATTCTCAGAACATGCAGAGGAAAAAAATACATGACTGCCAAGCGAGGAATGTAAAAGAAGAAGTGAAGAAGGGATTGGGTTGGATCAGCAACAATTCAGGCCATTTAAATGACAGTGTCCTCCATCCCCATGTACAGGGATGATATCGCCACTAATAAGCACTAGGGGTGGGGAATCAAATCGAAAGAATTAAAAAAATCTGTATTTTTTGCTTCACTTTTTTAAAATAGATATTTTTGTAACAAATTCTTTTATTTATTTATTTTTTAAATAAGTAAAAATAATCCATTGTAATTTTTTTTTGTCATTTTAATTGTTTTTATTGACCTTTTTCCTTGTCCTTGTTTCCACTGTACCAGCGTTTGGAGCAAGTAAGCACCTAGATGAGAGAATTTTCTGAACAAAACAAATTATTCTGTTTGGTGGTGAAGAGAAGAGGGTCAGCGTTGGTAAACTCCTGGAGACTTGAGCTCTTAAAACTTCCAATCAAGTAGTCTGTGACCTTGTAGTGTTGAAAGACTCTGATCTGACTTTCAGCAGCCACATAAAAGCTTCACTAAGAAGCTTTTTACCAACTCAGAAACATCAACAGGATTAAATGTTTAGTCTCCCAGTAAGACCAGTAGAAACTCATCCATGCATTCATCTCCTGTAGACTGGATTACTGTTATGGTCTTTTACCCGGACTTCCTAATAAGAGCATTAAACATCTGCAGCTCATCCAGATGCTGCTGGAGCTTTAACTAGAACTAAGAGGTCTGAACACATCACACCAGTTTAACATCTTTATACTGGTTTCCAGTCAGTCACAGGATAGATTTCAAAACCCTGCTGGTTGTTTACAAATCCCAGAATGGTTTAGGACCAGAATACATCTTGGATATGTTCAGAGAATATAAACCAAGGAGAGCTCTTAGATCCAAAGAATCGGGTCAACTAGTCCAGACCACAGTCCAGTCCAGAGCCCAGTCCAGAGCCCAGACCAAACATGGAGAAGCAGCATTTAGTCGTTACGCTGCAAACAAGTGGAACAAACTGCCAGTGGAGATTAAACTTTCACCAAATGTAGAAACTTTTAAATCCAGGTTAGGAACATTTCTTTTCTCATGCGCCTATGCATGAAATCTGCACAGCAACTTTGAATTAATTCTGCTTTTATTATTATTATTTTAATATAATTTATGGTTTTATTGTGATTTTGCTATTTGTGTCATCTTTCATGGTTTTTTTGTTTGTTTTGACACCATCTGTAATGCTTTTAGTGTTTCATGTAATTCATGAAAGGTGCTATACAAATAAACTTGCCTTGTCTTGTCTTTTTGGGCAGTATAGCAGCATGCAAACTATTTTAGGAACCATAATATAACCTATGACAACATCCATGTAGGAGGAAGTGTGTAGAGGCCATTTATGTGTTTTTGTTTTCTTTTATGACAAATGGCTGTTATGCAAGTTAAATTATTTTTTGTATTATATTTTAGTATAAAAGATTATATTACACAGATAGATTTTTATTTAAAGTCTGTTATTAGCTTTTTGATGAGTGTGAGAACAATGAGGGAAGACAGGTAATATATGTCACATGTGGAGGTTGTTGTTTCTTTGTTTTTTTCTGGGGAAATCAGTGTCAGGTAGTGTGAGACACTACCTGACACTGACAATCATTTCAATATCCATTGAAATGATTTTTTGACCACTTTCAGGCGTTTTGTTGATTTTTAGTAAACTGGAACAAATATTTTACGATCCACCTTTATTCTATTTTTTTGTTGAAATAAAAATAAATTATTTTCAATTTTCTAAATCCTTTCCCCCCCCCTTTTTTTTTTTTTTAAAATTTGGATCTTTGGAAGTGCGTACAAAAATCAGACCGTCCACACTGCCACCGCCTTTAAAAGGGATGTGGAAAAGGCTGGTACAAAGTGTATATGCTGGTGGTGTGTTGTATCTTGCAAAACAGAGATGAGAGAATCACATCTAGCCCAGTGAACAACCTTCAGTGGCCTATTGCTCAACATGATCTGTCACATGGGCATGCATACCACTGTCAAAATGGAAACGACCCTTCTCAGTTTAGCTGCAAGGACTTAAAGCCTGTCCTCCCTGACGCAATGACTATAAGCATGATCGGTCAAAAACTCAAGAAAAGGAAACTGCACATGCGGAAAACAGGAGAGGCAGCGTGGATATACTGCGGCCAAATTAGGTTTAGTAATGTTGTGCTTGCGTGCATTTTACACTCAACCGAGTGTATTTGCCATTCAGGACAAGATGAATCCAGTTGCTTTGTGCTGGTTCATTTTCTCTCTGTTGCTATGTGATGCTTCATCTTGGACCAGTTTAGGATTGCTTTATTCCAGTATATACCAGCAAGTAAATACAATTTATGCCTGAAGCACAAAAATAGGTGCAATCACAGCATATGGAACTTATAATACTGTGTTTTCCATGGGCCACTACAATTTCCTGACTCATAAAAACGCAACATTTTTCGCCATCAGTTTTCTGCTTGCCTGCTCTTATTGGACGGAAACAGAACAGTGAGAAGCAATATGCGGTAATACAGTACTGGGGTTATTGCACAAGGCAGTTATGGCAGTGAACCACGTGTCCAAATTCGACTGCAACATTGTACCTCATTTCAATTTCGTGGAAAATAAAGCACCAATCAGATAACGTTAAATATCCATCGTCTGCAATATAAAACGCTAAATTAACTTTGATGCTTTCAGTGACTTCAAATCAGAATTAATCTGTCAGCAGTTCATCTGCCAAGTCCCTGTAAAACCACAGCGTCTGCCGCGTAGTGATTCACAAGGTGGGGTCACGTGTATTGTTCTATTTTCCTGTTGGACAAGACAAGCTGAGCCACACAAATCAACATATATGATGAATCATATCTGTGTTTGTTTTGGTCTTACTAGTGGAGAATATTTAGGTAAAAAAAAGGTAAATATTTATATTTAGGTAAAAAAAAGATCATTACAAAGATGAAAACTCTCAGTAGAGACAGCAATAATGTCATGTATGCTACTCAGGCAGGAAGATGTGCTATTTTTACATTTAATCCATCCATCCGTGATTATACAGGTTCAGGTCACAGGGGCAGAGGCCTTAAAGTTCCCTCGGGGTATCCTGAGTTGTTCCCAGGTTGGGGCCTCGGGGGGGAATCCTAACCAGACACCCAGGACTCCTCATCTCAGTGGCTCTACTCTAAGGCCTTCCTGGATGACTGAAGTCTTACTCTCTCTCTAAGGGACAGCCTAGCCATGCAGCAGGGGACACTTATTTAGGCTCCTTGCATTCGCAGTCTCATTCTGTCAGTCACTACCCTCCTGATCAGAGGCCAAGGTAAGAACGTAGAGCAACTGGTCGATTGCAAGCTTCATCTTACAGCGACAGACTGACACAAAGTTCTGCATCACTGTTATCTCCAGACCAGGAGTTAAAACATGTCGATCACCTGTTTGCTCCATCATAAACAAGACCCCAACACACATTAGCTCCTACTCTTGGAGCAAGATCTTATTTCCAACCTGACCATGGTCTCAGATCTAAAGATGCTGATTGCAGCTTCACACTGGGCTGCTAATCGCTCCAGTCAGAGTTAGTGATCACAGCCCGACGCCTTCAACTAGCAAGATGTGAAAGTGGCGCCCTGTCTTGGCTCCTCCCCCTCTGGTTTTTGCTCCTTGCGTGATTCAAGGCTTTTTTATTTGCAGCTTTTTCCACCAACGATTTTCTCTTTCTTGCCTGTTTAGTGGGAGGAGGCAAATAAACCGAGCCGGGTCGGGAAATCCCTTCCTGCATTTTCTCAGCCACGTTTGCCTTCCGACTTTCTTCTTCACTACTTTGTATTTTCATCCTAAGACGCTATTTATACGCAGGGTGTGGCTATCAGGTATACACTGCTGGAGGGGGAGGAGGGGAGCTGGGAGAAGAAGCTTACGAAATATAGGAAATTAACAACTTTAATCCGGTCCAAACGTTTTGATTTATTAGTTTTTAAAGATTTACAGTAAACTGAGGGGTCTAACTAAATTTCTTATTGTTCATGATTACAAAATGTATAGACTACTATCAGGACGAGGAACCAGTTTACCCAGAGTAAAAAAAAGAAAAGATGTCTCAGAGCAAGATTACCTACCTTTAAATTACATGCACGGTAAAAATTCCAACAGAATATGACTTACTAATGCTGAACGGACTGCTTGGCAATCAGATTTTTATTGTAAATACAAAGCGAAAACAAGTGGAGACATATTAAACCTCCCTTTTGTGGTTGCAGTAACTTTTCTTGCATATTTTTGCTTCAAACAATAAAAACAAGGTAGATCTATTTCTCCTCATGGCCAAGTTAAAGTACCAACAGCAACCAAAAATGCTCCCAACTTGGGAAACTTCATGTTGGCTTAAAAACTAGTCAACTTCACCAAATTTTCATACTGAGACCGAATCCATCATAATCACTATTTTCTACATGAAATATAAATCTAAAAAGTCTGTTTTATCAGGATAAAACTGCAAATAAAGGCCGAACGTTTAACTGGCCTCCAACATGCTCAGAGGAAACAAAGGGCATCGTCACTGGTTGGTAGTTTCAACTCCTGCTGTTTATCAAGCAGCCACTATGTGTTTTTGTTTACCTGACATAGTGAGGTCCAGTCTGTGGATGAGGGAGCGCTTGGCCGACTCCATTTCAGGGCTGGGGTTGTCCAGAGCTTGCCGGCACCACACGATAGGGCTCAAGGATTTTTGCAAGGGACTGTTCAGTTTTGCCTCATATAACCTGGAAAGGGAAACATCAATGACTTAAAATAATATAAATTTAATTTCAACATTTTTTATTCTCTTTTTTCCATAATATATTGGCAAATCCAAAAAACAACAGAAAACATACTCCCGAGTTACAACAAATACAACACAACCATTGTAGTACATTTCATGTAAAAAAGAAAAGAAAAGAAAATTGGAGTAGGAAGAAGAATTAATCTTATAAACCCTATCCCATCCTCATTTCAAAGTAAACCAACTGGATGGCATCATCTACGGCAAACACTAAGAGCAACACACAGGTATGAAATACTCTTTTTTTCTTGTATATATAATTCAGGTTTTTGCATACAGTTTTAATATGTACTCCTTATATTTTCAATTTAAATTGAGAAGGATTTGAACAACTTTTAAAATCGCTTTTAAGTGCGTTCCATTGTTTTACACCAACCACTGAAATACACATTTGTTTAAGTGTGGTTCTTGTGAGAGGTTGTTTTTTAAAAAAAAAATAAAAAAAAATCACAGTTTCGTCTACTTGTTTTATCATTTAAAATGAAAAGAATTTGCAGCCCCGGTGGTAACAAGTATTGTTTAGCTTTATGCATGATTATTAATGTTTTCCACACAACCAAATCTTGAGTCCCGACTTCCAGAACAATTCCACTGTGTGCTCTTTAGGAGCAGTTTTATTAATTATTCTTTTTGCTTTCTTTTGCAAAGTAATTAAGGCCTTAAATTGGTAGTGTAGGAATTACCCCATACCTCCAGACAATACTTCAAATACGAAACAATAAAAGCAAAACAAAGGATTCTCATTGCCTTATAATTTAGCTTTACTCAACATGGAAATATTCTCACAATAAATTGCAAACTTCTTGCTTTAAATGGCCGCGAGCTGCAACAGCTAACACCTGCCATACCCCATATATGATCCAGTTGGATGCAGTTTTACTTATTTTGTTACAGTAGATCTATTTCATACCGTTTTTAAATTTTTGGAGGCATAAAAAATATTTTCAAGGAACTGGTTTAAAAGCGTTTTAATGCAAAGAAAGAGGTCATTTATTGTTAAAAGCTCTTAGTTTAGTGTCTGAGTGAAACGATCACAATGATGGGGCTTCAACATAGAATAAAATGACCAATAGCTTCGCTTTGTTAGATAATAGACCAACACAAATGTGTGCTTATGGTTGTAAGAGGATAAAAGAAGAGTTTCCACTCAGGAGGAATTTGAGTCAGCAGCTGTCAGCACGGTTGCAGCCGTAGAGGAAGCCTTTCATGATGAAAGCACAGACATCACTGGCAAACTAAAGCAAATGCAGGGAAATACAAGCTTGAAATTGGGACTGCACATTTTCATTGTTTACCAACACAATGACAACCGTTGACATGTGGCGCAGCCTCCTGTAAATCTACATCATCATGCTTCCAGCTGTGAAACAATCCTGTGTTGTCTCAAACATGCAGTAGAAATGAATCCAACATCTATTGAAAGGCAGAGAGCTGTAGCAGCAGGGAGCGTTTTAAATCCACTCTGATGCTAATATATGGGATTACAGGAGTCTGTGACAGGAGCTGGCAAGAGCTGGGCACTACGGGGTAATCCCAGATACCAATCTGATGCAGAGTGCAGACAAAACAGGCTGGGCATAATGAGACTGGCTCTGCTGAGCATGAGTGAGCAATGTCTGAAAGTAGTCTGATATCGAGGGAATCTGCTGCTGGCACAGACGTACTGCAGCAAGCTGTGTACAAAAACAGGAGTTTGATTAGCTGATTGGAACAATGGGTACCTCAAGTCATTACAATGAAAAAGAGGCTTATCTTTAAGAACAAGCAAAATGTTTATCTTCTATGTGCAGAGCATATCCCCGTGGGTCAGATGCAGTATGTCAGTGTTAGGTGCATGCTCTCATTATCAACAAGACCACTCAGCACATTTACAACCTTGACACAGATGCGATAGCACTCATCGTTGCAGCTTTAGCATCCATCAATAGGCTGCATCAGGAGATGTGCTCTAATGTTGCCTATTACTGTATCATTACCACTACAGGAACCTCTCCCAAGTATGTCAAACAACCATTATCTAAGGTAGGGCCATCCTTACATCCATGTAAAGCCTGTAACAAATAGCTACTGCAGCTCTGTGACAAATCTTCCCTGAAGCTCTCTACTCATGTCATCATGTCCGACAGCAGTAGCGTAGTAATCCGCAAGTTTCTGTGTTTACTCTAAATTGGGATTAAGAGTTAACATTAAATGCTTGAAATCTGTTTCTGGCTTAAATAGCACAGACACGATGCAGGGGGGAAGGATTAAGAAAAGTTATGGACATGTGGGTTGAGATTAAGTCTGATAACAAGGAGGACACATAGCAAAATTATAATCCCTGATATGACCTGCTTATTTTATATTAAACAGGCATTGTTTCTGACCCCTGCAGATGCAATGCTCTTGATCAAGAGTGAACAGGGATAAGAAAATCTCCCTATTTCACGTTTTTCTCAGTTGGTGCTGTACACTTCAGAGCACTTGTAGCTGTGGGCTACATGCTGTGCAAAGGAGGAATTCAGAGGCGGAATATAACCATGACTACGTCTCCCACATGGCTGCTGGGCTGCAAAAAAACAACTTTGACTTTACTGTACATACTGATCTGCTGCTACCATGCCAAGCAATCTGCAAAAACGGACAAAAAAACCAGATAATTTTGTTCCTCAGGGTCGTGACTTTTGACAGATTACAGCATGTGCCTCTCTTACAACTACAGCAAAATAAGATGTGACAGTGATGTGACAATACAGTGAGATCAGGCGGTCACAGTAGAGGCTTGACGTCTCCCATACGAGTTGCCAGACAATATCCTTCACTCAGTGATCCACAATGAGGCTCCTTCAGGTTTCACTGAGACGATTGTTTATGCCATGCCGAGCAGC